>NC_136506.1:2339166-2454166 GCF_053919585.1 Euprymna scolopes
GTTTTTAATCTAAATAATTTTAAATTAATGCGAGTCAAAAAATAAAATTAACATTAGAGTTACGTGTCCAATTTCCCTCTCTAGAAAATAATTTAAACTAAAAATATGTTTTCTTTAAATATATAGTTACTTAAATATTATATAGTTAATTATAGTTATTTAAATATATAGTTACACATAACCAAAACATGACATTGTACTAACAATTACTTAGGTACTTGTACAGTTTAATTAAGACATTAAAATAATGAAAACATAGGAAAAAGGTTATATTGTACATATCTCTTATGGAACGAAGTCCTTTCAAAAAAACATTTTACTTTATTTCATTTTACAGCGAAAAAACAATTTGTTATGATAACGAGCAAAATAGTCCATTTTTAAGAAAAAAAGTTAGTAGTTAAAATGGAGCAGGAGTGTCGGCGCTTTAAATTGAGTTATCTCCCCGTGGCGTGTTCTAAAAATTACTAGATGGTTGACTTCAACGCGCTCTCATAAAAACATGTTTTTCCAATGTAAAAAAAAAATACTCGGGATTTTTTTCGGGTATCTTAAGTCCAAAACGGATACGTACAATATAACCTTTGTACAAGTACCAATACTTATTATCTGTATTAGGATTATCTGTCCGTTTAGTAACTCTCCAATAGAATAATTAAAAAAAACACACAATGCTAGCTTCTCATCTTAGAAAGACGTGGTTTTTTGAATCGGCTGTTATGGAATTATTCATCTGGAATCCACATGCTTTTGAAATGTTTCTGGCAATTATCTGACTAACCTTTTACTAATAACTAAAAATTATATCTTTCTGATGCAATTGTATATAAATATGGATCACGGTAAAATAGTATTGGAAATTCGCTGCTCGAAATTTGTCACTGTTGCATGCTGGGAATTTTATTGAATCCCTTCTTTCTTTTTGTGTTCAGACGAAATTAACCTGTGACGTTTATTGAAACGATTACTATTTGTGGTTGAAAAGTTTCTTAGCATAGAAAAAGTCAAAGATTAAAAGAGATTAGTCTTGGCGGCATGGAATTTTAACATCCACGTATGTCCATATACGATTAGAGATTAGAAACTTTCCTCTAACGTTTCAGCAATTTCCTTCGATGTGTGCTTATTCGCTTTCCCGTCGAGCCTGTTGTATAGCGTTAGGTTCAAACATTAAAGTTACTCGCAGTAGACGCAATATATATATATAAAAAAGATATACAAAAATATCGTTTTGAGTCCGTGCGTGAAACTAAATTTATTACTTTCTTGGCATTCTGGCCAGGACCAAAGACAGAATCAGCTCGGTTTAAAGACGGTGTAATGATATATTGGGGATTTTCGTTCGCGCCCAGCATCCATACAATGAAAAAACGTCGCAGACACCTCTAAAGATTATTAGAGATAAACCACAATAAACAGATTTATTCTGACATTACATTAACAAATTTACTTAGATAAAAGTTTTTAAAGTTTTATCAAAAAGGGATTCAATTATATCGCGAAGTCACCGTTCATGATGAACTCCACTGAATGCCCAGCACCTATACATTACATATGAAATATGCCGCTGTGGAATTTCCCGCTAGTAATAATAAAGTTTTCATACACCGAAGACACGAAAGCAAGATATAACTGTTAGTATCGTAACACGTTTATTTCGAATCAGGATATATACGTCATTAATTTGGCAAGCCAAATCTCTGGCGTATTTGAAACAATGTTTGTGATGCAGTAATTAGACATCAAAAGAGCGTGTAAACGCTTCCTTATTAATTCGCCTAAAGCGGGTGTATTCCAATATGGACATAACTTTATATTCAGAAGCTATCACATAAAACAATTAATCTTCGTTTATCACCCGAAGTGAGACGTTATCTGCAAATAGCTTCAAAGAGAAATATTTCTAAAATAATTTCGCGACAATCTATGCGAAATTCTCATAAACATCAATCGATTTTATAAACTGTGGAAATGGATCGTCTAATGGTATAAATTCCAATACGGAACTCAATCGCTTAGGATAACGTATAGAGGGAGCAAGTGACATAAATCACGTGGTTAAAAGTTGACAAAAGTTATCCACTGTTTTCAAAAGACGATAGTTATATATTATGACTTTACTCATTTTGATTGCAAAATATTTAAACGGGACTTTTGGTGGTATGGAAAAATCTTATCTAAAATTCCAACTTATCAGATGTGCATTGAATATAATATATGACCAGTAGACATCAACTACGAAAGATTCTTTGAATAAGAATTCTGAAGCTTGGATGTTAAATTTTAAACATTTTCTAGTCTGAGAATTAATGTAATAAATTTTAGTTTATAATGGACTTTGATTAAAATTGAAATAACGTATTTAGACCTAATGTTTAATATAATTACTAGTTAAGGGGCATAAATATGAATTATATTTCCCTCGTAAAACAAGAATACGTTTAGGATATATAAAATATATATATATATATATATATAATATATATATATATATTTCCCTCGTAAAACAAGAATACGTTTAAGATATATAAAAAATATATATATATATTTTATATATATATATTTTATATATATATATTATATATGTATATATATATATATATATATATATAAAACGAAAGAGAGGGAGAGAGAAAAGGGGGAATTAACAAACGAATATTTAGTCTTTATTTCAAGGCTTTCTCAGAATGATTGAATTAAAGAATAGAAAATACCAGTTGAATATTTTAAAAATATTTTTAAATATACTTGTGAAAAAGATGTATTTGTTATTTTTACGAGAGAAAAAAAGCTGTTATCATTAAAAATGTGTATATCGTCGTCGAGCGTATTAGATTTTTAACGTCATACAGCCTCTTAGGTATTTAAAATATATAATGTAATTTAAAACAAAAATTTAAATAAATATAGAATTTATAATTCTAATGCGAATATGAAATTGAAACAAAATGATTTTAGTTTTTTTTTTACTGACTGATTATATGTATTGATTATTAAAAGGTAATATTTTCTATGGTATAAGTGAGTTAACATGTATCTAAATTTATATTCTGGTATTTTAAATACAATTTTGTTATTAAAGCCCATTAATTGTAGAAAAATATATGTCTGCGCTAGTTTATTGTGTTTGTGTTTGCGATATACGCCGAAGTAATAAGTCTTTATTGGAAATTAATTAAACAATTTTTGCTTATTTGAAACGTTGATCAACCTATATATTTTTTCGTTTGTCATCTGTCAAGAATGTTATTTTTTTGATTCTCATATCAATGTATATTTAGGAAGCATTTTAACTCTTAAAGGCATTTCATAAAATAAACGAAACGCTGTTGCATATTAATTCTGTTTAGGATGCTTTAAAGTTTTTTAACAACGGTTTTCACTTTTGTGATCGATATATTTGTTGTAAATTCAAATACTTTCCGATCCTGCGAAATTTACTTTCAGGGGTGAATTAATCTAACTAAGTTGAACAATTTATATAATTTTTGTAACAACGTATATATTTATTTCATTGGTTTATAATTGTAATGTTTTACAAACATTTCAATATATTACTACTATTGGTAAAGTTTATTTTATTGGTATTAGTTTATTTTTTAGTTTTTATTAGTGATGCTTCTAATATTTCAAGTTTTCGTTCATTATTAGCCTGATCAAGTATGGATATGTTTCCAACTAATATCTTCTTAAATTGAGCAAATGCCATGAATGTTGATTAGTCACTAGGTTAAATATTACGATGTAGCCGGACTGATGCATAGTTAATCTCCTCGACAATGTCGTTGCAGTAAAACCTATGTATATGTTTTTTCCTTTATTGTAGGAAATATAGTCTTTCAAAGGACATAGGACAAATAGATGGACGATGATAAATGTTGTAATTGCAAAACGTGTGCAATTGCTTCACTAGAAAATTGCTTAAACGAAAATATTTTATATTGGGATGACTACAGTAACAGTCAAACAAAATATCAACACTTACAATAATTTCCTTCCACAACAAAAGATTTTAAATTTCTCTAGCAGCTACATTATAGACACTCAATGAATCTAATATCTAATATGAAATTTAAGTCAATGACAGAGATATATAAAACCCTTACGACCATGAATTATTAGTTTATGCACCAATGAGATTTTCAGAATCATTCAGGCAGTCAATAGACTTTCCATAGCCTGCATGAACATTAAAAACGAGCTCCCACAAAAAATTAATACTTGCCAAATAGAAAAACAACGACGCCACTTAACTAAGAAAACATAAATATAAATATCTCTATATTTCATCTGTATATATAAAAGCGAAAATGTGTGTATGTATGTTCGCTTTTTGTGTATGTCTTCAATGGTTTTCTTCCGGCGGATTCTCGAGGCTGTCGCTCATATTTAAATTTTTTTATATTACGTCTAAATGATAATATCTGCGACTAAACAAGGGAGGTCGCCTCTCTATTTAATTTACTTTGAAACGTTAAACATTCGACATTTTAAGATCGGCACTTGTTACTTTCGTTTTTCGGTATAAAAAAAACGAAACTCGATTCGAATAACTGGCCAGATGGGTTTTGCCAAAGTTAGGTAAAAACAAACAAACCGGGTTATTGACCCCCATTAAAAACTGTCCCGCAGAAAATGTTAACTGCTGAATAGTTATTGCTTACGATCGCCGCATGTGCATTAAGCTTTTTCGTTTAAAAAAAAAAACTCGCGCTAATATAAACACTGTTCCGCACTCAAAGTTCACATCATTAACTCGTCAAAAACGTGCACTTGCCGGGTCGCCCGTTTTTTTCACACTTTACTATTTTCCAACTGCGCGGCGAGGCTTCGTTTTTTTCTTTTCATTTACCCAAAAAACACACACACTTACAAACACCCGAGCAACGCCGGGTACCCCTCCCCCCCGCTAGTATAATATAAAGCATACTCCACTTTATATATAATTGGTTATATATAAAACACCCCCTGATATATTGCATCACACCTGCATCATATACCCAATATAAATTACAGTACACCCTCATAATACCCATCTACCATAAATAACAAGTATTAGTAGACACATCATATTGAACGGAAACATTAAAATATGGACATATTAAAAATATGGATATACGATGAAAGTAGTAAAATATAGATATATTAAACTTATATATAATTAATATATTAACTTATATTAAATACCTAAAATGATTATATAGGTAGAGTATACCCTTAACCTAAGAATAAACATGCAAAAGAAAACAAGATTTAAACCAATTTAAACAGACACTTTGATAAACTCCTAACAGTATTAGTAGAAAAACAGTAAAATTAACACGAATGACAAACCCAAACACATACTGACACAAGATATATCGCAGTAATAGCAAATGTATTGAAGTGAAATCGGATAAATCAAAACTTTTGGGGTATCAAAATGTTTATAGAAATCTGAATTATTTCTGCGTATTTGCTGATGAAAAAATGCTTCTTTTTACCATATTTTTTATTTCATTTTATTTAAAACGAAAGCTTCCACTTTAGGTACTAATAAAAAAAAAACAATAAATTTCATTTAAAACTATAATGTATGGTGTACCCCTCCACACAAGTGCGTTTTTACTTTTGAGAAAATATATTATAGAAGTGTACGCAATGTTTAGATTCAGAACAGTTTCAGATGGTTTGTTGCTCTAAACAAGTCTTGAGAGGTGACTGGTTTGCAGTAGACAGAACAGTTTCCGATGGTCCGTTGCTCTAAACAAGTCTTGAGAGGTGACTGGTTTGCAGTAGACAGAACAGTTTCCGATGGTTCGTTGTTCTAAACAAGTCTTGAGAGGTGACTGGTTTGCAGTAGACAGAACAGTTTCCGATGGTTCGTTGTTCTAAACAAGTCTTGAGAGGTGACTGGTTTGCAGTAGACAGAACAGTTTCCGATGGTTCGTTGTTCTAAACAAGTCTTGAGAGGTGACGGGTTTGCAGTAGAAAGTTCCACAAAAGATTCTTACAGTGTCGAGACGGAAAAACATGCGAAATTGCTACAGAAAACGTTTACTATTTATAGAGCAATTCTGGTTTCTGATTGGTTGGTAGCAGAGCATGAATTAATTCGATTCGTCAGTTCCTAGAAGCATCGTTTATGAATAAAACCGCCCGACTTTGTGGGATCATACCCCATTATGAATGTCTCATGATGGGATGTGTCTCCTAGCGGCTTCGGCTGCAGGGAGACAGGGTAGTACACGTCAAGGATTCGTCACTTGACACTCAGCCCAACAGGTGAGGGACCTGGAACCGGCCCAGCACCTTTTGGACTGAGGTACGCCTCCTGGGTAATACCTAGGATGTCCACCCTCCCATACCTTGCCACTGGGCTTTCCGGTGGAGTAAGTTTATCGCTTACTGCCTGAGGCGCCCCTACGGGGAATGTCGCCGGAGTTACTCAGGCAATTTTTACAATTGCAGGAGTGCCCCTCTTTAGGGGAACCTGCTGGTTTCCCACTTTCCGGCCTTGTGCCACATTTTGATGAGGTGGGCAGCAAATAAATCCTCTACCCCATCATGAATCAAAAATATTGCAACATATATGAATTTTTAACATGTGTTTTTACGGAAATCAAATATTGAAACAGCCGAACTTTCGCATTTATAATAATTCCTTTTATTCATTTTATTTAATTTAGCCTCTATAATTGATTTTCCCCATTTATTCATTATTATATAATATCATCAATTTAAATTGCTATATATAAATACTAGAATATCTTTGGGCTATATTGGTTTATTTGCCTGCGAGTAATCACTATGTTATGTTTTATATACACTAGTTATTTAATCCAGTAAATATATTTTCTGCTTAGCTATTCACCTTTACTTATTTCTCATGCATTAGCATTCGCTGGCTTATCTGTGGAGTGTTTTATATTACTTTATTTAAGTATTTTTTATTTAATTTTTTTTAACTATTACATTTCTATAGTACCTAGCTAAAAACTCCTTTCTTTATATGATCTATCCTTGCTATCTATCTTAATTCCTAGTTAGTTAATTGCTATATTTATCTTGTGCTTCTAAGCTATATTAAATTACGAATCTAATTTTATATGTTTGGTATATTTCATTATTGCTTAGATTTAAGTTTGTTGATATTGCATAAGTAAGTTCGCCATAATGTATATTTGATTTACATCTTCTATATAAAACATGGGTTATATTGTAATCTCTTGTTCCGCTCTTATATATATTTATTTACTTATTCGATTATATATATATGCTATATTTGTTATTTTCTATTATGTCTCGTTTAATACGTATTAACCCGACTTTATTCTTATGCAATACATCCAGGTGCTTATTTAATTAATCTTCCTTAGATGTAAATATGTTATATGATTCAAGTATACAAATGTTAAAACTTTTCTATTTATTTGGTTTACACTTACTAGTCATTCCTATTATTGACTATTTTGATTTATATTCACTTATATTTCGACAGAGCCTCCTAATTCATTACCTTAGTGTTGTTCATCTTCTTACTTTTCCTGATTTTATTATCCACTCTGTTATTACAAATATTACCGCTATTATTGTCATTCGCATTGTTATTGATGTTCTTTCATTCCGTATCTTTAACTTGAAGGATGTAAGGTGGTTATGAAATGTATTTTTATTGACATTCTGTCGATAGCAAGCATACCTCTACTATTGTACTCAGATATGACCTCAGATTTATAGGCAATATCTGAAGTTAGGCATTTCTTTTCAAGTTGACATTTATCTGAGTCTCTGCAATTGCCGCTATTTTCACTATTATTGTCCCTGGGTTCCTTATCCGTATATTCCCTTATTTTATTCAATTTAGCATTGTTGGAACTTCTAGGTTTGTTAAGTTAGATTAAGTTGAGAAAGAAAACTTTATTTTTATTAATTACTTTGCTTAGTTAAGATTCTGAGAGGAAGTGTTTATACATAATTTGGTCGAATTATTTCGGTATGTTATTTGGATGTGGGCACTGTACGCTGGATTAGACGTTATTTCCTGTGTTTATCTCTTTATTTTTCCCTTTATTTTCTTTATTGAGTTTGATGCCGCTCTCTTATAATTCCATTTTGTTGTATTTTAAGTATTTTATTCTTTTACTTTTTTTCATTAATAGTTCCATTCATAATTCATGATATTACATATGACGGCCCATTAATTTTTTAACCATTTTCGTTTCTATTTAAACGTCTCTCAAATAACTAATGTGTCTCTTGTATCCGGATAAAGCTTGGTTATAGTATGGTGTATTTCTATTAAAGACTTGCTTGCTTTGCGATAGTAAAGAAATTATTTTAAGAATTGCTAGGCATGGTGGTTTTTTTTCATATTTGTTGGATGGTTAGATTTATATTCTATGTAGTATAGAGTTTTGTTTGGTTTATGGTAAGGCTCGCATGAATCATATTACAGATTTAGGGATTTTACTATTTTTTGGTATATATCTATTGATATTTTAAGGTTGAATAATCTAAGGAACTGCTTAATTCTTTGTTTAGTTTTTTCTTATAATCTATTACTAGAATGCACGAAAAATAGTACATCTATCTATCTATCTATCTATCTATCTATCTATATATATATATATATATATATATATATATATATATATATATTATAATGTATAGTTCAATCAGATCTATCCTGCCGAGTCCAGAGATTATATCGTGATAATAGATTTCTTTTTTCTAGTTGATAGCTTATTGTTATCAGGGATTTTATTATTTAGTTCCCTCAATATGAATAGACTTAGGAAATCGATATTAAGTTAAGGGAGACCATCGTGATATCAAAACTGAGATTTCTATTTTTCTCACCCATAGTCTATTTTATATATTATCAGTTCTCCTTGCTAGCTTTACAATGTCTATTTCTAATCCAGTTATAATTGTTTCCTAAATTGGTAGTTCTAATGATTGTAAAAATAAAATACATGAAATTGATTGGTATTATGAGTCTATGTGCAAATATTATACATTTTCGGTTCCTTCCCTGAGATAATCTACTATAGCAGCGTTTTTGTCTTTCTTGATAGGTTTGCTTTATAATTGTATCTGCAATAACAAACAAATCGTATCAAAATAGAACATGCTTTTCACTGTTTAGAGGTGCAATTTATAAATTAAAATAAAAGGATAAGAAATGAAGTAACTTTATAACATTATTAGGCCAATAAAAATGAAAGCTATATATATATATATATATACATATATATATAGCCAGTAGAGTTTAGTTTCCTAGAAGTATATCCAATGAAACAACATGTGTCTACCAAAGAGTGCTCAATGAGTGAACAGAGCAGGTATATGAAATTTATTTATACAAACATTGATGGCTACATATGTGCATACATGTTTCTGTAATCACCCGCATGGGGGGATTACGTTTTCAGGCCAAGAATTATCATATATATCAAACACGCTAGTCTTGGAATGTATGGTTAAGTTTGTTGTTTTTACATCGAGGTCACCATTTATCAAGGCCGGGGATAAGGGTTATTGCGTGTACAGTAATAAATGGGAGTAATCGTGAGTATTGGAGATTTGATAAAATGTCTTACTTAAGGGGGCGGTTTGTCAGAAATTTGTTTATGTTGGACTTAAAGACATCCAAGTTGTAGTCAGGTGGGAAACAGGCAAACGGAAGAGAGTTTCACAGTCTTGCACTTCTAAGAAAGATGATTTGCTTATGGAATCTACGCTTGGATTTAGGCACAGATAAAGAGTGGGGAAAATTAATGACTGGTTTTAGCCAGTCGGGTGTTTTTCATGAAAGATTGGCGAGGGGGGACCAGAGATACGAGCTCAGACGAGAACTTGCCATGAAAATAACGATAAAACAAAGACAGGCTCGCAACATCTTTTCTGTGGAAGAGAGGCTGCAGGAAAGAGAAAAGAGCATCTCCCACTAAGCAACGAAGTGTTAGTTTTACACATTTAGAACTGCTTTAAAGCTTAATCGCTTACTCGCTTTGCAACCACATGTCGAATAATATTTACCGTTCAAAGGCCACCGTCGCAGTTATATTTTGAAAAAAAAATTCTTTCAGTAAAACAAAAGTTATAATAAAATTATATTCTCAGAATGTGTAAAGAACGTAGACGATTTTCTTTGATTACTGGTTAAAATTGCAATTAATCCTTTTAGGTTCCCATGTTTAATTTTAACCATATTACTTTTAATGCCCGCATCTTTCTATGTAATATACATACAAATATACACATAGCTATCAACTAATATGCAAACTATTATATACAAACATAGTTATTGCCTTTAATACAACCATAGAACATGTTTGCATTGGGGTATTTTGCTAATAATCGATAAATTTGCTAGAAAATTATTCCCCCCCCCGAAAACGCAATGAATGAAACTTTATTATTATTCAAATAATTCATCGTACATTTTTTCAATGAACATCAAATGCGAAATTATCATAGCAGAGTTAAATTTTCTTGGCACCTGTCATTCACAGACGATCAGAACACTTCACCATTTTCTACATGATCAGACACGTGAAAAGAAACAAACAACGAATAAAATTAAATCAATATATCGGATTTGCTAATTTGTTAATTCGTATAAAGCCAATATCTTTTTACTGCAGCAGTATCCGTTCGCTTTTGCAATGAAACATATAACACTTGCCTATGTACTTGGGCCGCCTAAACAAATGGTAAATTATGATATTATTATTCATGGAAGAAGAACCAGCTCTCACTAAAGGGTCATTCGCAATGGGAATAGCGTTAAATCTGATTCCACCAGTTTTTCCGCAGGGTACAAGCAATGAATATATCTTTTTTCTTTTTTACAAATGAGTTACCACATATCAAAGCCTGGAGGCCACGCGTGAATAAGCTTTATGTGTGTCCGTTATTTATTGGCTCAGTTTCGTAATAATCGTTTGTACAGGTATTCTCGACTATTTTATGAAAGCAACTTTGTGTGTGTGTGTGAGTGTGTGTGTGTGAGTGTGCGTGTGAGTGTGTGTGAGTGTGTGTATTTATGTGTGTATGTGTGTGTGAGTATGTGTGTGCATGTGAGTGTTTACGTGTGTTTGTGTGTGTGAGTGTGTGATTTTGTGTGTGTATGTGTGTTTGTGTTTTGTGTGTGTGTGTGTTTTGTGTGTGTGTGTTTGTATGTGTATGTATTTGTGTGTGTGTGTGAGTGTGTTTTTGTTTGTGTGTGTGTTTGTTTGTGTGTGTGAGTGTGTGTGTGTGAGCGTGTGTGTTTGTTTGCGTGTGTGAGAGTGTGTTTGATTGTGTGTGTATGCGAGTGTGTGTTTGTTTGTGTGTGTGTTTGTGTGTGTGTTTTTGTGTGTGTGTTTGTGTCTGTGTGTGTTTGTGTGTGTGTATGTGTGTGTGTGTGTGTGTGTGTGTGTTCCTTTCTTATAGTTTCCCACACGGCTAAAACTCTATCTTTTGCAAATTTCACACCAAGGTAATTTATATCTTTGGCCGTGTTCTTAGATATGTTTCGTACAGAAATTCATCCGATAACTATCGAAAATCGAAAAAAGTCCGATCTTAAACGTAGACTTTCTTTCTTACAGATAAAAAAAAAATTACAAGGAAATATTTTAGTTTTCACCCGTAATAAGATCTCAGTAACTAATTTCTTCTTAAGAAAATGCAGATTTGTTGACATCTGGAAACTTAGCTCAG
This sequence comes from Euprymna scolopes, assembly GCF_053919585.1. Taxonomy (NCBI): domain Eukaryota; kingdom Metazoa; phylum Mollusca; class Cephalopoda; order Sepiida; family Sepiolidae; genus Euprymna; species Euprymna scolopes. The sequence goes on from NC_136506.1 coordinate 2,350,858, forward strand.
TGGTAGAACATTTGACTACAGATCTAATTATCCTGTGTACCTCACCATTTTTTGTTTTCAATTTACCAGTTCTAATCGGTGCAAATCATTTTCTCCTTTGCATAGTTTAAAACTAAAAATTAATCAGAACGGACTTTTCCCGAGATTCATTGTCAAACCAAAATATCAGCTGACGTGATACTGTAAACAAACACAGACGAAATTTAATAAACGACATGTTCGTTACTACTTTTGAATTATTTTTTGCAAATGAGACCACCAGGCAAATTATTCCTCGTAATATATATATATATATATATATATATATATATATATATATATATATATATATATATATAATACATACGCAATTTGTATATATTAAAATATCGTGTTTAAGCTATACGATATATATATATATATATATATATATATATATATATATATATATATATATATATATATATATATATATATATATATATATATATATACACTATCATGGACACCAGACGTTGAGCATGATTAAATGATAACACTGGTCAACAAATTTTTATTTTTTTTTGTTGGCAGACCATCTAGGAGTGTTTTCTGGGGGTTTGAAGGTCGCTGATTACGAATATAACATTGGTTTTGCCAGATTGGCTCTAGTTTAGAAGATACTGATAGCCCCAAATAAGCCTAAACTGCTAAAATTCTCCTTGAAATACTTCAATATAGAAGCAGTAAATAATAATTTTCTGATATTATTGAATCATTATAATGATTATGTATATATTGAAGTATTTCAGGGAGAATTTTTATATAATTATTTATATAGGAAGAATGTTTATATAATTATATACGTTAATTACTTAATAACATGTTCCATAAATATAGTTGCAGTATAAATTAAACAGTAATTAAGAATTTTCTTTTTAATTCCACAGTTGAAAATGAGTTCCAGAGAGAAAATGAGTTCTTCTAAAAGATGTTGCAGATATGAACCGGATGTCTTTTGTTACATCTGTGGACAGTATATGATGGCACAACAAAAGAGGAATATTACAGACTTTGTCAAGAGGGCGTACAAAGCATACTTCGATATTATACTTGGTGACCAAGACAAGTCTTGGGCCCCACATATGGTGTGCAAAACCTGTGTAGAAAGTCTCCGCGGTTGGACCAACGGTAAGCTGAAGTTGAAGTTTGCTGTACCAATGGTGTGGAGAGAGCCCAACAATCATTTTGATGACTGCTACTTCTGTCTCAATGACATGACGGGGTTTAACAAGCACAAGAAAGCAAATTGGCAGTATCCGAGCCTGGATTCTGCTATCCGTCCTGTTGCGCACTCTGAGGATCTACCTGTGCCTGTTTTCACCAGTTTGCCTGAAATCGATGAAACCGAAGAGATTCCAGCTGATCTTTCAATATCAACTGATGATAGCTGTAGTGACTATGAAGAACCCTCAAATGGCCCCCAGCTTTTCAATCAATCTGAACTTAATGACCTAGTGCGAGACCTTTGTTTGTCGAAGGAGCAGTCTGAAGTTCTTGCATCACGACTCCAAGAGAAAAACATTCTTGATTCTGGCACAAAAGTAACATACTATAGGACAAGGGAAGGCAGCTTGCTTCGTTTCTTTTCTAAAGAAGACGACCTGGTCTTTTGTAATGACGTTTCTGCACTTCTTAACTGCATGGGGATCTCATCATATGACCCAGCAGATTGGCGTCTCTTCATAGATAGCTCGAAAGCAAGTCTAAAAATTGTACTTTTGCACAATGGCAATAAGTTTGCTCCTGTAACAATTGGCCATACTACCAAGATGAAAGAAGAGTATGATGCTATCAAATTTGTTCTTGAAAAGCTGAATTACAACACTCATAAATGGCTGATTTGTGTGGACTTGAAAATGGTGAATTTTCTGCTTGGTCAGCAAAGTGGGTACACAAAGTATCCCTGTTTCTTTGTTTGTGGGATAGCAGAGCAAGAATCCAGCACTGGAGAAGGGAGAACTGACCAGAACGAGAAAGTCTCGAAGTCGGCACAGCCAACGTCATCAATGAGCCTTTGGTACCCAGGGATAGAATAATATTCCCTCCATTGCACATAAAACTAGGGCTCATGAAGCAGTTTGTTAAGGCGTTGAACAAGGATGGGGATTGCTTCAAGTACATATGCAGGCAATTTCCAGGTCTTTCCATCGAAAAAGCTAAAGGTGGCATCTTCGATGGACCTCAGATTCGAAGGCTCATGAGGGATTCTGACTTCACTAATCATATGAACACGGTTGAGTTAAATGCTTGGGTGTCCTTCACAGATGTAGTGACAAACTTTTTGGGAAATCACAAAGCTGACAATTACAAGCAATTGGTCCGTAAGATGCTTACTGCATACGGAAAACTAGGGCCAAATATGAGCATTAAAGTTCATTTCTTGTTTAGCCACCTCGGCAGATTTCCTGGTAATCTTGGTGATTACAGTGAGGAGCAGGGAGAGAGATTCCATCAAGACATCAAAACAATGGAAGGAGGTATCAAGGCAAATGGGATGAGCACATGATGGCAGACTACTGCTGGAACCTTTTGAGAGACTGCCCAAAAGTTGCTCACAAGCGAAAATCGTATAAACGTCGATTTTAGTTTTGTGAATAAAATATTTTTTGTGTGTTCATTGTAACAAAGAATCTAGTGTATAATGCTTTGCATTAATTTATGATATATAACTGATTATGTAAATGTTTTTTTCACTTGGAGAATAAAAATTCAGCAAATTTTTAGCAAATTTTTTATATATCCTCGAAATCTATGAAAAGTGTTCAGCTATAGGATAAATGAAATGATGTTATATCTAACTTAACTTGTTAGATTGAGATTTTACACTGTCTTTGTGGGTTAAGATTATCATAAAAATCAATATCTGACATTTATGCACTACTTAGCCGTTTTTTGTAAGTTTAGCTATGGTCGCGAATGGGTGATTTCAGACAAATGACCCCCCTGTGATATCTCAAAAACTAGATCTAATTTGAAAAAAAAACTAATGTCAGATTCGGATTCAGCGCCCTTGATAACCCAAGAAACCAGTCTTACTTTGCCTGCCAAAAATATTGTGTTGACCAGTGTAATCAACGAATATTTCTTGTTCTTATATTTTATTTTCATCGAAATCCGTGAAACCGCTCAGGAGGAAGCGTCACATGCTTCCATGAAGTTATTTAGTCCAATATATATATATATATATATATATATATATATATATATATATATATATATATATATATATATATATTATATATATATATATAATTCTACATTACACTATAAAGAGCATACTGGTTCTTTCATACAATTATTTCTATAAACTTCTTTCTAGTTAACGAAACAAAATTAAGAAATTTACGTGCGTGTATGAACCAATAAACCATATCATGCAAAAAAACAACAACAAAAAAACACGTAAATTTTCATATAAAAGTCATATAACATTTATATGAAATAAATAAAAAAAAGTCATATAAAATTCTTTGCAATTAATGAAAAATAATTTAAAAAAATTACGCGCGGAGTTTGAAACTACTGATGTTGACCATCTTATAATATATTCCTTTAATTCAGTTAGCATTTACAATTCTAAACAGTATTTGTTACGTAGCGCAAAATCAATCACTTAATTATTATATCAATCAGTTAATCAATATTGCCTATAATTTATCAGAACAAATAGCAACAATCAATCAGTCAAAAGAAAATAAAGTGCGTTCTGCTGTGATTAAAATCCGAAAAGTAGAAGAGAAGTTGTAATCTATATAATTATACAACTCAAATGACCTTGTAACGGGTGTTGTAACCCAACATCCGGTCTACGACTTCCCGTTGTTTATGCTACTATAAAACATAGTGTTTTACTGTATACGTTTTCAGTTCCAATTGTTTTTTTTCGCGTTTAAATTATTATAATTAACAAATGTTAATACTCTCTGCATTTTTTACGTAGTTTATTTTCGTATTACATTGAAGTTATTTTAATGCACTTGTCTTATAAATAAATCTACTTTGACCCGTGTACAACCATAAGAGCATTTTACAACGGCGATTTACCCACCACCTTCATTTTTTTAAATTTATTCCCTAATTTTAATACACCTTTCTTAAAAAACATTCATATATTTTACCCTACACTGCCAACATAAATAAATAACCCCTAAAATGTTTTTTTTAAATTGCGTTACAAATGAATAACCAACGTGACAATAAAACGTATTGTTCTACTGTGTACGTTTTCAGCATCTCAATTGTTTTTTTTGCGTTTCAATTAAAGGATATATCAATATTTGAATTTAACTTTAAGTATCATGGTATCTGTTCAGTGCACATTTTCCTATAAGTAGAAAAAACTAGTTATAATTCAATTGCTGTAATTTTCAAAAATAAACAAATCTAAACAGAACGACTCATGGAAATCTATCTATATTCTTTTTTCATGTTAATATACTTTTATGAAATTTTTCTGTTATGTCACAAAAATCTTTTTTTTTTGCGTCACATGTGTCACGCTCATAAATTACTTCCACAGTTAATACAGCACACTTACCCAACGGGCCACGGGTAGTCTAGTACATTACGAAATTTTTAATTTTAGAAATGACGTCACCAAACCCAACTATTCGTACTAACATGTTCTATTAATGTTGGAATGAAACAGTAAAGTCCATAATTCATTTTTTGTTCGCTATAAACCATTTTTTTAAATTTAGTTTCTCTCTGATATATATATATATATATATATATATATATATATATATATATATATATATATACATATACATATATGCGTATATATGTATACATCAATCTCTAAAGAAACTATCATTATTACTTGGTTTTATATTAATAGTTTAATATAGTAAATAATTTAGTATAAATATGCCAAGTAAGTTACATTAGTTTACGTGTTTCAGTCGCGGAATAAATAATCAGTCTTGATAATGTAACACGGGATAAAAAGTTAACAGTTTCTATGCAGTTTCATACAAATAAACTAACATCTATGTGTCATTGTGAGTGTATATAAACATACACGCACGCACGCACGCGCACACACACACACACATATATATATATTACATAACAATATGCGAGCAGGAAAAGTATATGGTTAAGATTAAACATTGAACAGTAAAGGACTAGTTGTTAAAACTGGAAAAGAAAATGGCAAGATATTCTAGCAAAAAATAAATTAAATTTGTAATTTAAAATATTGCAGCATTACGAATTGATTATATAATGTTACATTGAATTAAAAAAAATATTAAAATATCTTGTCTTTTTCTTTTCCAGTTTTAACAACTATTCATTTTACTTGTTGAACGTCTGATCTGAACCATATTACTTTTCATGCTCGCATCTTTCTATGTAATCCATTATTTTTCCATTGTTTGCTTTGTCAACAATCCATAAAAATTTTTGCCAACTTCCTAAATTCACTACATAAAACCAAATAAAAGACGTAATTAAGTAAATAAATAGTCAGCAATCAATTTTGACCAGCGAGCGAATGCAAAAGGTAGGTAGCACTTGAGTACAGTGACGGTAAATTATCCGCGATAGTGCAGTTGCTCGATGCACCGGGAAAACGGTGAATTATTAGCGACAGTAGTACCTGATTCGACATAATCGTGTCAATAGGGCGAACAACGCTGATGTGTGACCAATGAAAACATTGTAAGGAAGGCGAATTATCAGAGAAAGAATAAATACACAATTATTATTATTATTATTATTATTATTATTATTATTATTATTATTATTATTATTATTGTCTTCGAGAATTAATTATTTCATTTTTACTAGGTTTACACATTGCTACAAATGCGGGGAAAGGTTGTTTTGTTTTATATCTTGTTACGTCATCATCTCCGCGTTGGCAGTCGATTTGAATTTGCATAAAATATTTAGTTGCTATGTTAAACAACAGTCAATAAATAAAATAAAGTATTTGCCTTCGTTAAAGATTCTGAGAATTTTAGACACAAGTATATTATTATAACTTTTGTTTTGCTGAACGAAAATTGTTTTTTCCCAAAATATAGCGGAAAAGGCGACTGTTGAACTGTAAAATATTGTTTGAAATTTCGTCGCAAAATGAGTAACCGGAGAAGTTTTAAAGCAGTTCTCAATGATTAAAACTAACACTTAACCCTATCAATCAAACCATACCGTGTTTGAACTATATATATATATATATATATATATATATATATATATATATATATATATATATATATATATATATGAGCGGAATATTATATGGCATTTAAATGAGAGAATAATCGACAAATATTTTTTGAATGATACATCCATGTATATATGTCTGCATGTCTGTGCGCGTGTATATATCTATACAAACACGCACACACGCATATATATATATCAATAATATATATATATATATATATATATATATATATATATATATATATATTTCAAACACGGCATGGTTTGATTGATAGAGTTAAGTGTTAGTTTTAATCATTTCATCATATCTTCGGTCTAAATAAAGATTTGGGACTGCTAAATGAGTACTCTTTTCATAAAAAGTAGAAACCCACCAAAGACATTTCCCCACGGGGCACAGGGCAGAGTGAGTATGCACGGTGGAAGAACGGCTTAGCCCCCCCCCACTAGAAGTTAGTTTTTGTTTACGTAAGGCCTTCTACTTTTTCCAGATTCCACACATTTTAATTTTCGACATATATTCAAGTCCATTTTCTAAGCACGCATACGTGCGCACAAAAATGCACAGGTGTTCACACGGGTGCGCCCTCCACCCCCCTTCACCAACCCTATATATTAGAGCACCCTTCTATGAAGACATACAGTATATATATATATATATATATATATATATATATATATATATATATATTTGTACGAATATATATATATATTATTATTATTATTACTACTAATATCATTGCTATTGTTGTTTTTACCATTATTCAATTCGTTTCAGCATTGCAATGCATCTTTCAGTTTCATTTCCAACATTAAACGTTATTAACCTCTGATTTCACTAACCGGCATATCGAGCTTCCAATTTTTGTGATGGCTTCTAATTAAAAAAAACAATGCTTTTACCCTATACTTAGCACTTACTGTACGTATATATGCATGTGTGTGTATATTGGAGAATATATGGGGGTGCGAGAAGAAAGAAATAGAACAATCTGAATATTTTAATTAATTTGAATATGCATAAACAAGAATAGAAAAAATTAAGTAAATGATGATCAAAAGAATATTCTCCGTTTATTTAGTTATTTCACTTCATTTTATTTATTTTTTTCCAGCATTATATGTTTGTATATATCAATTAACGAAATCTACAGTAGCGTTTTATAAAAATAAATAAACGTGTGTGTGTATATGTGCGCGTGTGTCGTGTGAGTGCGTTCAGGTGGCTGCGTTCGTGCAGACAATCCAGACAACCTAGACCCACAATAAGTCCAAACTCTTGGAAAAGAGATTCTACTTCACACCCACTTAGCTTATCATCTAAATCTGCTAATCAATCTCCAGCTGTATATGTGAACACGTCCATAAAAGTGGGTACGCGTATGCTGTGTATGTATGAGTACGTGTAGAAGCATATGTGGTAGTGCGCGAGTGTATATACATGTGTGTTCACATTTACGAGTATGTTTGTGGGATGCGTGGGTTTCCAATTCAAACTTTTATGAAAGACTTAGTTTTTAATAGAGGCCACACAAGTTGCTGACCATTCCAAGTAAAAAATGATGGAAGGGTCATATTCAAATAGATCTTTACCATAATGGCTATACCCGTGCCCCTTCTGCTGCTAACCCTGCCCGTACACTCATGTTTTCTATCATTCACACTGAGGAAGATCGAAGGATCGGTCGAAAATGATGTGCTTCTGAAGGAAACATTTTCAAAAGACTTTTTTTTATTTCTACACGTCAACACACAGGAAATAAATACAGAAAAAGATATAAATATTTATATATTTTTCGTATTGATTTTTTAATCATACATATTTAAATGTATATACATGTATATACATACATACATACATATATACATATATATATATATATAATTATTCAAAATGGGCTTATATTAATCTTTTCATTATTTTATGACATTATTATTATACAACTTTTAATAAAAAAAACTACTTAATTCCTTATGTCTGCACAGCTGATGGCTTTATATCTTATCTGTTCTTGTTCATATAATTTATACTGTGCATTTATTATCATTACTAACGGGAATACCCAGCATTGCCCGGTTGTTTGGAGGTGTGTGCATAAGGAGGGGGGTTAAAGCAAAGAATAAGCGAATAAATAACCCTGTTAAAATATCAAAATAAAAATAAGAACGACATTAAACTTGTGTAAAAAATCGGCCCCCCCCAAAAAAAAACCCAGCGAACAAAAGTAAAACTTCTGTAAAAAGAAATCGGAAGAACAGAAAGCATAAATCAGGGAAAACAAAGAAAACAAAGCGAAAAGCGAAAATGAAATGATGTCATAAAAAACCCTTCGATTCGCTTAAATCCAATTTCACGCAATCTTTTCCAGTATTTTTAGTCAACTACAAAACGAAATGAAGCGAAATTCCTGTCGAGTTTTCTAGTCAACTACAAAACGAAATGAAGCGAAATAAAAACTGGCATAAATAAACCTTCGATTCGCTGAAATCTAATGGTGCGTTTCACCCAGTAGGAAACATAGAACGAAAAGGAACGTTAAAGCGCCATTCCATTTTCATAAGCAACAACGAACCCAAACTGGTGTTTCATCGTACTGTCCCTTATGAACAGGTCCACAACAATGTAAGTTGTAGCGGGGGCAGGAGGAATTTATTAGAGAGAAAATATTTTTCAACTTCCATTGATTCTAACCGATTTTGGCCGTGAACTCTCACCAGAAAAAATATAGGAATCCACGATTATCGAGGAAGTGTAGAGGTAATAGTCCTATAACACACCTCAGATAATGTGCTGCAGTTCGTGCATATTACATTTTCAATCTTATTAATGTCAAAATCAGAGGGGAAAATGTGATCATATATATATAGACAAAAGATTCTGAAACATCAGTTGGAGATATTCATTGATTTAAAACCACCTGAACAGTGAGAATTTTTTTTTTTCACTGTTCTTCCAACTGAAACCAAAATTCCCCTCTTCCCTCATTCGTTTTCTTAGTTTTTAATTTATCATTCTGACGTTTCCTCTTAGAGGGTCAGACGATAAGGCCTTAAGGAAATTTTAATTTCACCTGCCCATTTCTTGTTTTTTGGTATTTAGATTAAATTATGTTTCCTCTGAAATTTCTCCTTCCATTTTGTTGTACCAAAAATTTACTTATATATATATATATATATATATATATATATATATATATATATATATATATATATATATATATAGGGATTGTATGGATATATGGATATGACGAGAATACAAATACTTATGTGATAAATAGTGAATAATACTTCACACTACCATGTTTACTATCAGTTTTAAGTGCAGATCATTTCTTAGTATTGCAAAAGAATAATTGAGATATTAATGGATTACATAGCATCCGATGTAAAGGCAAAAAAATCAATTCAAATCACTTGGTTAAAGACAAATCATTTGCTGATCATTTAGACGCCAGGTTTTCCCTTTCAAAATTGCAAATAAAATATTTGTTACTTAGTAAATTGAACGCCTGTGGATTTCATAATTAAGTCGTGATGAGAGCAGTGCCCCCTCCACCGAAAGCATTTTCTAAGAAAACGGGGTACCGTGTTGCTGAGAATTAAAAAAAGAAAAAGAGAAACAACAATGGCGGATATGCAACGCTGTATGATACATTTAAGAAGTTGACGCCATTTTAACCTGTGCATTTCCTTTCTTCTTTGCTAATTGGTAATTGCTACTTTTGCTGGAGTAAAGCGATTACGAATACGTTTTCCAAAAGAATATTTTTTCAATGTTTTACTTTTCTTAATATATAAAACATGTGTTTTCTTAAGTGACAGTAAATGGATAACATTACAAAAAAAATAAAATAAAAAAAATAAAAGAAAAACAGAAAATATATAACTAATAGTTATATTCGCAAAGAGAAAACACGCGGTTACAAAACGTAGGAAAAATATATACGAAATAAAAAAGTACTAATAAACAATCCAGTATACAAAAGAATGAGGAAATAATTACAAAACTACAAATAAATAACGAGGAAAAAATATCAGGATACAATTCATCGAACATACGATAAAAGAAAAAGAATTATTAGTAGTTTAGGATCTCGTGACAAGGAAATTACATGGCTTGATTGAATAGGAAATATTTTTTCTTTTTTTTTATGTAATTCGGCGTGAAATGTGAAGTTTGATAAACCCCACTGATACCGGATGATTGTAAGAAGAGCTGCAAGAAAATACACAAAAGAAATAAAGTGTAAGACTGAATATAGACGACAAAGTGTCAGTGGAACAGTAGGATACAAAGAGGATCAATATGTAAAGTTGTTTAGAAAGAAAATGATTTGCGAATAAAAGAGTCTGCAAATATGCACGTCATCACATATATCTATCTTATATATAATTTAGGAAGTACGTATATATATATATATATATATATATATATATATATATATATAAACGTGGATTCCATGAACAAAGCTTCTTTCTTAGAACTGCACGCCTGTGGAACTCTGTTCCGTCTGCCTGCTTCCCACCTGACTACAACTTGGATGTCTTCAAGTCCAACGTTAACAAATTCCTAATGAACCGCCCTCTTAAGTAAACATTTCATCAAATCTCCACACTAACTGTACTTGCAATAACCCTTATCCCTGAGTTGTTTTCGGGTCTTGATAAGTGGTGACCACCGTGTAAAATATATATATATATATATATATATATACATATGTATATACATACACATATGTATACATATATATAAATATATACATATATATATTCAATATATTTATACAAACATTGATGGCTACATATGTGTATACATGTTTCTGTAATCATTGGGGAGATTACGGCTTCAGACCAAGAATTTTCCTCGAAAACACGCGGATACAAAACGCAGAAAAAATATATACGAAATAAAAAGTCGCGAGTTTTCGAGGGAAATTCTTGGCCTAAAGCCGTAATCTCCCCAATAACAGGCGATTACAGAAACATGTATGCACATATGTAGCCGTCAATGTTTGTAAAATAAATTAAATACATATGTATATATTTATGCATATTTATGAGTATATTTATGAGTGTCAACAAGTCTCTCGAAACTTCTATTACTCTCAAGCTTTCGACAAATTTTGCAAATTAAATTGCATTATCGGAACAGTCGTCTTCCAATGATTTCTCATTGGGAGAAACCATTGGTCTTCACTGGAATATGGGTGGCAATACGCCTTCGCAATACCCCAATCTTCCTTCCACTCATCCAGCAGAGGTCTGGTTAGTGTTTTCGCTCCTCAGTCTTTTCATCCATCTTGACCTGCCCTTTTGTTTGTTGACGAAACATATTTTTTTTTTAGCTTTACTTCTTTAGAATGTCCGGCTAGCCCTAACGGATCACACACACACACACACACACACACACACACACACACACACACACACACACACACATACATACACACACACACACAGACGCACACACATACATTATTATTATTATTATTATTATTATTATTATTATTATTCATAGAAAAGACTTATTTCCAAATAAGGTTATCTTAATCAAATAAATGAGACATAAATATAATTATGATTTGTCTTTATGGACAAGAACATTAAGTTTTCCGGTGGTCACTTGAACTTCAAATAAATAATAGTTAATTGAGTCACGTGGTCTGTCCCTAAAGCGCCTACGTTGCTCGTTACGTTAATGAAATATGACCAGAAGAGATGATAATATCGTCAATATTTCCAATTTCTTACCGTGCACTCAAATTACACAAGTTCAAAAGGGCACACAATATTGAGTGATGTCGGACCCAATGCCCGCTGTTTTCTTTATTCGCGTTGCAACATCATTTAATGCTATCGAAGCAAGACAGATACATCCACACATGACTCTCTCTCTTCCTTTTATTTCTCGTTCTTTCTGACCCACTTCTCTCTTTCTCTCTCTTCCTTAATATATATATATATATATATATATATATATATATATATATATATATATATATGGTTATAAAATATATATGGCGATTAATCTACACTGAATATTCCGCGTTTCATCCACTCTAGGACTCTTCAGGCTTATGTCCTAGAGTGGATGAAACGCGGAATATTCAGTGTAGCTTAATCGCCATATATATCTTATAACTATCTCTACCTACGTATTGAGCAATTTTGAAGTAAATACTTAAAGTTTACGCATAAATTTATACTTTCATATATTAATTTTATGTGAGTAAATGAAATAGTTATATATATATATATATATATATATATATTCAGGTTTGATTTGTTCCAAAGTAAGAACTAATGTACACACACACATACACACACACGCACACACACACACACACACGCACACACACATACACTCCCCCCATATATATATATATATATATATATATATATATATGCAGAAAAACTGGACACTAATCAGGACCAAAAGAAGGGTTAGTATTAAGCTTAACAAGACCTATATAATAATACCAACCCTTCTTTTGGTCCGGCTAAGTGTCCAGTCTTTCTGAAACTCCCTTATATTGGTTCTATCAGTAAAGGGTTTTTCGATAAAATTACCTCGGTTGTATCTCACTGTTTCTATGCGGTGCAACCTCGCGTGGTGTTCGCCATCAAAACTGCCTTCCCAGCTTTGGAGAAGGATACACTTCCCACACTACAAAAAAAGTTTAGTTGTATATCAATTTAAATGTCAGTGTGATGCTGACTATGTGGGTCGTACGTTTCAACGGCTGGGAGTCAGATTGGCACAGCATGTCTCTGCATGTTTTCGAAAGTCCAGAGGGTCTAGAATAAACACATTGTTAAACTCATTCAGGGGTTCACAGATTTTCCAGGCATTTACGGAGCACATACGGGCGCTCGCATCTTCTTGAGTCATCAATTGGTGTACACTTGTATGAAATAAAACACGTGGTGAAGCGTATTCGGATGGTTGTTTTCGCGTTTTATACAAGGCCCGTTCCAAACAAAATCTCAATATTTTGAAGGCCGTAACTGTACTAATGCGCAAACCATCGCTCTGTAGACAAAAGGAATTGTTGCATAAATTAGACCTGTTTTAAGAGCTTTGAGATACCAGAAGAGAAGAAAAAAATTCCTACATTGCGTCATTATTTCTTGTTTCTGCATTTATTTGCAGGCAAGGTAAGTTTTTAAAAACGTTTTTTTATTTCATTTTTTTTGGTCCCAGGTTCTGAAATATGGACGAAATATCACGGGTTAATCATTCATTTAATTCATCATGTGTAGTTAAATAATTTTTTTCACCCCTCCCTTTGCTTCCATTTTTTAATTGTGTAAATTGCTTTATTTTAATCGCTGCCGACATAATATCTTGACAAGGATCGGACGAAAGATACCTCGAGATTATTTTTTTTAATATATTTTAGTCGAATAGTCTTTTACTATTTTAGTGTCTATTTTTTCTCCTTGCATCGATTCCCCAAATTCTAATGACTCCACTTCTCATTTAAAAGACGTTAATGAAATTTTGTACAACAAAAAAAAACCTTTATATATATATATATATATATATTAGTGATAGGACGATCTGCATATTTTTCTCGATTTCGAAACAATTACCGATTTTGTGCTAAATTCTCTATTTCGATAAAATTACCGATTCTGATTCCGATTCTTTATAAATCTCTAACTGTAATGTTTTTAATTATTAACGATTATCGTATAAACATATGCTATGTATTTTCTCAAACGCAAAACGGACTTGTGGGGGTAATCTGTAAATCTAACATAATGCATATGAGCGCGTGGCAAGTTGATGGCAGCAATGAGCTTGCTCGGAGATCGGCAGCAGCATCAGCTGTAGCCGAAACGCGTGCATATGTAAATTAGGTGTGCTCGAGAAGAAAGTAAAAAAGGAGAGAAAATACAGGCGTGCTCGGGGTAGAGAAGCAATGTCGCGTCGGAGAAAATAGACGTGTAAATGTGAAGGCGAGAAATGTCCGGCGAAATATTGGTAAGGAGAAGTGACACCGGGCGAGTTGGAGGACGCCCAAAGATCTTTAAGAGGCGTGGAAACAATTATAACTATAATAAAAAAAAATTGCTGAGAAAAAAATGCCGATCCGGAATTTATTTTACTTATTTCTTTCTTTTGTTCGAGATGGACGGCCATGTTGCATATATGTTATTTTTGTGCTCGTGACTATGCCATTTTAATATAAAAGGGTCAATATAAAGAGAAAAGTAATAAAAACAAACGCTACCACAGAAATACAGTCGCAAAAGAAGGTCGAAAAAATGGTCGAGAGCGGAAAACTTCGAAAAACGAAAAGAATATTGCAGTTGATGAGTAACTTGTTTGTTTTTATCTACTTTTTGTTTGCTCACTTTTGAATTTTTTCTGTCGTGTCAGTCATATTTTCTTGTTTTGTAGATGTTTTCTTTTAATGCTGTTTAAATCTTAAATACCAAGGTACTAGTTATAAGAATTGATTATGCGTTATGACGAGGGATATTGTTTCACACTTATTTAAACGTAGCAAATAGCTTGTTTGGTTTTAAAGAGAAATTGAAAATAAACCAAGTTGACTTGAACAAATTTTTAGTAGTTTGCATTTGGACCGTCGTATTGCTATCTTCAGTTTTATTGTTATAAATTACAAAAGTTTAAAATAAAACTTAGCTGGCGATTGTCTAAGACTGAAAAAAATGTTTAAAAATAATAAGGCGTGGATAAGTAAATATAAATACTAAAATAAATACTAAAAATACATAATAATAAATCTCACTTAGTTCTTATAAATGATAGTAATTTAGTCCTAAGCTTATGGCTCGTTAATAATTGACTATTAATATTGTTATTGTGATACATGATTATTAAGTATGAAGACATTATATTAAAAAATATTTGAAACTAAAAAAAAAGAGCCGCTCATTTTGGCACGGGCTGTGGTAAATAACATTTACATAATTTTGATTTTATTTACGAGATTTTAACGGTGTCTCGTGCTTTTGTTTGTCCATATTTTACTACTTGGATGCAGCTAAATACGGAACACTGAAATTGTAAAGCTTTAAGTAGTTTTTATTTTGAAAAAAAACAAACAAGCAAGACTATGTGACGGTCAAGTAGAGCACTTGATATAAAATAAATTATTTTTTGTAACTGAATCTTTTATGACAATATAGTGCAGTATCTTGCATTTCAGCTATGGTAGAACAATAAGTGCCTACTAAACATTTGGGTGATCTCAGTCATCGATTACAGAGATGGAGCATGTAAATTTTTATTCTGTAGACAGTCCGGAATTGTCAACAGAATTCGAACAACGGAACAAATTTTCTTAGTGTATTCACATAACCTAGCCATCGGCAGTTTATGAACAAAGAGGTTTAGGAGATAATATAAATTAAAAAGTAGTGAGTGAATAAACAGTGTCGCATTGGATAGCCGATTTGCCGATGCTTAATGACAAAAGGAAACTGTATTGCGACTCGAAAAGCGGGGAAGTCAATAATTTTAGTATAATGTTGATATATGATTAAGTCGAGGGAACTAATAATATATCTGGCCCGTTGGGTCAGGTATCAACGGTAAATAAACAGTTTATAATAAATAATAAATAACTAAAAATGGACTAAACACTTAGGAGACAAATTAGGCCGAAACTGTCTTAAATAATTTCGCCAAAAGTTAGCAGAGCTTTTAAGAGACAAAAACGAGCCGTGGACGAAACAGAGGAATAGATTAACGAGTATTCTTACAAATAATCTCGTAAAAGGTAACTAAACAATGAAAAGATAACTGAGTCACATAGTTGGAACCAGTGTTATAACTGGTTTAATCAAGGGTTTCAAAAGCTAGTTTTACCCAAATGTTGACGTGTACATCTATCAATAAGCAAGGACATATATAATTGTTATGACTGATACGATATGGAGAGAGGATCGAGCGTTGACTTAAGTATACAAGCAAAAATATCCGATGATAAAACTAGATAGATATGTATAAATGTATCTTGAAACAAAATTATTATGACATATGTGTTATGAAAACTGTTAAGTAGAAAAACACTGTCGTTTTTTTATTGCATTTTCATTTCAAACTTTTGTTTAGGGTCTATTATCTGAGGATTAGAGCTTGATTTATTCTGCACTTATATTTTGGCGACAATTGGGAGGAGGATAATGGGGCGATAATTTAATTGGTTAGTTATTACTAAAATAAGAGCATCCAATTTCAATTTGGTGACGTCTCAGACTCAGGAGCAGCAAACATCAAAGACTATACAAACTTTGATTTGGTCTTGCAATAGTTTCGCTAGTTTTGTATTTTAATTTTTGAAACTGTATTCTCACACAATTAAGCTGAACAACTTCAACACTGCTCTAGTGAAATTTCTGAAAGATAAAAATGAAAAATCATCGCTATTTCAAAAGTTTACTGAGATTTTTCTTTTCAGTGTATTATAAAGTTCCCTTTAAATATTTGGAAGAATATTTCAGAATTCGTTTATTTTTACAAATAAAAACATGAAGGAATAAATAAAAAAATAAATTTCTGGAAAAAAAGCGTATAAAATAGAACAGATGACATTTTTATTTCCATTTAATTTTTCATGTTTTATTGGTTGCACTTTTGAGTTTTCTTTCCTTGTATTTTTTTTATTATCCCAAGGAGGTTTAATCAAATTCTTGTAAATGCTTTTTTTAAGGAGAGGTGTGCAACTCAGTGCATATGAGCACGTGGGAAGATGTAAGCGGCAGCAGTGCCTGGAAAAATGCACATATGCAAATTGGGAACTGTGTTCAAGAAGAAGAATGAAAAAAAATAGGAAAAAATACAGCACGTGCTACGGAGAGAGAGAAACAAAGAAGACGTTGAAGGAAATGGACGTGTAAATGCGGAAGCTCTCGCTGGCTATGATCGGCGTGAGGTAGGTGGCGAAAATTATATATCAGGCGAGATAGAGGATGGCGAGAGACTTTGAAGTAGTGTTGAAACAATTATTACGGAAATAAAAAAAACAACAATTTTTGTTGAGAAAGAAAAAAATGCTGACCCGGTTTTTAATTTATTTAATCATTCCTTTGTTCGAACGTAAAGACCACATTCCATAGATTTCAGCTTTATTGGTTTTAAACAACCAGGAAATTCATTCAGTATAATCAATAACTATTCATCATTTTTTTAACTACTTCCAACAGTTGGAGATTTTGTTTTAAACAAAATCAAATAATTAATGGTAATTAAGAGAATCGATCTTGGTATCGGGAAATTCACACATTTTTTCCGATTCCGATACTGATTCGGATATGCCAAAAATGAGTTATATATATATATATATATATATATATATATATATATATATATATATATATATACATATATATATATATATATGTGTGTGTGTGTGTATGTGTGTGCCACTAGGACTTCTTATTTACTTATAATAGATTCTGCTAAGAATTAAAGACACCACGATGCTATTACTCTCGTGCGAGAAAACATCGTGATCTAATGCGAGGAAAAATAGCTAATATACAGTCGGAAATGCCGTAAACCTCTGTTATATTTACTATTTTGTACAATATATTCTTTTTAACTAAACCGTATTGTTCATGCCGTCCTTAATGACCTTCTCCTAGGCCTACAAGAATACATATATCCTACACTTTATTATAAAGAAAGAATTATATACCTATATAATTCATCTCGACACAAAGTTTGTACTTAAAAACTAACGGAATAAATGATTAAAGTATTCTTTGTTCTACGGTGAACATTGTAATACAAACCTTTAGGGCGCATTATATATTAAAATATGAGAAAGTTATATGGAAATGGAGAAGAGGGGGATATAAAGATGAAGTTTAGTTATTATCCATTAAAATTTCCAAGAGAAATGAAACGACCATCCAGAATGTTTTTAATTTCTACGGGCAATGCAATCATTCTGAATTAGAATGCTAGTTTTTCTGTCGTAGTCAAGATTGTCTGCTATTTTCGACTTCCGGTTCTGCTGTAAATAGGGATAGATAATTAGGCAAATTCAAGCGAACACGTAAGCCGTTCTTAGCATAGAAAATGGAGCTGATCTTATGTGAGCCGATGATAATCATTAATCAGACAGCACGACGTTTTTAGTCACTGTCTTCCCGTCTAAGCAGCACAAACTAAGTCAACAAATGTAGGCAATGTGGATTACAACCGATATTTCTAAAATATTTGCAAATTATATTTTTTGTATAAGCAGATACATATCGTTATGATTCGAAATAAATTGTACATTGTGTTAAGGTATACCTAATCATTGGTGCTCGGTTGCATCTATAAATTTGGCAATAAAAAAGTAATAAAGCAAAACTTTCACACTTTTTCTATAATAAATCTATTTGATTTGCTTTTCTCTAGTCAATATCGATTACATTCCGGATTAAATTTTGTAAAACTACTCAGTTTGAGAGGTTTTCTAATTTCATGTTTATTATAAACCGATGAAGAAGTTATTTTATATGGATACTTCTTAAGTTGACTTTCTTGCCTAGTGTTACTGTTGATTTTGAATCGTCCAGTTGTATTTTTCTTTGTTTTCATCAAGTTGTTGGCAGCGGTTGTGTTTTCAGTGAGATTATCTTTGAAAGGTCGAGCTTATTCTTATACGACAAATAATCCTGGTTTTACGGCACCAAAATGAAACTATCGTTTGCCGGGGGAGCGTTACTTGCTTGAGGAAACCACCACCCGTATACATGTTATCAAACGATAGGAACATCAAGGGGTCGATATATTGTCAGCTATAACCAGCTGCATGGATTTAGTCGTGACGTCATTGTGGGCAAGAATGTATCATCATTGTGCAAAACAGTAACCGGGTGAAATTGAACGCTTGTATAAAAGTAGCGAACAAATGCATTTTATAAAAATATATAATTTAATTTTTAAATGTCACGATGAAGGAGCATATTAAGTTTAGTGATTGTCGACCCACGTCTGTCCTCACTTGTGTACAGACCAGACTACTACATGGCTCTATTCGACGGAGTCCAACGATTCCGCGGATTTTACAACAATTCAATCTAATTATTCTCTTTCAATGAAGGAAGAAAGAGAAAGGGAGTAAAAGAACACAAAAGAGAAAGAGAGTTAAAAACATAAAAATGAAAGAATGAGAGTGTTATGTAACTTTTGAACATCATTTTACACAAATGTATTCGTTATAGTAAAATCCTACATTACATCCTACTAGCAAGATAATCACAGTTGCAACTATCTATAGTGGAAATATGTGTTATTTTTCTGTCTAAGTAAAAAATACTCCTATCGCTCCCAGTAAACATTGGGAGGTATTCTGCATTTTGGAGAGATATGGAGTTGTACCCTTATTATTTGGATCGTATACTTATAAACATAACATTATGTTTCCAATTTCCTATTGCAAAAATGATTTCTCCCTTTTTAATATTCTGCCAAATCTCATTGGCCGAGAACTGACTTTCGTTCATACAAGAATGTAAATCTTCCTACAAACATGGCTTCACTCTATACAGGTGGCAATCGTTTTAAATAAAAGCTCCCAAAGACAAAAAAATCACACTAAATCATGCTCATACGCCAGGACTGCTTTTATGTTTACATTAAATATACTGTACATGTAAATTTTTCTTATACAGCTACGCTACCCTGCTACATCTTGTTGTTTACCTACATCGTACATACTGTTTTTCAACAGATCGTCACACGCTGATAGCCATTATTTCTCCTCCGTTTTCTAAAAGCTAGATAAAGCTTTCTATTTTTGTCAAAGTACTATTAACAAAAATTCTTTCTATATACGCTAAATAAAAAATGATTAAGCAAATAAAACCGCCGATACCCGGATTTTGTGTGATTTGGAAACTATTAAACTGTCTATTACTAAGTATTTGCAAAATTTATGTGTGCGTGCGTGTTTGTGTGTGTGTCTTTGTATGGGTGCGTGTTGGTTTTTTACTGGTTTTTCATTGAAATACTTTAATAATATCTTATGTGGGAATTAATCGACGTTTGTTTCTATAAGGCATTCTTTATTATAAACTTATATTGTACTAAATGCGACTTTTTTAAAGTCTGATTTTTACAAGCGTTTCTTTATATACTTCAATCAACATTCTGCCAAACTCAACGAACACTGACAAAATTGGTATCGTTTTCATTCAACGTTAACTGGGCCGTTATTTGCCAAATAGCGCCAGTTTTTGCGTTGACATTTTTGCAAAGTCATTCATGCGCCGAGATACGTACGTTTTAAATACCTTATTCTGATAACGCCATAAGTTCGCCGTGGGCCAGTCGACTAATGCGTTTCCTATTTTCACCTCTGTTTCCCTTAGCGTTGCACGTTCGAGCCTGATTAGTTTGGTTAGCTTTTTTTGCGCTCGTATGGGTACCCGCTACTGTTTTTATTTTTTTAGTAGGTTGCCTCATTTATTGTTCTCTTTTCAGATAATAATTAATATAAAATGTTTTGTTTTTATTTTCAAACGCTAATAGGTCACAAAGGAAAATAAATTGTTTTTGCTTAATTTCCCCAAATGTATTTTCTTTTAGGTCTATATATCAAAAAATATTTGTGCGTACTTTAAACACTTATAACTAATATTAAATATTTTGTTTTGTTTCTTAATGCAAATAGGTCACAAATCAAAATAAATTGTTTATGCGTAATTTCAATTAAGTTTATTTTGTTTTAGGTATTGAAAATTGTGAACATTATTTCTCTCAAAAGTATAAAGAAATTCTGTCAACTTTAAAATGGTTGACATTATTTCATATTATGTAGTACCTTATATTATTCTTAGTATAAACAGATTCCTGTATAGATTGTTTACAATAAATAATTATTGTTCATTATTTAAATGCAACCGTTTTGTGGAAATTGTCAATTTCTGATATACCGTTTACATGTTTATATGTTACTATAGGAATTAAGTTCCTTTTTAGTTATAGAAAGTTCGAGGGTATTCTCCCCCATAAACTCGAGTCGTGTCACAAAAATACCGTACCCTGATCTATACTCTGGACAATTCCCTGACCGCCAGCCTCTACGCACGGGCCGACAAACATTGAAACCACCAAATTTTGTTGTTCACACAAAGTATTTTTTGTTTACTTACCTACTAACAAGGGCGGAGTCAGGCACAAGGTCGTTTTTTTGTTTACTACGCTACCCACTAGGCCAAAGTTGGAGACAAGCTCCCCCAAAATAGGCACACTGGTTAGTATGAAAAAGAAAACAAATGTACCAGTCATAAAGGATTTCCCCTCCACAAACGTAGACCAAAAAAGTTAAATAAAAAAGGTGAAGTCTAGCATCAGAACAGATATTTCACTTTGATCTTAGCCCGAGAGCGAAGTGCGTGAAAATCATGACAGCGATTATCAAAGTTACATTTCAGGCAGTTTTTTTTACAACGTCACCTCCATTCACAAAATGGGGTATCTATTCCTAAATCCGTTCTAAACATAGGGAGGTTGGGGGTATCCATTTCGAAAGCGGTTCTTAACAGGAGGAGGTTGGGGTGTCTCTTCCGAAAGCTGTTCTTTACATGAGAAGATTGGTGTTGGGCAACAACCACTACAGTCATACTTTAATTTTTACGTGGGGAGAGGCATGCTACCACCGGGAAATGCCGGTTAAGCGCCCTGCTAGTATAATATAATTTACCCCCTTGAATGTATTCTCGCCATTCCTTAATGATTATATACTATTTCTATTTTCAATTATTCTATATTCTTAATAACTACAAACTGATTAGAATGTTTTCCACTTGTTGTTCTGTCTATACTGAAATGGACATACTTTCGTCTTTACAATAATTCCTTTTTAATTAATTTATCCCCTAAATTTTACTTTATAATTTATTCTTCATTGTATATTATTATAAATTGAAATTAATCTGTAGTTAAAACTACAATATCTTTGGAATGTATTGGTTTATCTGTCTTTGAGTAAACATTCTGTTTAGTTGCATATACGTTAGGAAATCCAGGAAGATTACTCTAATCCACTTTTCCTAGTATATACTTTGCTTAGTTTTTCCATTAATTTATTTTCATATATTAACATTTGATTGTTTTTTTATATTTCTATATTTATGCATTTTGTTTACTATAGCATTTCAGTAATGCCTAGCTTAAAATTTGCTACCTTTATATGATCTAGTCTTACTTCCTACTTATCTAATTGTCATACTTATTTTCTAAGTTACATATATATATATATATTTAAGAAATCTATTGGGTAATCTCCAAAAATACCGTTAGGGCTTACAACATGGCCGCCAGAAGAGTCACGTGATCCGGTTGATCCAAAACATGAATCGTGCAAATGGAAAACGCAGCCTTGAAGGCAAACTTTGACAAACAATCACAATTTGTTTGTATTTAATTTTTTGTTGATATAATGTTGTTATAAAAATAGGCAAACTTTGAGAAACAATCTTAGGTTGTTTTTAGTTAAAACAGTGTTTATAAAAAGTATTTTATTCAGAACAAACAAGTGGTCGACTAGGTGTATCAGAATTTTAGGCGGAATTTTTGACACCCCCAACAAAAAACTACGAATAAAATAGATAAAACTCGTAATTTCTGTTTTTAAAGTGGGTTGTCAATTTTCTTTATGAAATATACTTCCAAAATAAACTATTACAGTCGTTTAAAACATAATAGAAGTATTATTTTTTATTTTTTAAAAACAATGTTTACAAAATGTCTACGCACGTTCGTAGACATTTTGTAAACATTTAAAAAACAAACAAACTGTGATTGTTTCTCAACAAAAAATTAAATGACCGTTCTAAATAAATTATTTACTATTATGATATTGAAAAACTGTTTTTGTACTTAATTATTATGCTTGTTTGTCAAAGTTTGCTTTAAATTTGCGTTTTCCGGTTTCGTAATACGGCGATTCATGTTTTGGATCAACCGGATAACGTGACTCTTCTGGCGGCCATGTTGTAAGCCCTAACGGTATTTTTGGAGATTACCATCTATTGTTATCAGTGTTTTACTGTCTATTTATGCGTTTAAAATGACCCCTAAATTTTACTAAAATTATTTAATCTGATTTTATGTTTTTGGTATTTTTCGTTATTTGTTTCGGTTTGTAGTTTGTAAATATTTCAAGATTAGGTTTCCCTACAATTTATATTTACTTTATATTTTCTATATTAAGCATGCGTTTTACTCTAATCTCTTTCATTCCTCTCTTATATATTTTTATTTACTTGATCGTCTATATATATATATATATATATATATATATATATTCTATTTTGGTTATCCTTTTCATTCAGTCTGGGTTTATGCGGGATAACAAATGTATTCGTATGCAAGCATCTATGCACTACATCAAGGCACTTATGTAATAAATCATTCTTATATGTTAATATTTAATATGATTCAAGGATACAAAGGTTAAATATTTGCGATTTATATGGTTTATACGTATAGCCCTTACCACAAAATCGAATTTATATTTTAGTTTAATTTCTACTGACTTATCTAATCCATTCACGGTAAGATAATAGCTGGGTTAAAAGTGTTAATTATCTATTTATCGATCTATATATCTGTCTATCTATAAGTTTATGTAATAATTATCTAATTGGTGAAGTAAACACAGAGAGCTGACAGATCCATCAAACTCGGTGTCCGGAAATGACGTGTCTGTTCTTCCGGCTTTTGAATAGATAAGAAAGTTTTGTTGAGTTAGTTTCCAGGCGTGAAAGAGTGCGGATGGGTTAAACGGGTCTTTCCCCAGTCCGGGAAAAGGGACCGTGTCTCAAAATTGAGCCTAGGAGAAACCCAGAAGCCAGATATTTACTTCCATTCTTCTTCGTAACCACACTTAAACTAATCATCTGTTTTAGGTCGTTTGAAACGTCTTTGTTCAACAGATTTCAGCTCCCCCAAAGATGCATGACGAATCCCCCAGGTGAGACCAAAGGACAGGCGTCCAACATAGTTCAAAATATATGCCGTACAATAAAATGTCTGACACACACGCCCTACAAACATTAAGAAATAGACTGTTACGTATATATTTAGATAACACTACGTATGGTTTAAATAGTGAAGAACCAGGGACATTCAGTGTCAGCACACACACACAACGCATTTGAATCCTTTCAAATACACAAACATCGAGTTTATAGAAACGAGATTATACGCCCTCGGCATAAAATACAAAATATACCCTTTTCGATTTGTGACCTATTTGTGATAAGGACGATTAACACTCATAAACACTTCTTTTTGTGCTCGTGACCGGCTACAAGCGTCAAGTCGCCGATAAAGAAAGAACCGTGGTTACTGCGTTGTAAAGATGAACTATATGAAATATATGGCTTGCGTTTTATCACTAGACGACAAGAGACAAAAAACAAAAACAAAACATAAATTTATGATAAAGAGAAGCACACACGAAATTAAGAAGACAGAAAAGGTAGAAAAAAGTTATAGTTGCTACAAAGTAATAAAGTTAAAATGTATATGTCCACCTTTTTTAATGCTTAAACTGTGGATATGCCCAAAAAAAAGATAAAGAGAGTAAAAAAAAACAATGTACGAATGTTGAGACAACTAGTCAAAAACACGGGAAATCACGTGTTGTTGTGGAAATAGCAAAAAGCAAAAGCAAACCAAATTGTTATATTTTCAAATGGAATTATTATGAGAGAGAAAAAACAAAATAGCCTGAATTCGTTTATAATTTGTGTTCAGTTTTGTTGAAGAAAAAGAAACAAAAAACGTCGATATTTATGTGGCTGCAAAAAAGGGGGGGACTTTAATTTGTTTGAAATATGTTCAGTTAAATTGGGCAAAACTATGTCTGCAGACACCTGACTGCTGAGATATGTTATGACACGTAGAGGATACGCGTAAGTATGCAACCCATGAGGGAGAGAGTGACTTTAATACAATGAAGGTGCGGAATTACGTGACATCTTTCAAAGTTTTCTTACTAAAGAGGACTTCAGTTAAACTATTTTGTATGAAATTATGCAGTGTGAATGAACATTTTTTACGATTTCTGAATTCTTCTGTTTAAGTATTTTGTTGTTGCTTTGATGTTATTAAGAAATTGTGGGATTAAATACTGATGATGTGAACATTTTAGTACAACAGAATTGTTATTGTTTAGAAATTGAGAACGTAATATTCCTCTCCCCAATTGGCCATTAAAATATTCATTCATCAATCATTACACCTAGTAGTGTGTTGGGCAGCAGCAACAACCCCCCACCTCCACTTATTCTGAGCCAGCCTAGTCAGTGAACCCCAAGAATGTCTCATATATTTCCTCTCCCCTTTCCCCGCTCTTCAAGTTTCTCTCCGCATCCCTCTATCCCTTTTGACATATAGGGTCCAGTGCACAATTCTCAGTAAAAGCCAGTACTGTCCTTATTTATATGGAAACCTTATTTGGACCGCGGATGGTATGTGATGTTAAATATGATGTCTTAATCGGTTGATCATGACAGACCACCTGAAATGCTATTTAAAAATTAATCGTCATGTACTAACTTTTTTTTTTACTCACGTTCACCCCAAACAAGGCATATCACAGCGTGTACGTAAGAGCGCCACTATTTGGCACCATGTTTAAGAAAGAGGAACAAGATGTTGGTTTATCAGTACAGTAAATGAAGAAGGCAGCAGGCAGCAGGAGGGAAATTCCAAAGTCTTGCTTTGATAAAACCTGGGCAGCCACTATCAACAAGAAAGCTGACCAGCACTTTACCAGGATTCACACCAGAAGCCAATCGTCCAACGCATCGTTCTGAATATCATCTCCCGGATTATTCTGCTACCCATACCATTAATTTCGAGGTCCATTGCATACATAATTCAATGCTCAAATTCTATTACCCACGGGGATATATACTATGGAATGGTATATCTATCAAACATCTGATACACTGTGTCAACACCTATAAAGTTTTGTGATTGCATCTACCAAAACACACTCAACGTACCAACTAATACAGCTGCCCCGTATACCTTTCGTAAACTCAATAGGGAGCAACCACGCTTTTTTGTTATATGGCATTACTGCCTTCTCCCCTGGACAAACATTCTGCCTACCTGGATTTATAACTCCGGAGGACACTATACTCCTTCCGATAATGGACTGCCCAGGTTGTATCAAATTCCCTTTTCCTATAATTATTTCCATATAATTATCATTCACCACTCAAAAAACTGTTTTCAATATTTTTGCTGATAAGCAAAATAAGTGTCTATTCACAGCTGAACAGTTTGCTAACCGCATTTCATTTCCTCTGATGATATGACCATTACTGAAAATCCATAGATTAAGTAAATCAACATAACCCCTTCTATATATTCCTTTTTTCAAACAATAAATGCTTAATTCTAATATATGCGTCTATATGTTGTTTTTTTTTCAATCTTACAGATGTGTCTAACGAGAACATATGTATGTGCATATGTGTATACGTGTATGCATGTATTTCTGTGTACATGCATGCGTGTGGGAGCGTGCATCAGTAGGTTATATTTGTATGCGGAGGAGTACACCGGCGCGCCCATGTGTACCCACATCTAACCCAAAAAAAACACTAATGAAAATGAAAAAATATGTATAGAACCCTGGGAATGAGTTTATGCTCATATCTATGTATAACCATGTCTATGTATAATCATATCTATGTATAACCATGTCTATGTATAATCATATCTATGTATAAACATATCTATGTATAATCATATCTATGTATAACCATATCTATGTATAATCATATCTATGTATAACCATGTCTATGTATAATCATATCTATGTATAACCATGTCTATGTATAATCATATCTATGTATAACCATATCTATGTATAATCATATCTATGTATAGCCATATCTATGTATAATCATATCTATGTATAACCATGTCTATGTATAATCATATCTATGTATAACCATATCTATGTATAATCATATCTATGTATAATCATATCTATGTATAACCATATCTATGTATAACCATATCTATGTATAATCATATATATGTATAATCATATCTATGTATAACCATATCTATGTATAACCATATCTATGTATAATCATATCTATGTATAACCATGTCTATGTATAATCATATCTATGTATAATCATATCTATGTATAACCATGTCTATGTATAATCATATCTATGTATAATCATATCTATGTATAACCATGTCTATGTATAATCATATCTATGTATAATCATATCTATGTATAACCATGTCTATGTATAATCATATCTATGTATAACCATATCTATGTATAATCATATCTATGTATAATCATATCTATGTATAACCATATCTATGTATAACCATATCTATGTATAATCATATATATGTATAATCATATCTATGTATAATCATATCTATGTATAACCATATCTATGTATAATCATATCTATGTATAACCATGTCTATGTATAATCATATCTATGTATAATCATATCTATGTAATATCATGTCTATGTATAATCATATCTATGTATAATCATATCTATGTATAATCATATCTATGTATAATCATATCTATGTATAATCATATCTTTATATAACCATGTCTATGTATAATCATATCTATGTATAACCATGTCTATGTATAATCATATCTATGTATAATCATATCTATGTATAATCATATCTATGTATAATCATATCTATGTATAATCATATCTATGTATAATCATATCTATGTATAATCATGTCTATGTATAATCATATCTATGTATAATCATATCTATGTATAATCATATCTATGTATAATCATATCTATGTATAATCATATCTATGTATAACCATATCTATGTATAATCATATCTATGTAATATCATGTCTATGTATAATCATATCTATATATAATCATATCTATGTATAATCATATCTATGTATAATCATATCTATGTATAATCATATCTATGTATAATCATATCTATGTATAATCATATCTATGTATAATCATATCTATGTATAATCATATCTATGTATAATCATATCTATGTATAACCATGTCTATGTATAATCATATCTATGTATAACCATATCTATGTATAATCATATCTATGTATAATCATATCTATGTATAACCATATCTATGTATAATCATATATATGTATAATCATATCTATTTATAACCATATCTATGTATAACCATATCTATGTATAATCATATCTATGTATAACCATGTCTATGTATAATCATATCTATGTATAATCATATCTATGTATAATCATGTCTATGTATAATCATATCTATATATAATCATATCTATGTATAATCATATCTATGTATAATCATATCTATGTATAATCATATCTATGTATAACCATATCTATGTATAACCATATCTATGTATAACCATATCTATGTATAATCATATATATGTATAATCATATCTATTTATAACCATATCTATGTATAACCATATCTATGTATAATCATATCTATGTATAACCATGTCTATGTATAATCATATCTATGTATAATCATATCTATGTAATATCATGTCTATGTATAATCATATCTATGTATAATCATATCTATGTATAATCATATCTATGTATAATCATATCTATGTATAATCATATCTTTATATAACCATGTCTATGTATAATCATATCTATGTATAACCATGTCTATGTATAATCATATCTATGTATAATCATATCTATGTATAATCATATCTATGTATAATCATATCTATGTATAATCATGTCTATGTATAATCATATCTATATATAATCATATCTATGTATAATCATATCTATGTATAATCATATCTATGTATAATCATATCTATGTATAATCATATCTATGTATAATCATATCTATGTATAATCATGTCTATGTATAATCATATCTATGTATAATCATATCTATGTATAATCATATCTATGTATAATCATATCTATGTATAACCATGTCTATGTATAATCATATCTATGTATAACCATGTCTATGTATAATCATATCTATGTATAATCATATCTATGTATAACCATGTCTATGTATAATCATATCTATGTATAACCATATCTATG
Organism: Euprymna scolopes; assembly: GCF_053919585.1. NCBI lineage: Eukaryota > Metazoa > Mollusca > Cephalopoda > Sepiida > Sepiolidae > Euprymna > Euprymna scolopes. The sequence continues at coordinate 2,380,142 of NC_136506.1, forward strand.
TATAATCATATCTATGTATAATCATATCTATGTATAACCATATCTATGTATAACCATATCTATGTATAATCATATCTATGTATAACCATATCTATGTATAACCATATCTATGTATAACCATATCTATGTATAATCATATCTATGTATAACCATGTCTATGTATAATCATATCTATGTATAATCATATCTATGTATAACCATGTCTATGTATAATCATATCTATGTATAATCATATCTATGTATAATCATGTCTATGTATAATCATATCTATGTATAATCATATCTATGTATAACCATATCTATGTATAATCATATCTATGTATAATCATATCTGTTTATAACCATGTCTATGTATAATCATATCTATGTATAATCATATCTATGTATAACCATGTCTATGTATAATCATATCTATGTATAATCATATCTATGTATAACCATGTCTATGTATGCTCATATCTATGTATAACCATGTCTATGTATAATCATATCTATGTATAACCATATCTATGTATAACCATGTCTATGTATAATCATATCTATGTATAATCATATCTATGTATAACCATGTCTATGTATAATCATATCTATGTATAATCATATCTATGTATAACCATGTCTACATCGAACGAAAGTATTTCGCATATGTACCCATAAATGAACTTAGATTTAAATCTATCCAGACGAATATGTCTATACCAATAACTGTCTGTATGACTGGGTGTGTATGTGAGTGTATGCACGCACGTGTACATCCACGTAAGCGTCCGTATGTACACAGGGTACCGATGTATAAGTGCACGTACCTGTGTATGCGTGTGTGGATATGAAAGTGTACGTGCTCGCTGCCTGCCGTCCACATAGTGTGTGAGAGCGTGCGGCTATGTGTATATATGTCGATGTATGTGTTCACGAATATTGGTATCTGTATGTGCGCGTACGCTTGCATGTATGTGTGGGGTGCAAGTATGCCTGAATCAATATGCGCATATGAGCCCGTATAACTGTCTCCTTGGGGGCAGGGGCGTCGATGTATGTATGTATCTGTATATGAGCGTATCCATGCCAACGCACGCGTACCCAATTTTAGCACCTTAAAGAAAATTTGACGTAAGCGAGAGCAATGCGGGTGTCTACGTATGCAGGCGCACATGTGTGCATATATTTGCACGCCAGGGCGGGGATGTATGTGTACATGTGACCATTTCTTTTAAGTATATATGAGTGTACGTGCGCATGTATGTACCCATGCCCGCGACCGCAAACTAACCCCCTCCAAACAATTTACAACAAAATTAAAACTAAAAATAAATAAACCGAATCATAGCCCCCCCCCCGCCTCCAAACATAAGCGAACACCCAACAGGTCAAGACATACTTACCAAGAAATCATCTCACCAAGGAGACGCATAAAAACTTTAACATTAAGACTCGAATCTTAAAGTAACTCCCCCTCCTCCCACCCCCACATATTCCCCTTCGCGTCCATGTATCCCTATGCCCTCAGGCACACCAGAAATGAACTTCCCAGACCCTTCCCCACAAGTTCCTTAAACCCCAAAACTAAAACATTATCGACATACCAAGCGCCCCCCACCTTCCGCCACTGTTCCCTTCCTCTATTTTATCCGTCCTCCTCGCACCCCCTGACCACTTTCACTCTTTCACTCTCTCATCCCAAAATAGCGAACATTTCTGTAAAAGTCTGAGGATGCTACAGACGGTCAAAAAACGGCCAAGTAGCTGAAACAATAATGTAACTGAACAGAAAGATACGGCAATAAAAATAAAACGTATCTGCTCTACAACGGTATTGAGCACTTTCTTCAGTTTCTATTAATTACCATTTCCACTATATATATATATATATATATATATATATATATATATATAGAGAGAGAGAGAGAGAGAGAGAGAGAGATGTTAGACACATTATTAAACTTCTGTTTAAGTTCAGATGGCTATAAGTAATGCCAGGTAGGTCAACTAGCTTTATATAAATTTAAATATACAATGGAATTTTGGCAAAAGAAAATTTCATCATTTTTTCATGGAAGCTGAACACAAGTATTGCAATCAAAAAGATGTATCGTGGCCAAACGTTCTTAGCGTAGATTGACACAATGCTAATCATATGAATCGATTGTCCATTTTTTTTCATCAAATCCGATTTTATATTCTGCAAACAACGAAAGAATAGAACCGTTTATTCGTTCTCAAATTTCCAGATTTCCATAGACAAAAGAAACGGACACCAGAACAGATTCGTTTATTCTTCTCTAATTATATATTCACTAATTTCCCAGTTTTTTATACTTCAGCATCTTGTATTACTACAATATATAATGTCAATCAAAATAAATTTAAATCCTATTAATAATTGAGTGACATAAATATATGTCCGTCCAAAATCCCCCCAAAAGTAGATCAATCAAATCTTGAATATCTGTCAGCATTTAAATATTACTGAAACTGAATCTCTCATAAAACACGAGTAGATCTACCCAACGTTGTTTGTATGAACAACTTCGAGGAACTAAACATCCATGGTCATTTAAAACGGTATTTCTTGTGCGACAGCATATACAATATACACATTTGCACAGGATACTCATTGCGCTCTTAATTAAGTATATTGTACCATAGTAAGAAGAACTGAATATCCAATGGTATATCTTGTACGACAGCATATACAATACTCACATTTGCACAGGGTACTCATTGTGCTCTTAAGTATAGCGTACCATAGTTAGTGTTGTGGTGCCTAAGAGTCTGGAACAAAGACAGCACTTAATACTTAATGGTAAACGTAAAAGCTCCTTCACTCAGAACAGACTAAAGACACCCCTCGTAATGGTGACTGCGTGCACAATTTTTGTGACATGAGGAGTGAGATCTCCAACCACACCTTTCTTGTAAATGCAATGACAATTTAAATGAGTAATAAAATTACGAAATGTAATGACTATTGAAATTAGTTATAAAATGACGAAATATAATGAGTATCTAATAGAATAATATTAATAATATAATGAGTATTTTAATGAATAATAAAATTAGCAAATGTACTGACTATTGAAAAAATGATAAAATTAGGAAATCAAATTATTATTGTAATTAATAACTAAACTAGGAAATGTAATGACTATTTAAATTAATAATAAAATTACGAATTGTTATGAGTATTCAAATGAATAATAAAATTAGCAAATGTAATGACTATTGAAATAAGTAATAACATTACAACATGTTATGACTATCGAAATAAGTAATAACTACGAAATATAATGGTTATTTAAATGAATATTAAAATTAGTAAATGTGAAGACTATTGAAATAAGTAATGTGTTTACGAAATGTTATGACTATTTAAATAAGTAATAAAATTACGAAATATAATCTCTATTGAAATCAGAAATAAAATGATTAATGTAATAAGCAATGTTATCACTATTTAAACGAGATATAGAAATTAGTAATGAAATAAATAAAAACGATGCAATAAATGATAAAGTTATACAATGAATAGTATTGATTTATTGAGATCCAATTAACTCAGAGATTATTTTACAAAAAAAAAACGTGCATAAGATTCATTATTTGAATTAATAGAAAAAACAACTAATAATGCGAAGATAAAAATGCGGGCAATGTAATCTATCATCATTATCAAACAGGCTTTCGCCACATCTGAGATTTTTTGTTGCGGTGAAAAACAAAGAAAACAGACATGGATTGAGCTTCGAGAGATAAAAAAATTCTTAACCTCTTGATTCCACAGCACGACTTGTAATAAGAATGTTCCTAACGTGCATATTAATCTGCACATGAAACCAATATGAGCAAAAGAGACTTAAAAATTATATGCTGACTCATAGATTTTCCTATTTACTTAAGAATTCAGAGAAAAAAAAGGTTGCGTTTATTTAGGTTTCCATCTTCGTTCTTCAACGAATTAAGGAAATAATTTCTAGTATAACAACGATCAAAGAATCAAACTAGAGATCAAGAAATTTTGTTGAGATAATAGGATGTTACATCTTTAGATCTTCCTGACAGTAATTTAGTCATCGCTTGTATATATATATATATATATATATATATATATATATATATATATATATATATATATATATATATATATATATATATATATATAGAAGCGTTTATAAGCATAATTTAGTCATCGCTTGTATATATATATATATATATATATATATATAGATGCGTTTATAAGCATACGCCCACATTTTACTACTAATTATTGTAAAACTTTCAAAACATTTCCTGTTACCTTTCGTCAATATTGCTACATATGTCTGGACTATAAATAATATAATATTATGTAATATATATATACATATATATATATATGTTTATGTTTATGTATATCTATATGTAAATATATATATATATATATATATTAAAAATATGTTACGTATGCAAATATATATGCATATATATATTTCCAAAAAATATGTTACGTATGCAAATATATATGCATATATATATATTTAAAAAAATATGTTACGTATGCAAATATATATGCACATATATATTTTAAAAAAATATGTTACGTATGCAAATATATATGCATATATATATATTTAAAAAATATGTTACGTATGCAAATATATATGCATATATATATTTAAAAAAAATATGTTACGTATGCAAATATATATGCATATATATATATATATATTTAAAAGAAATATGTTACGTATGCAAATATATATGCATATATATATATTTAAAAAAATATGTTACGTATGCAAATATATATGCATATATATATTTAAAAATATGTTACGTATGCAAATATATATGCATATATATATATTTAAAAAATATGTTACGTATGCAAATATATATGCAATATATATATATTAAAAAAATATGTTACGTATGCAAATATATATGCATATATATATTTAAAAAAATATGTTACGTATGCAAATATATATGCATATATATATTTAAAAAAAATATGTTACGTATGCAAATATATATGCATATATATATATTTAAAAAAAATATGTTACGTATGCAAATATATATGCATATATATATATTTAAAAAAATATGTTACGTATGCAAATATATATGCATATATATATTTAAAAAAATATGTTACGTATGTAAATATATATGCATATATATATATTTAAAAAAATATGTTACGTATGCAAATATATATGCATATATATATTAAAAAAATATGTTACGTATGCAAATATATATGCACATATATATTTAAAACAATACGTTACGTTTAAAGAGAAAGGCGATACTTTGCTTTATGATTCATTGTATTTTTTTCGATTTATCTGCTCTAACTTTTTATATAAAAACCGAACACATTAATAAAAGTAATCACGAGCCCTTTCGATTCGACTGCAGATCATCTGTACGTGGAATTCCTGGAGTTGATGAGGTGTTAGTAACTAGGAGTAAAACAGATAGTTAAGAAGTGAAAAGTAAAATAGACAATTAATTGTATCGAGAGATCAGGGCTTAAAGTATATAAATAGTCGATTAAAATCTGAGTTTTAAATCAAAGAGATAACAGACAAATATTATTATAGCAAAGCTACTCATTTACATGCTACGCAAGGCGTTTAATTACGTTATTGTCCTTCTAGAATGCGATTATATACGATTATATTTATCGTAGGCTATCTATAACCTGCCCGTATAGCGACCATTTTGTCAGGCGGTGTAAGGCAAAGTATTCTTTGAAAAAGTGCTCAATACATATGTAGATCTTGTATAAGTGAAACCATATTAATATAAAAAAAAACCTACGCAGATCAATCTACTTACTGCCACATTTGAACATTTTTAATCATCCTTCCAAGAGTTCAGAAACCTGAGAGTTGTTATATCTAGGCGGATCAAACTAATGAATATGCAAATATTAGTTAAACTTATGAGATGTTTTGGAAAAGAGTAATTATAGAAATAAGCATAAGCTATTTGTGGCGCTTAGTTATCTAATATATAAAATAATTAATTAGAAAGATATATTCCAATGTGTAGAACCTAAATCATATTATTAGCAGGCAACAGTCTATAAATATAAAAGCGAAAATATATGTATGCATGTATGTTCGCTTTTTCTGTGTATCTACAAAAGGCTTTTTCCAGAAAAGCGGTTGGGCGGTTCACAACTTTTTAAAATTTTTATATCACATATAGATCGTAATATCCCACAGTTAACAACGAAGCTCGCCTGTCTATTTAATTTGCTCGATTTCGGGAAGATAAATATTCAAAATTCGCCGCTCGCCGCATGTGGGTTAGTTTTTTTCCTATAACATCTTGGGAGGGGGGGGGGAAGCGTTCCGCAGTAAATGAATACTATCCCGCAGTCAAACTTGACCTTATTAACTCATTAAAACGGGCACCTGCCAAATCCAAGTAATTAAATAAATTCAAACGTGTTCCCGTTAGAATCTCGCGGTGGGGCAATGGTTAACGTTGTACGTTTTTTTTCACACTTTAATTTACAACTTTGCCTCAACGGTTCGGGTTCGATCCTCATACTTATTTTTTTACCCCACCCCCTCACCCCCGGAGTTTCCACGCACACCTCCAAACACAGGGGCAATGCCGGCTACCCCTCCCTATTCAATCTATAAATATAAAAGCGAAAATGTATGTATGTTCGCGTTTTCTGTATGTCTACAAAAAGCTTCCTTGCGAGAAGGGGTCGCTCGCTTCACAACTTTTTAACACTTTTTATATCACATATAAATCGTAATATTTCACAGTTAACAACGAAGCTCGCCTGTCTATTTAATTTGCTCGATTTCAGGAAGATAAATATTCAACATTTGTCGCACGCCGCATGTGGGTTAGTCTTTTTCCTTTAACATATTTTTTTTTGGGGGGGAAGCGTTACGCAGTAAATGAATACTATCCCACAGTCAAACTTGCCCTCATTAACTCATTAAAACGGGCACCTTCCAAATCCAAGTAATTAAATAAATTCAAACGTGTTCCCATTAGAATCTCGCGGTGGAGCAATGGTTAACGTCGCACGTTTTTTTTTCAAACTTTAATTTACAACTTTGCCTCAAGGGTTCGGGTTCGATCCTCATGCTTACTTTTTTTACCCCCCCCCCGCCCCGAGTTTCCACGCACACCTCCAAACACCCGGGCAACGCCGGGTACCCCTCGCTAATCCATAATATACATCTCACCTGTCTGTTTAAATGTATGTATGCATGTATGCTTGTATCTCTGCCTTAAACTTTCGATAGTAGCGACTGATTTTCACGAGTAAGATATCGTTTTGAAACTCCTGGATTGACTAACAACATTAATTTTTTCACCCTCAAGTAGGCACTTGTCTACAAGAAGAGGTCGGTTTGTTCGCTGATATTTTCTCAAGTCATCCACTCTTTTCGATTGATTAGCCTGTATTTAAACCTTCGTCACTTCCGGTTTAGCGATGGACGCAAGCGCAAAGACGTCACGTTTTTTTATGTTTTTTCCTCCTTCGCGGTACGGGTTCGAACCTGCCTGCCTAATACCACTTTTATGTTTATTGGTCAACACACACCTTCAAACACCCGGGAAACGCCTCGCACCCAGGCTAGTTTGATATAAAATAATTAATATATAAGCCTTGAAAAACTGAACCCGAATATGTATGGTCATACTTCTTGCATTTATATCAAAATATAATTTTCACGAGCGCGAATAGGTTACATTATTTAAAATGCTAATCTTAAGTATTTCCGCCAGAATACATTGTCTCTCTATCAGTTGAGAAATGTTCAAACGAAATAATATCAGACAAATAAAATGTTCTGCAAGTTTAAAATTTCCAATTTTCACATTTGGAATAATCGATACTTTAAGAATTTACAATTCATAAGATATATATCGACACTTCCTTTGATCGATTTATGACGCATTAGTTTTTATGCATTTTTCATAGATCTTTTAAAGTTTGCTTTTATTTCTGTTTTATTACAATGTTATGTTTTATGAAGAAAGGCAAATGCCAGACGTCCGCCATTATCAGATTGAATTGTATTTTTAACTTTTTTATTTGACATTCTAGAATGGGCGTGTACAATCGATAGTTACAAGTCGTTCCTTTGATAGAAATCAATCATCGAACACTCACGGGATGTTCATCTTGAATGCGCTTACTATCATATAAAATAACTAGAATATAGATGTAGTAGACAGGTACTAGTTCCAGGACGGGCACAAATGATTCCACGAACAAAAAAGTGTATACCGCACATTCTTGCCCTGACGCTACCAGGCAAGATAATGATTTGCTTAAAAGAAAATATACCAAACAATGATGTTCTTGTTTTTTCGCATTCACTACTAAACTAAGCCATACTCTGCAATGCCAAAACCAAAAACAATCATTTTATTTCCAAAACACGCTAAATAAATGTTACACGATGTTAAAAAAACTCCAAGTATTAAAATTGTTTACAAAATTTCAGGATTCTGTATTATTTAAATATTCATTTAAGTATTCAGGTGATCGGTCATCTCGCGCTCAGTAGTGACCAATAAGTCCTGAGAAAGTTGTTGGATTTCGTGTAAAATAAAGAAGTAGTCAGTCACCTCAGCAAAAATAATATTCTCAGTGACATGCAATATGGTTTCCGCCCTGCTAGATCTACAGTAGATGTTCTAACGGTTATATCTCATAGGATTAGCGAATATCTTGATTTTAGGGCAATTGCTCCTGACATATCAAAGGGCATTGATAAGGTATAGCATAAAAGTTTACTCCAGAAGATCTTCAGCTACTGTATAATTAGAAATATATACTCAATTATTTAACCGTTTCTCTCTGTTAGGTTTATAAAAGTAGTTGCTGATTAGCAGAAATCAGAAACTCATAGTATTAATGTTGGAGTCCCTTTTAGGTCCAGCCTGCGCCCAACTCTTTTCCTGATATACATCGATGATCTCCCAAATCAAATCCTAAAATCATTCGTAGATATTTATGTTGACGACACTTCCATCTATGGCAACATTTCAAAGGCCGTAAATGACTAAGACGTCTCTGATATTCTATTCTCTGATCTTCAGAACGTGGTGAAATGGGGAAAGTGGTGGCTGGGTAATTTATTGCAGATAAAACCAGGTTTTAATCATCCTACATCAAAGCTCTCCCCCTGTCTGTCATCACATCTGGGCAGGGGCTGCTAGAAGCACATTATCCTGCCTTGACAGAGTTCGAAATAGACTTTATAGCCTAGTAGATGATTCAAATCTCTTTCCCATGGAAGAAACGTAGTGATCCTGTCTCGGCTTTATCGTTATTTTCATAACAAGTGTCTAGCGGAAACCACTATAAATAATTACCGCTACTCATTATATGTGCCTTAGCCTAAACGTCGATTCCATGAATAAAGTTTTTTTTTTTTAGATCAGCACGTTTCAGCTAGAATACAATGCGGCCATTTGCAAGTTCCATGTAAACAAGTATTTGATGAGCTGTCCCCTTAAGTAATCCAATTTAGAAAATTGCCATGGCTACAGATTTTTTTATAATAAGCTCACCACTTAACAAACCCCAGAGGCTACTCGAGGGTAAGGATTTATTAGTGTACGGTAGTCAATGAGATAATATCGTTTTAATGGTTTGCAGAGGAAATTTGGTGTTTTTAAACATGAGGAGAAGAGGTAAATCTGATAGAAATGTACAGAAGATACTCAAGTCAGCCATAGAGTATTAATATACTGTACGGATCGGAATATTTCTGAGGACTTATTACATTTTGTTTTTATCATAAACGAGAAAACTGAGTGGTCGAAGATCCCTATGGAGACAGAAGCGAAGGTTAACATAGCTCAAGTCAAGTTGTAAGAAAAAGGTCTAGGAGACTTCCCTATTGACCACCAGTGTAGGGAAGACGGGTGCGTTTGTGAACAATCTTAGTTAGGTCATAAACAATCGAAAAAGCGTAACAGAAACTCCACCATCATCTGTCTTTTTTGAGTGGGCTAATCATTCCATATTGTATAGATATAAATCTCCACAGACGTGAATTTTAGCCGAAGGATGAGAAGCCATAATGCTGTCATTTTTTTCAGATATGCTCTTGAAGATAATAACTCCGCTGTCATGGGGTCGATAGTGCCCAAATATAAACGCCATGCTGTGAAAAAAGTTTAACCCACAAGCACATGTAATGCAATTTATGGTCTTCTCTAGAGATGTTCCTTCTACATGGAAAGCCATCTCTAATGTTGGCCCGTATTCTATGCTCATGCCGATCTTGGGGTTCCAATCGAGATGTTACGTTAAAGAATCTATGTATCAAAAAAGCACCAAAAGAATAGTCGGTCCAATGCCAGGTTCGCTTAGTAATAATAAGTCTGCTATTGTCTTCTATAATTCAGTTCTAACCACTGGAAGCTAAGAACGTAGACCCCTGATGTTGAAAAAGGAGACATGGTTTACGTTGGAAGTTGAAGTTCTCGGTTTAATCTGATATTCTTTCTGATGCTTTTTATGATAGAGTTTTGGGGTGTGGGGAACAGTTAGACAGACCTGGTTAGGACAGAGAGAGAACGTAAAGAATAAATAGTTTTTTTGTAGACAATGATAAGGTAAAGCCGTAACAATTCCTCACTAATATGGCATCGAGAATCCCCACCAGAAGCTACTTAATATGTCAGAATCACTTCACCAAGTGGCAATACAGCAGCGCCAGTACTTTGCACTTGCTGATAAGATGGCCTCATTTAAGGTTAATTAGAGGTTCAGGTCCCTGACTAACAAGTGGATAACGTCAGCCCAGTCAAAAAGTTTACATTCAGCACCCTTTTTAGTGACATGTCTCCGAGGATGGAAAGAGAAAAATACAATTTCCGACAAATCACACCGTTGCTCACATCTAAGGACTAGTGATCTCGAATACAGCTCTTTTCTCCCTTTGTCAGAGAAAAAATACGCAGTATAAATTAGGACTAGGGGATAAAGTAGGAGAAGCGACAGTTACAGGAAGTGTCGAGAACGCATCCACAATGCGTTATCAACTCTCCATTAAAAATAATAATAACAATATTTACTACTCTATTTAATATAAGCTCAACTGGCAAGTTTAGGGGAACGTATAGTGATAGATTCTATTCTCACAAACTGAAATAAAAAATAACTTTTTTGCTTACCATAAATCAGTTGGCAAAGTTTACGCATGCAATTCTTGGAACAACTCGACTCTTTTCCTTGTGTCATTCTTGATTTGATTTGAATGGCAATTGTCTACCCTATTTTCTAACATATTTAATGCTAGGGGGCGCTTTATGAGTACGACTATTGGAAGGATTTACTAAAAGGAATAGAGCCGATCGTTTTTTCTTTTTGCAAAAGACGTGTGGACAAACGTTGGTTTAAAATTGGGCAATGCGTTTATTTTGAGGAAAAAACAAGCAAATTACGAACCGAAAATCGACAAATATAAATTCGAATAATAAATTTTAACAGTTGATTTTTTAGAGACTAAGGGGTTGGAAAATGCAAGAGAAAATAATAATTAGATAAAAATTAAATTAATACGTAACCAAATAAAATAATAATTAGATAATTAAATTAATACGTAACCAAATAAAATAATAATTAGATAATTAAATTAATACGTAACCAAATAAAATAAAATAAAAAAAACAAACTTAAAAGGCTCCGCTTACAATAAACCAGTTGGCAATATTTACGTATGTAATTCATGAAGCTACTCGGCTGTTTATCTTGGTCATTCCCGATCGGATTTGAATGAAAATCGTCTATCCTTTTTGTTAATATACCCGACGCTAGAGGTCGATTTATTAACAAATAGAATAGCGTCGACGGTTTTTTTTTTTGCAAAACAACACATACATAGCCATTGGTTCCAAATTGTAGAATTCGTTTATTTGGAGGAAAATGGAAAACAATTCATAAATCAGAATTTGACAACAATATATTTCAATAAAAAAAAAAAATAACCGTAGTTTTTTTTCGGTGGGGGTGAGAGGGTGATAATTACAGTTGGCAATGAAAATTAGATAAATAATTCAATAAATACAGAACTGAATTTATAAATAAATTTGAAATAAATTAATAAATACATAACTTAAATAAAACCGAACACATTTTTGAATAGGTTTTTGCTTACCAGAATTAAGTTGACAAATCGCACATATGTAATTCCTTCGCGAACTCGGTTGTTTTCCTCGTGTAAATCTCAGACATGATTTGAATAGACATTCTTTGTCTCAGTTTGCTAACACATTCAACGCAAGGATATTGTCCCATTGACTACCGTACGCTCATTAGAACTTACCCCCCGGGCCTTGATAAGTGATGGCTCCTTTCTAAAAAATCAGGTTTGAGTTGATATACTCTCTCATCATTATTGCTTTACTATTGAATTTAATTGTTTTGAAATTCCAAGATTCCATCATGAATTTAATTTAAATTTTTTCTAAGAGTTTTGATAACTTCCACAACCCTGTATATATATATATATATATATATATATATATATATATATATATATATATATATATATATATAAATCTTACCTTCTTAATTTTTTATCTTACCTTCTAAGCTTTTTATATTTTTAATTTTATTTGTTTTTCTTTATTTCTTTGGCCGGTTTTCCATCTGCTGTCTCCGTTTTATGGTATAAGTATTCCTATTAATTAAATATATACATCAACCTACTCATTTTTATTCTATGTATTTGTTTACATATATTTTACTATATGCATTTACATACACATTTATTTGCCTTATTCCGGAGTTTGTAGATACCGGCCAGTCCCTCCCCTTAATTTGTATGTAAGTATGTATGTATGTTTTTGTTTAACTGGTATATATTTTTGGATATGTTTTTGGATATGTGTATATATTTATGCATGCATGTGTGTTTTTATATATATGTATATATGTGTGTGTGTGTTATTGTATATGTATACATATATGTATATATATGTATATGCGTGTGTGTATGTATGTACATGTGTGTGTGCATTTGTGTGTCTGTATGTATATGTATGTATATATATATATATATGTATGTATATATGTATATATAGTTTTTTTTAATTTTTTTTAACTTTTTAATTTTCTATTTTTAATTTATTAACTTTTACTATTTTTTTATATAATAGACGTTCCATTTCATAAACTTAGCCATTTATTTGTTCTTCTGACCAGTGTTTCTTAATTTAATTCTGAGACTTTCACGTGCATATCTAAGGTGACCTAATTATTAACGCGAACTTTCGCGCTTTTTATCTGGGTCAGTTTGACCTTGCTTTTCAAATTTAAACTTTCACCGCTTTTCGTTTTTTTTTTTTTTAAACCTTAATTTACTTGATTCCTTCAGCCTTGACAGACGCGTTTTAAATATTCTCTCCAGTGATTTTTCTTTTAATGATTTGGAATTCATTCCATTTGCGATTTTTTTCCAAGGAATTCTGCCTTTTGGATAATTTTGGACCATTTGGAATTTACCCATTGGATTGGAAATTTTAAATTCGACCGTTTTGGATTTTACCACTTGGATCTTTTACCCTTCACCGAACTATCCATTCATGTGAAATCTTTTTATCATTTTTCTTTTACCTCCTATTCCCCTTACCTCATCCTTTTTTTTAACCAAGTAAGATCTGTGACTTACTTGTAGTTTCATTAAATACTTTTATATGCAAAATCCGATCCAGCATTTTGCTAATTCCTGCCCTCTGATAAGAAGGAGAGTATTTAACTCTTTTTCAAGATGTCTTTTAACATGTTTTATTAATCATTTGTTCATATATATATATATATTTATATATATATATATATCTTATATATATATATATATATATATGATTAGTTTTTTTGGAAAAAGAAATCCAGCAGAGTGCTCAATTTAAAGGAAATCCGAGTGTACAGTAAGTTGTTAGATGAGACAAGTCATTGGCACCGTCGGTTTCAATCCCGATAATTAGGACTGTTTAAGATATCCTTATCAAGCTCTCTTAAGCCAATATTCATCTCATGTACACTATACACACACATATATATATATATATATATATATATATATATATATATGTGTGTGTGTGTGTGTGTGTGTGTGTGTGTCTGTATATGATAAGGTGGTCTCAAAAGTTAGTACAGTCAGTAAAAGAAGAAAACGAGATGATAATGTCAAGCTATCCGAGCGAAGCATTATTAGAATAGAAAGAACTAGGGAGAAATTTCAATAGTCTCTCAGTACGAAAGAAGGAGTTATTAGAAGATGATTTCGCTATTTGTCCGGTTAGCATGAAGTATATTGCCTATGTGTTAATAGAAGCATAAGCCATTAAAGTACTTGCAAAACAGGCACTATGATTTACGTCACATCTTTATTTATGATTTACGTTACATCTTTATTCATGATTTACGTTACATCTTAATTTATGATTTACGTCACATCTTTATTTATGATTTACGTAAGATCTTTATTTATGATTTACGTTACATCTTTATTTATAATTTACGTCAGGTGTTTATTTATGATTTACGTCACATCTTTATTTGTGATTTACGTTACATCTTTATTTATGATTTACGTTACATGTTAATTTATGATTTACGGCACATCTTTATTTATGATTTACGTCACATCTTTATTTTTGATTTACGTCACATCTTTATTCATGATTTACGTCACATCTTTATTTATGATTTACGTTACATCTTTATTTATGATTTACGTTACATCTTTATTTATGATTTACGTTACATCTTTATTTATGATTTATGTTACATCTTTATTTATGATTTACGTCACATCTTTATTTATGATTTACGTTACATCTTTATTTATGATTTACGTTACATCTTTATTTATGATTTATGTTACATCTTTATTTATGATTTACGTTACAACTTTATGTATGATTTATGTTACATCTTTATTTATGATTTATGTTATATCTTTATTTATGATTTACGTTACATCTTTATTTATGATTTATGTTACATCTTTATTTATGATTTACGTTACATCTTTATTTATGATTTATGTTACAACCTTATTTATGATTTATGTTACATCTTTATTTATGATTTACGTTACATCTTTATTTATGATTTATGTTACATCTTTATTTATGATTTATGTTACATCTTTATTTATGATTTACGTTACATCTTTATTTATGATTTACGTTACATCTTTATTTATGATTTATGTTACATCTTTATTTATGATTTACGTTACAACTTTATGTATGATTTATGTTACATCTTTATTTATGATTTATGTTACATCTTTATTTATGATTTATGTTACATCTTTATTTATGATTTATGTTACATCTTTATTTATGATTAATGTTACATCTTTATTTATGATTTACGTTACATCTTTATTTATGATTTATGTTACATCTTTATTTATGATTTATGTTACATCTTTATTTATGATTTACGTTACAACTTTATTTATGATTTATGTTACATCTTTATTTATGATTTACGTTACAACTTTATTATTAAATTTAATAATAATTAATAGTGCAAGCAAAGCAAAGATCCTGAATTTTATCACAGCCGATAAAAGATTCAATTCAATTAAAAAAAAATTGACAAAAAATAAAACGTGATTCAATTGACATGGAGAGAAAGCGTGGTAGAAATTTG
The DNA here is from genome assembly GCF_053919585.1 of Euprymna scolopes. Lineage (NCBI taxonomy): Eukaryota > Metazoa > Mollusca > Cephalopoda > Sepiida > Sepiolidae > Euprymna > Euprymna scolopes. The sequence continues at coordinate 2,395,803 of NC_136506.1, forward strand.
CACCTGAGAGAACACAGATACCGAATCCCATTTAAGTTCCTGCGTTATGTACGCATTCCGATCAATTTTAGCTTAAAATGCAACTTAAAACTAATTTTTAAATTGATTATTTTTTTAGGTTATAAGGTTTGATGAAAACAAAAATTGCAATCAAATTTACAGGAAGTTGAATTTTTTTTTATATATATACAGGTCATTGTTTAATGTATTTAAGTGGTCGCCGCCATTCTTAAAGTGTTTTCTAACACGCATGCCTATTAGAAATTGTTCAGTAAGGAAAAACATTGCTTTCAGTGAAAACATAAATGGATAATAAAGATCTCAACATTTAAGAAAAACAACTTATCAACCCGAGATTTACATGTGATATTTGCATTCAGCCTACCCGAAAACCATTCAATTTCTCCGTGAATGTTGAGTTTCAGTTTAAGTAAAGGAAATACTAATGTATTCTTCTCTTTATACTTCCATAATTTTTATCCTTTTTTAATTTAGATATGTATGCATATGTATATATTTGTATATACACGATTCACTCAGAAACTATTACTCCAATAGTTATAAAGATTCAAAAAAAGCTGGTCGACATTCTGTTGGTTAAAGGTGGCTATGTTTATGCAGGAAATACTTTGTATATGCCTTTGTCTGTGTTGTAATGAGAAATGAATTTACTTTTGTTAAAAGTTTCCGTGTAAAAAAGTTTTTGTTACTGGCAATCGTTTTACATAGATGTTATCCTTTTCATCCATGTCATATATACGAGGTGCCATCAATAAAGTATCAGATTCTTTTTGAATACCGATTTAAAATTGTCGTAGATTTTTGAAAAGTCAATATGTTATTGCTATACATCTTTTGTGATAAATGTCCAATTTTTATGATTTCAGCTTCACATTAACACTTACAGCAGGATCTGGAATAAAGCGTACTAAAGTATGATTGTCACAGCTGGTGAATTTCGAAAATTGAATCCTAGACACGAGGACATTTTAGAAGAACGATATTCAATGAAGTTCTGTTTTTAACTTGAAAAATCTTACATAAACGTATAGAATGCTTTTCTGCTTCTGAACCAACTTGCACGAATGAAGCATCGCTTTATGAGAAATAAAAAAAAACAGGATATCTGTGAGCGATGATGAGAGATATGGAAGAGGTAAGGAAGTCAGAACACCAAATATAATTGGCCAAATACAGAATTTCATGGATAAGGATAGCCGTTGTGTCTATAGAGACCATCAGTTCACTGTTTGATGTCAGTGTGAGAACTGTTAACACAATTATTCATGAGGAACTGTAGGGGTGAAAGATTTACACGAAGTTTGTCCCAAGTGTTCTTAAAGAATGAGATGCACTATTTGACCAAAAAGTATATTTTCTAACATTTTTTCCTGATCCATATTTTAACAATCAAGTTTCTATCTACTAATGAATACACGATGAGATACTATTAAACCAGGGAAAGATAAACGGATCAGTGCGTCTATTCCAATCGATTGCCTGACAAACTTTCTTGTTTGATATTTGAAATAATTTCTTTTTAACACGCTTCAAAGTTCGAGCATTCGTGAATCTCAGCTTGAAAGTTAACCTAGCTTATAATTACTTATTCAAACATAGTCTTCAATATTGTCTGCATGGCTTAAAGGAGACTGTCCAAGTATTCATTATTTACCTAGAAGGTTATTTTATGGGAAAGCCTGCAGGCAAAGCATGATTACAGACCCAGTCGCTGTGTGCGATGCATATTACATACCCTGCAGCAAATAATTGATCCTTGCAGGACCGCACACCTTCAAAGATTTTAATGATGAACGCAAACTGTCGGTTATTTGGATCAAAGTTAGAAATGTTGTCTTATCATTGGAATGTGCTAGAAGCGTCATCTTTTGAAAACTCCGAGACTGATCACACTTATCACAATCATCAATCAATGATCAGAACGATAAAGTTCCAAGAATTGATCCATCGATAACGATTTTGGTATTGGCATCATGTAAATTCGTGAAGTTTTAGTCTTGAGAAAATGACGTTTTTAATGATGCTGACTTTAAGAGACCGTCTCCTTTGTAACTAAGTCGATGACCGGGCGATATTTATTTTCTTGATCTACAGGGAGGTGATATTTGTCTAGTGGTGTCCCGAGTTCGAATCCAGTTCGTTCAACAACAAATAATTTTTACTAATAATATGGGCAACTTTCAAATAACCCCTCCTGCAATCCCTGATATATTTATAGAAAAAATATTACTAACAAAATACCAGGGAACCTAATGCCAACAATAGATTCTTCTGGTTTATACGAGATGATGATCTTTATAAGATACCGATATTTTAAATCTACAAAAGCAAACCGGCATGAATAGACTGTCTTTTCCGCTTAAAATCTTATATATTGCGGCTGCCGGTCGTTAAAATATGCTTTTCAGTCGATATAATTGCTAAATCTACTTTTGTTACTAGTTATAAGATATATATATATATATATATATATATATATATATATACGAGCAAACAGTCAATAAAACATGTTCAAAACACTTTGAAAAAGAGTTAAAAACATATTTAATCTGAAAAGGAGACACTTGATAAGTGGATAGTCTTTAATCCACGAAGTTTCGAAGTGAAGCAGAGGATGAAGAAAAAGGTGATTACACGTGAATGGGTAGTCTGGTGAAAGATAAATACTCCAAAGACGGTAAACTCCAAAAAGATAACATCAAGAAAGTTAATTGAATTTTCATTTGCACAAGTAAAATCCAAGGAAATCCCGTAATTGGAAGATGATCCAAAATAATCCAAAGGCCGAAATCCATGGAATAATTCACAAATATGTACAAGGGGAAAGGGGAAAAATTCCAATAATATTAATAAAAGAAAAATAAGATATGTTTTTGACACTGCTGCCGAGACATAAAGATATTTATGTCACATCTTTATCTATGATTTACGTCACATGTTTATTTATGATTTACGTCACATCTTTATTTATGATTCACCATATTCCCTCTGCTTCAATGTTTTGTTATCAAGTAAGATCTTTGACGTACTTGTTGTTTCATCAAATACTTTTATATGCAAAATCCGATCCCGCATTTTGCTAATTCCTACCCTCTGTTGAGAAGGAAAGTATTTCTTCGAAACTCCGCGGATAAAGGACTATCCACTTATCAAGTGTCTCCTTTTCGGATTAAATATGTTTTTAACTCTTTTTCAAAGTGTTTTTTAACATGTTTTATTAACTGTTTGCTCGTATTATAAACTCTATCTCTTATTTGGTTTTATCGAGCTTTTACATCTGGCTGAGATAACTTTATAAATATTAATTCTTTAATATGTATATTATACTTTATTTTTACCATCTTGAATCATTTTGGTAAATTTAATTGTAATTTTTATTTTTATTTAATATATATATATATATATATATATATATATATATATATAACACATAACAGCTAATCTAAAAAATAATATTTTGTTTTATTTTATAGCAACAACAGTTTCGGAGTTAGAGTTATATGACGGGTGCTTGAAATTTGTGAAGGCGCGTGGGAGCGGTGTGGATGTTTGACGGTCAAGAATATATCAGTTTATTCTCGATCTGTGTCCGACCCTTTGACCGATTGCCCAGCTTTTTGTTTTTGCCGATTTATACAAGCATGGAATAATTAATATTTCTCATTGTCAATTATTTAATTTTTTGAACGGTATTCTCTTTCATATTTCTGATCAAATTATGCATTCCAATAGATAATGGTGGAAAGTCCCAGATTACACACATTAAATTCATTTCCGTGTATGCAACCCATCGAATGCATATCTGCCCATGGTCCATTGCCAATCCAATATAAACAATAAAAATCGTATAATGATGTGGTGCCTCTGCAGATTACATTTAATATTGTTACAATTTCTCTGTTTGTGAATAAATAAAATAGTAAGAGAAATCCCCGTGCTCATGTTAATAATACGTTTTTTAATAATAAAGTGCTAATAAAAATTGCCTCAGATTGTTTATAATAACCTCAAATATTATTGGTTCTCCGATAAAAGAAGGGGTTGGACCTAGTAATTAACTTCCTTTTATCCGTCTGTCCGTTCGTTTGTTCGCACTTTTTCAATAACAACGCCTTAGATTAAAAAAAAAAATTGCACAAGTATTAGTCATGAAATAAGTTTTTGCCAGAACGGATTTTCCACGATGACTCTGTTTGTCTTCCCAGTGGCCAGTATAAAGGTAGAATTACAACCAAATCGTTAAACCATTCGTTTGTTCGCATTTTTCGCAAAAATAAACACCACTTGTAACGTTTGGAAATTTTGCACAAACATCAGTCATCGTGAACGGAAATTCTTCACTCGTGGTGGGGGACTCAGCATGCTTGGTTTATCCAGCTAACACTTGATAATGCTAATTTATTACAATATGCCGATATGGTATTAATGCAAATAAAATAGCAAGTGCAATTCCAACTTTTACTTTATTAATTTAGATTAATATGTTTTTTTCTTTTAATTCAATTATTTCCACGTTGCAATATATTTGATGCGTTTAAAATTGTCTAACTTAAGCTTAAAACGTTGTTTATTATATTTTAGTACAATAGAAACTTTTCACTAGTGGCGAAACACGGCAACATTTTCGTAATAGGGGCGTCTAGATACAACAATTCAATATCGTCAATGATAAAAAAACAATTACTGAAATTGAGAAGTGGAATATACAGGGGATCAGAAACCATTCTTTGTTCAATGATTGTAGGGAGGATTTGTAAACAAACACTGTCACTTACATTTGTGCTAATTACTCGAATAATATCGATTAAACTGCGGCTAGAAGTTTAAATATCCATTGAAAAATGAGGAAGAGTTTCGGCTAGGAAGCAGATTCGAGTTTTTGAGAGAGCGGTTACTTCAGAATTGTATTGCTATTTTACCCCATTTTTCCTGTAAACTTATGTTGCGCTTGATTTACTTTATTTTAAATGACATTCGTATTAAATCAATCTAAAACCTCAGGCAAGGTAAGATTTGAACATTATTTTAAAGTTATATTAAAAACAATAGGCCATTAGAAATCCCACACATTAGTTTTAGTAATTGTTTAAAATGTTTTTTCCTGAATTTCAAGTAAAGATACATTAAAATACCTTTTTTATTTTTTGAGGCGTGTTCAATTTTTCTCACATTTAAGCGAATACAGAATAAAAGTTTACCTTATGATAACATAGCATGCGAAATATCAATTGAAGAGGAAAACTCTCTTTGTTTTCTTGAATATTATTGGAAATTTAAATTATTAAATATAATAAGAAAAGCAAATGGTCTGAAAGATGGGGTTAATTTATTGATTAACAACACGGAATGACGACCTGGGTGTCCCAGTTTGGAATCTAGTTCGTTCAACAAAAACACTTTCAATTTGTTTGTTGGCAACCTTCACATGGTCCCTCCTATAAGTACCCTATGTCTTCCTTGAAAGTATTCTGTATGGGGAGTGTGAGCCACCTTTTAATTGCCATTACTCCCAGGCCCACTCTGACTCGGAGTGGTAGTACCGGTTCGGGTCCCAAATATAGGTTAAATAGAAACCGACTTAAAAAACAAACAAATATACTCAATAAAAAAATGTTCTTCAAAATCACTGGATTCGGCATTAAATAACATGAAAAGGGTTGATATGCCGTAAAACAAAAACAAATAAACAAACAATACCTAATAAATAAGATACAGTAACTTTTTTTAAGAAAACATTCTTCTGATTGGAAATTTTAATTAGTAAAGTTAGTGTCTATAAAAAGACACTATTTAATATGTAAATATAAATCACTGAATATCCATCTTCAGAGAAAATAAGGGGATGCCGTTGCTTCTGTAGATAACAGAACAGACTGAGACCATAAGTGTCCTAACTTCGAATCTAGTACGTTTCTCAAAATCACTTTTACTTAACATATTGGCACCCTTAAAGTGGCTCATCTCGATCCGATGGCTTTTTAGAAAGAATTCTTACTGTTGCCAACAATAGATTCTTCAGATAAATATGATGATGCTAATGATAAGCGAATGGTATGAAAGATGGGGTTAATTTATTGATTAACAACATGGAATGACGACCTGCGTGTCCCAGTTTGGAATCTAGTTCGTTCAACAAAAACACTTTCAATTTGTATGTTGGCAACCTTCACATCGTCCCTCCTATAAGTACCATATGTCTTTCTTGAAAGTATTCTGATGGAAAAAGCTTTGAGAAAACTTTTGAATATAACGATGATGATTTTCAGATGTAATCGAAACGTGTTTTCTTATTTAGTTTTATTTTTATCGCACATAATACACGTTTACATGATGTTGTATCTATAAAACGATTGTATATATGTTCCTGTTCATGCAGATGATTACGTCTAATGTGTGTATAACAAGAGGGAGGTTTATATTAATATTTATATGGTGTGAAATTACATTTACATTTTTATATACATATTTAAAATTTTCGAACCTAAACATTTTAAATTTAAAATGTTCTTGCATGAATTTGTAGAAAAACCTTCATACGTTGATCGTCTGTGCGCAGAACGCTGGCTGGTTCTATATATATATATATATATATATATATATATATATATATATATATATATATATATATATATATATAAGTGCGTTGGGCTATGCGCGTTGTGTGTGTGTATACAGTAGCCTCCAAAACTAAGGGACGCATTTTTAAAACCTAATATTTGTTAGAAATAAAAACTGGGAAAAGCTGAACTTTTGACAACTGGTAGTCGTTATCATCCATAAAAACATACTAAAATTTTAATCATTTGCAAAGGATAGTAAAAGAATTATAACTATTATTTATTTGGTTTCACAATACGAACGTCTAAAAGTAAGGGACAAAATTGAGAAAAGCAATGTAAACAGTATACTATATTGAGATTTTTTGATTCCCTCTAGAGAATAAGTCTTACTTAGTCATTTGTAAACGCTGCATCAGCCGGCACGATGGCCAACCGCGAAAAATTAGATTACTCTGTGAGACAATCTATTGTGAAGCTACACAAGAAAAAGAGATTTAGAGAGATTTCAGAGAAATTGTTGTAAGCACAGTCGTTATTTCTAACAAATATTAGGTTTTAAAATTGTGCCCCTTAGTTTTGGACGTTACTATATATATATATATATATACATATATATATATGTATATATATGTAGTAATTTATAAAATAAAATATATATGGCGATTAAGCTACACTGAATATTCGGCGTTTCAAACAAATAAATAAATTAAATAAACATGAATATATATAAACGATCACACACACACACACACACACACACACACACACACACACACACACACACACATATATATATATATATGTATGTGTGCATGTATGTGTGTACACATATGTATACTTATATATATAAAAAAAGAAAAAGGACGAAAATCGTCTGCGTTAAACCACTAGCCTAGTTCTAAAACAGATCCTTTGTCCGAAAAAATGCAGGCCCATTGGCTGATAGGAAGGGGCGCGGTGGATACTAGAAAGCTGATTGGCTAACTAAAATCCTCAACATATATAAAAACGAGAAACAACCACAGAATTCGCGCATAAGCTTGTGGAATCCTATAGTGGATGAAACGCCGAATATTCAGTGTAGCTTAATCGCCCTATATATTTTATAAATTACTAACTAGCTCTATCTACGTATTGAACACTTTTGAAGTAAATACTTAACGTTTACGCATAAATCTATACTTTCGCATATTAATTTTATGTGAGTAAATGAAGTAGTTATATATATATATACATATATATATATGACTACTTCATTTAATCACATAAATTAATATACGAAAGTATAAATGTATGTGTAAACAGAAAGTATTTACTTCAACAGTGCTCAATACGTAGGTAGAGCTAGGTAGAAGGTTATACAATATATATGGCAATTCATTGCACAGAATGTGTCGCGTTTCATCCATGCTAGGATTCATCAGGCTTATGCGAGAAGTTGTGGTTGTCTCGCGTTTTTATAATCGCACGTTCCATTGAGTTTTTTATTTAGACAGTCAGCTTTCTAGTCTTCACTGCATCCTTCCTAATCAGCCAATGAGCAGCCACTTACAGGACAAAGGCCTTTGTCCTTTAATTGTCTGGTCGTTGGCTGATTATTCTAATGAGGAAACTATATATTGTTATATATGTTGGGTGTCACTGCTCTGCTAGTGCTGGATATAAGGTGAATCCGTTCGGTCGAATGTTCGTCAGTCCTTTCCAGTTATCGAAGAATCCGTAATAGATACTCTATAACATAATATTTTACATCGTATATAATTTATTGAAGAACTGATGTTGAGAATTTTCTGTTTAATTTTCAAACAATTTGTAATGAGAACACATACTTGGTTATAAATAGTTCACGCAGCTTCAACTCTTAATTCAATTTTTGCAGCGAAATCATCTTTTTTAACTGTCCATTGTGGAACAGCTGTTTGCTTATCTCGTTCGTTTTTTATGTACTTTCCTGTTTTTAAATGTCTCCGCGACCGATTGTCGAGACGTGACTGGAATTGATGCCTTCAAGATAATAGCATCTGCGAGAAAATTACTTTATTCTTAGATTTTTTTATGTGTCAATCTTGTGGACACAACTGTTTTTTTTTTTAGATGAATTATGCCCTTTATACCGAAAAGAAAATCCATTAAAAAACTTGATGTCGCCGCGACTGATTAGACGTCTTATTTTCTGGTTTACTGATATCGGTGTCTTGTTGCACTCAAGTCATAAATAAAAAGTAAAATTTAGTTTTACAATAATTCTATACGTTTTCATTTAGCAAACAATTACACATAAAAATGTAACTACTATGTTAAATTATAAACTCAGAAAAAATCTTTTTCTATCTAGAAACGATCTAGTTTTACAGCTTTTACTGAAGTTGGTATCATCTTAAAGCACAAGTGGTCATATGACACGAATATGGACGATTCACCAGTGGCAATTTACCTCTCCAGTGTGGCCAGTACGCTCGAACTGTGTTCATTACAGTTCAATCTTCTCTCGAACAACCCACGCCGTCCGGCACCAGAGAATAAATAAATAAATACACCCGATTCGGATTTGCTTTCTTTTTTAACACAAATCGTTTATTACTGTTTTCTTTCTCCTCGTTTTGACACCAGCTTAAAGCGTCGCTACTTACCACTGCGGGGCCACATCTCCATATCCTCATGCTGCGTTTCTCTTTCTGCTCCACTATACGCCGACCGTAGATAGTTATTTCTCGTCTTCGACTTTACACATCCATCTTTTTCAACCGCGCCTTTTATCTTCTGTCGACCACGCTGTGTTCTGTTTGCTTTTTTTATCACGCACACTTCCTGATTTGCATATGGGCATTGTTTCGGCTACTGCTACAAATATCCTCGAAAGCCAGCTATCCCACAACTCCTGCTGTTATATTCTATCTCCCTTATACGTGTTTCGTTACACCTCTGTTTTACCAGTATTCTTTGGATACGTCATAATCACCGTTGTTTGCTCACTTTTTGTTAGATAACACAATTTAAGTAACATTTTGCATTGTCAGTACGAAATGGGTTACCACTTGCGAATATTATGCGCTGTATGTTGGGGACAGCAACATTTTTGACATCTACATTGCATCTTGTCTCAACCATATTTTGCCGCTGGATCGGGCTGGTTGGGACGAGCGAGTAGGTCTTCCTTGTTGTAAACCAGCATTACTTTAAACAATCACCATCATGAATTATCCATCATTCCTAGGATGATCAGATGGTCTTCGTCTTCTTCGTCGTTACACCCAGATTAATCCTTACACGAAGTGATAGACCTTTAGATTTGATGGAAATTATTATTACATAAGACTTGAAGACCATAATATTGTAGTCGGTGAAAAAGCGAACTACTATACCTTGTTCCAACGAGGGCATGTTTTTGCAATATTATTTTGAAAAAATTTCCTCCGACGTTCTTTAGATGAATATTCGAGAACTCGAGAATCTGCACATAATTCCGAACGGCATACCTAAAGTAATCCACGGACGTGTTATTATTTCGTTCTGTTAGCGATGACGAGATGTACGTTTGAGGTAATTCACAATTGAATAATTCGTATCGACAATGGATTGAAGTATAAATATATATATAATGTGTGTGAGAGAGGTGCTTCCCTATGGAATAGAAAAAAAAACTGGACTGATTTTTTAAAAAAATTACGATGAAGGTATATGGTTGTCTGGAAGTGTTATTGCGTATGTTTCGCAAAGGAATGCGTCTTACTGGAAATAGATAATCGAAATAATCTGACTAGAAATTAAAGTCAGATTTTGATTAATGTTAACACTTTTATGCAACCTAGCATCACAAGTGCACCTGGGAAGTTTTAACATCGGCCATATAAAAAGGCCTAGTCGATAACATCAACTGTATATTGGTTCATAAAACTGGAGCGCGTTAGAAATGAATGTTTCTTTTCACAGTCTAATTAGACCATGATATTCAACTTTTGTACGGTTAACTTTAATTGAAAATATTATTTTAAAATAATTTCATGAAATCAAAAGTTAGTTCATTGATAAGAGAGGGGACCGTTCATAGTGAATGCTTATGTTTAGAACACAATGGCCCCATAATACTTGATTTTTGAATGTTAAAATTAAAGCGAATCCATTATTTACAGATAATTTCATAAAACCAGCATGAAATTCTCTATAGTGCAATATATTCTGCAATTCACTGAAACTTCTACCCAATACACTGCAGGGGGTTCTTTACTAGAGCAGTTAATCAATAGATTTTATTAAAAAATGAGCGATTTCTACTAATTTCTGTAACAATAAAAGTGTTTGAATGATGACACATTTGTTTATCCTCATTAAGTCCCGGACATCGCCGTGTCTCTCTGCTAGTACAAGCAAAAATTCTACAATAAAATTAAGCGTGAAAACCCAACAACAGTTCAGACGTTAAGCTGAAACGCGATAGGATTGGTAACAGCATATTCAGACATAAGTTTGGGAGACTAACAAAACATAACGTTAAGCACCACGGATCAAAAAATATACTATGTCAACTCGAGTGGTGACAGCCTAGCTTATATCGTACGAGGTGCCCTCAATAATTTAACAAACTTTATTTGTACAGGCATTTAAAATTGTTGTAAACGCTTGAAAATTCAGTATGTTATAGCTATACATTTTACGCGGTAACTGCCCAATTTTTATAGTTTCAGGTTTAAAATAACAGCTAGAACAGGAAATGGAATCCTCCCTATTACTGCCAGATTGTCACAGTTGGTGAATTTCAAAACAGCAATTTGTACGTTAAGACACTTTCGAAAAACAATATCCAATAGAATTCTGTTTTAAACTTGAACAAAATGCCATATACACGTATGGAATGCTTTAAACCGCATTAATCGAGCATCAGTTTCTTAATGGTATAATAAATTCAAGGAAGGCAGGAAACCTTTGAGAGATGATGAGAGGCGTTAGAGGAGTAAAGAAACGAGAACACCAGAGTTGACTGGTTAAATAAAGGATTTAATGGATAAGGACCGTCGTGTGTCTGTAAAGACTATAAGTGCGCAGTTAGATGTCAGTGTAGGAACTATACACACATTTATTTGCGAGCAACTGAAGATGCGGAAATTTGAGGTAAGTTTATCAAAGAAGATAAAAAAAAAGATCAGAGAAAATTAAATCATTTGATGAAAATGGGTATCAAGACAGTTCCTTATCCTCACTATTTTCCAGCCCTTGCAACCTGTGACTTTTGGTCAGTTCGTAAACTCAGGAAAAATCTTAGCCTGTCGTAATGAGACAATTTAGGAGATAAATAAGGTTGTAACGAGGACCATTGACACGCATATAGAAGTCGACTTCAATGAGGCCTTCCAAAAATTGTACAGCATCTTACAGCTAGTGCATTACAGCCGGAGGAGATTACCTCGGAGTGGACTAGAGGATTAATCTGTGTATTCTCAATAAAACTGCTAGTACGAAAAAAGTCTGGAAACTTATTTAAGGGCATTCGTATTCAAACTTACATCTTCGAAACAGACATAAATTTCAAATTTAAGGACGACAAATCTTAAAATTGTAATTTGAAAAGAAAACATAAGCGGACAAGAAAAATTCTTAAATTATGTTCTAGAGAAAAAATCGTTTTTACCCTTAAGCGTGACAACCGAAAATCGTATATAAACCTGCATGCACACGTATTTGCCGTTAATAATGATTGACCGCTATTTTTGATTAAAACTTTTGTAAATGATTTTATATTTCTCGTGGCTACCAAATCTTAAACCAAACTTTCATGAGCAAATTTTTATTTCTTAACTATTTTTAGGTGGGACACAATTTCACGGGTGGTTTCTCCAGCTGAATACAATAAGATAGTTTTCAAGTCTAATTTAAACAAACTTTATGAAATCGTGCTCTTATATAATAAAATTTTGACCCATTATAACCAAGTGCATGTAGGCGCGTATGAAAATAGCAACAGCAGCAGTCGAAAGTGAGATGGCAAGCGACTGAATTAGCAGGAGTAGCAGCGTTTGAACTCGTATGCAAATTGGCAAGTATGTTCGAGTATGAGTCTGCAGAAAATGAAGAAAAACATGAAGTGGTCGGAGGAAAAAAGTCGGCGCTGAAGGCGGTTGACGTGTAAAATGAAGCAAGAAGAAAGAGTATGGTGGCACAGACGGCGGCGGTGTATTTCCATTCTGCGTGTAGGTATAACGGAATTCGCTCTGCGAAAAAGAAGGACCGACACCAGGTTCGCTTTCTCTCTCTCTCCCTCTACCCCTACCTCTCTCTCTCTCTCTCTCTCTCTCTCTCTCTTTCTCCCTGTCTCGCTTCCTCAATGTGGAAATGCATTGTAAAGGATGGCTATTATTTATAAAGCTGTTCGCGTGACATATTAGGAATAATTCCCCCTCCCTCAACATTACATGAAACCCACATCACCTCCGGCAAATAGGGTTTATACAAACTCGCTACACAAACGCAGACATAATCATATATGCGTGTAGATATACGCATGTAAATATGTGATTCCAAAAGTAAGGCTCCCTTGTTTTTAACACAAGACCAAAAATATTGAAGTGTTACGAAGACGGATGTGGTACCATTAAAACAATCTACTTCTTATACTCCAGGATTTATTTTTCTCAATAGGCAAAATAATTCTCGATGCATTTTCGCCAGTGATGGACTATGCTTCGATTATAAAAGTCTGTCTCCAATCTGAAATTGACAGACCCATTTCCAACTGTCGAAAATCGGCTCAATTTTTTTCTGCATGGAGAAATTCAATAATACATCGTTGCTTCTGATGCACGTCAATGACAAAGGATGTTTCTTAGAGTCTCACACCGTCAGTATCTGTAACAGAGCGATAAAAAGAAATGGCTGTTTCGTACGATGTGTATTGGAACAGAAGCAAGAGACTTTTAAGCTGGTGTAAAAAGAGGGGAAAAAGAAAAAAAAGGAAATAAACGACGTGTTCAAAAAGAAAGAAAAGCCGAGTCGAATTTATTTCTTTGTTTTTACGGTCGCGTTACACCATTACAACAAGGTCATGGATATGACCTTAAACTCTATCCGATTGTGAGGCTTCAGCTTGCGGGCTTTGGGGAGTGTGGAGCCACCCTTGCCATTGATCAAAGGTCAACTCTGACCCGGACTGGTAGTATCTGTTAGGGTCGCAACTATGGGTTAAATAGAAACCGACTTAAAAAACACACAAACAAACATACTGTATTAAACACTTTTTCTCCAAAACCACTGGATTCGGCATTAAATGACCTGAAAAGGGTTGATGTGCCGTAAAACAAAAACAACCAACCAACCACTACAATAACTGTTACTATTACTCATGACTATGGCTATGACAGATACATATTCTTTTCCTTTTTTATTCTCGGGTATATATCCATTGATATCTTATGTGTTTTTATGTAGAGTGATGTGGTTCTCGGTTGATTAATTGTGTCTAACTGTGTCGAGTATATACTCGAGAGTCAATACAATGAAAAGAATATGCTGTTGTCATAGCGCCACTCATAATACACAAATAAACCGTTGTTCTAGAATGTCTTTGAATCTTAGTAAACCTTGACTTGTTAGTAATTTTGTATTGCTATTCTGTCAAAGCAATTAGTTCAATCTGAAACATGCAAGCCCTAATAGTTGACTTACTGATTGACGGCCCCTCTCATAGACACGCGAAAACGAGTCAGAAAAGAATTGTTGACGAAAGAAAGAAAAAAAAACAATCAATGAAAACAATAGTTTTTCTTCATTCTCCTTTTACAAATAAGAATAACGGGATTGTGTCGTATAGCCACAGAAAGCTCTTACGAAAAGAAGTCATAAAAATAATCTCAAAACTAAAGTAGTATCAATATGGCAGACGAAAGCCATTAAATATCGAAGGAATGACTAACTGTATCGATACGATTGCGAGACGCGTGGAAAAGTAAAAGTGCAGTGACATAGATAGCGAGGGTGTGGGGGAAAAGAGAGATAGAAGTCGGCTGGTGGTGAAAATTCGGAAACGAAATGGAGGTTCTTGAAGAGTACAAGTAGTAAGTAGACTAATATGATGTCCACGAGTCTGAGAATGAATCGCAAGATGACAGTGTTTAATCATTGAACTATATCAAATAAATGCGATTCCACATGGTTGAAAAAGGGGGAAGTCGGTGGAGATGAGGGGAAAAATCTATTAGAACAGAAAATAGTCATAAGGAGAGGAAAGAATAGAAATGGAAAAATTCTGGTAGATTTTCTATTGTCAACTATTCGATTCGAAGTTTCGAGATCATAGCAGGTGTTTCTTTACAATAAAACAATTATTCCAGATTTCATTAATGGTTTTGCCATCTCGAATATCAAATGAAGATCCCGTTTTTAAAAGACGATAAAAGACATTTAGTAAATTGTTAAAATACCATATGACATGTATTGCATTCTATAACTTAAAAATCACGAATTATTTTATCAAAGTGATACTTACTTATATTCTAATTTTTACTTTATTTACTTTATACGTTTTGTTGGGAAAGTTGGAGATTTAAACTGTTGTCTTAAAATATCTTATTCTCAATTCGAATGAAGTGCACATATAGAGTTTCGCAGCCTGACCTTAACATTTCTGCAATTCTCTTAATAAGAGTTAGGTACGTCCTAAAATTAACTACTGTCGTCAGATCTTAAAGTCAATCGACTTAATTTTAATGCGGTTTTTTACTATTTTAAGCTACTTATTTCAAGGGAATACGGTTTTTACATTATTTTCACATTCCAACCTCTAAATATTTTTACGCTTAGCGTAACTTTTGCTAAGGGAAGGCTTCGCCTTTTGTAAAGTATTCTGGGGAATTACTCATTCACACATAATGGAATTTGCTCACCATTATATAAACAACAACGTTAATACTCTTGTAAAGAAATATGGCAACCTACGCGAGAATATAGACTGTCGAACGTATCAGCCGGAATAAGCAACAACCATTTCTAGTATTAGCTTTCTTTGTACTGTCTATTCTTTCTATTTATTCCTGTTCAAGTTCTTCGTCAATCCCCTTTACTAGTGTAACAACTAAAGCTTGAACTTTTAAACTCTGACTCTAAATGCGGCTTCATTTAGTAATTAATATAGTTCGCATGAAGATACAATTAAAAAACACTTTCTAAAAATTTCTAAAAAGATTACAGTATATCCTTAAACCATCAAAAGGTATATCTTTCCGCAATGATAGTTGTTCGACCGAGATATAAAATATCTTTTGCTCTGAAAAACAGTTAAAACAAAGATACGCATAGCTGTAAAAAATGACGACCCTGAATTAACAAGTTAGTTAGCTAGATAAATATCTAGTTAATATAATACAACTTACGGAATGTTAACGGGCACAGTTTGGAAAACAAATAAATATTTGGAAAGAAAGGAATTTAAACGATAACAGTAATAATAAATACGGACCTCATTTCAAATATTAAAGTTGACGTAATTGTTAATTCAGAAGAGGTTAGAGTTTTAGGAACCAAGAAACATTAGGCATACAAATAACCGGGACCATAGATATTGTTAGTTATATAGTTAGTCAAATCACTGGAATGAATGACAGCTTTTCAAGCATGAAGTGCACAAGGAAACAGTTTACGACCTGGCAGTGAAGTAGAAAATCTTAACTATATCGAACAACATAACAAGATTAGTGTTGTTATTGCTGTGTTGCGAAAGTCTTCTATTTACAACACGAAGAACGCACGATTGCGTAAGATAAGAAGAAACACAAAGTATGTTACACACACACACATTGCAGTTGCTCGTCGAATAATTAACACGATCCACATAGTGTAGAACCCCATCTTATGTAAGAATATATTTGTAAAAATTAAGAGGGTTGATGTGCCGTAACGAAAATGAAATAAATAGATAACAAGATATAAACATTAAGAGCAGTATATACAATGGTTATGACGGCGTATATATTTTTCTACCTTCATATATTTAAAATCTAAACGGAACGTACATATACAAAGTCAGGTTTTATGAACTACCCATATGAGTAACACAATACAACAGGGTTGCTTTCTTCGGCTTAAAACTTAATCGTTTGCGAATCAAATGTAAACACACTTTTGGTTAGTCGATTTCTTCAATAAATGAACTATCTATATAAAGAATACAATACCACAGGACTTCTCTTCTCTGATTAGAACTTACGCGTTTTCAAGTCAAATATAAACACCATTTTATTTAGCTATTTGCTTCAATAAATAACTCGTAGCGAGTTTCAATAATGGTTACCTACACATACGATATTATAACACTCTCTAAATTACAACCCAGTACACCTTATCCTCGAATATCAGTTAAGTATGTAAAATGGTGATCATCTACTTAAAAAAAAAAAACGTAACTATTTTTTATTAATAGCATTATTCATAAATGTTCTATTGTATTTTCTGACTTTATTTACATTTCGTCACATTTCAAACCCTATAGCATTAAAATAATTCTACTGAAACTTGTAATAAGAATACCTATGTTTTTTACAAGAGATTCCTCCGATAAGTATAAAAAACGGATAATCTAACACCCGATTAAAGAAGAGACAGTCCTATTGTAACCAAATTAAAAACTCTGATACAGCCTAACATCACAATGTTGTTTTCATCACGAATCTGTTTTATTACAATTATATTTTCATACACAAACTCTTAAATAAATGTTTTTACTATTATTTGTTTAGACTTTTGTAGACAATAACAGATTTTCGTTTACAAATACCTTCCGAAAATATTGGTTTATTACTTATTTTTCGTGTTATTTCACCTAGAAGAAATCGGAGTTTTGTTTTGTTTTGTTTTTAATTCCTTTTTTTTTGTACGTGAGTCTTGTTCAACAACGCCAGGTGGACGACGAAAACTGCTGGATTATACCGAGTGAATAGAATTCAATAAACAAATGAATAAAAAAGAAAGAAAATAAAACAATAAACTTACCGTAATAATTACATAAATTTTTCTGTTAAATATACTTTTTTTGGCAAGTGTTTGTTTTTTTTTAAATTTTTGTCCGTAATGAAATGTTGGTGTCTTTGAATTAGTGAACAAATATATTTTTGGCATCGGAGAAGTTAAATGACCGATGTAAAAATCTTCAGTAGGTTCCTTGATAAGACAGCTGGTGGGTCAAAGTTAAATTTTCTTTTTAGGGCACAATACTACCAGGGCACTTAGCTTTGAATTAAAACTTTAATTCAAACCATTATGTAAAAAATAATTTCATAAAATAAGTAAGTACTCTACAATGCAATGTACACTACAATGTATTGTGGACTTTGGGAAAACGTGTAACGCTTACTCCTCAGTGGTTTACCTAAAACGCAATCAATCAATCGATTTGATTGATTTTGATGACAATAAAAGTATAAGAACTATAGAATATATTCGTTGACTACCATTCAACCCCAGGCAACGTCGGATCACCCTGCTAGTTATCAGTATTTGATAATATTAACGAAAGTATTTTCACGTGTTGCTGATACGAATAATGAGTTGCTCACTACCTTCTTTCGGTGATATCGTCGCCATCCACCGAAACGCCACCCAATATTATTTTGTGCGCGCGCTGGAAAATATAGATGAGACGTGTCAACAGACTGTTGTAAATGTCTACGTAAATGAACAATAAAACGGGAAAATACTAGAAAGTGTTAACTCTTATGATAGATTAATGGTTTACACCTTTGTAAATATAATCGACCGTGTGTTGCTATTACTTAGTGTACAAGTTATTGTTTTATTATTATTAATGATTTCTCTGAAGAACGATTCCGAAAATGTTAAATATCTGTTTTTAAATGAAGACATTTTGAAAAACAAGAATAAAACAAAATAATTATCAACATGTCACAATTAAATTTATTAGTCATTTCCAATTTTGCTGTAGGTAGTTTTCCTACTATTACACTAATTTCAGCACACACCTTGCAATTATTTAGCTAATATTTTAGCTTTTCAAACAAATCAGAAAATAAAGAAGTATGAGCTGCATAACGTACATGTCTAAAATTCAAATATTGTTTCATCAAAAAATTAAAAACATTACGTATTAACAATATTTTATCATGCTTACCTAAAGTCAATTCCATCGTGTGATGTTAAGTATGGCGTGGCTGTTTCAAAATTATTAACGTCTTTCCTGGAAGAGCGCGAGTACGTTTTTTGTGCCTTCAAGTGCGCATTATTTACGTGGTTAAATTCACTTTTTTTTTCAGCTTTTATATCTATGTTTTTTTTTTTTAAATCTAGCGAAGAATTGAAAATATTCGTGATACATATGGATCAAACATACAATTCTTATATATCAAGACAAAAAATCATTATAGAAGATGCGTTTAAGTAGGAAAAGTTCAGGATATTAACTAATTTTACTTACTTTAATGTACAGACGTACACACGAATGCACACACACAAACGCGCGTGCACGTACACACACATACACACATATCTCTCTCTCTTTCTTTCTGACTCTCTTTGTCTCTCTTTCTCTGTCTCTGTCTGTCTGTCTGTCTGTCTCTCTCTCTCTCTCTCTATATATATATATATATATATATATATCGAGACAAAGACAAGTGAAAAACAATCAAGTTATATTTCCATCCAAGTTTCGACATCATTGTTAGTCTTTTCAAGATGAATTAATTGAAGAAAAAGACGTAAAAGTTAAAAACGTAGACTTTTCCAGATTCTACCAAACTCCTCTGCCAATTTTGGGTTGATCCACTGGAAATTGTAGATGTAGGTTACCTGGACATGAGTCAAAATGTTTAATACATAGATACATATGCGCATAAAGTTATGAACATTACATAGGGCTCGAGCAAAGCCGGGCTGGAGTGCTAGTTCATTACAAAAGAAGCTGATAACATACTACGAATGTTTGATTAGTATATATCGACACTAATTTTATGGTCATAGCATGTTATCACTTTCTATAATACTTTTTAATAAAGACGATCTTCTGATCACAGAAAACGAATGCAAAAAAAAATCATTGTAATAAAAAATAAATGATGTCGATTTTGGTTGTGTGTGAAAGAAAATATACGTTTTGGTGTAATGGTTAGGATTCAAGGCTAGTCTCTATTCTGTCTATAGATAAAATAATCAGATAGTAAGGTTTCCGTTCGCGTCGGGCGTCCATAAAATGGAAATATATCACAGACTTCTATAAGGTTATTAGAGATAAACCGAAATAACCACATATATTCTGACACCATATTAACCAGATTACTTAATACTTTTAAAGTTTTAATAAAAGTCTAAAATAATATCGCGACATCTCTATTCACAAAATGCGCAGCAGCAATATATTACACATGAAACATGCCACCGTGGAGTTTCCACAGGTTCCGCTAGTCTAATAAATACAGTTAAACGATTTTGCTTCCCATTTAGTCTTAATTATCAACTCAGTTATCAGCATAGAGTAACATTGAAACCAGAAGAGCGAATCAAACTCGACATTCGCTTAGTCGAGCTTCTCCTTTAGAAGCGATGTAAATATTTATTTGACATGAATAGTATTATTACTTCTAAACTAATAAAATATTGATTTCTGAATGTTTCTTCTCTGTTTCCAACTGATATATAATTGTCGCTGGCACACGGCGTATGCATCGCTTTGATAGGCTCTCTAAGTTCGTTACGCAAACCAAGAAAACAATGGATCGTTTTCTTGATGCAAGGCAACGTGTCGACTGGAAAAGTTATTTTAGTTGGCGTGACCTTAGTTGGCCAGGCGAACATTCCACCGTTCCGTTGTTAATTTGTTTTAGAGCGGGTGATTCTGGCGTATAATATTTGCTGAACCAAACACATTTTACTGACAGCTAAATTTCTTTGATTTAAGAACGGCATTTGCATCTGATTTAAGTGCCACTGAATATAAATATTTAATAATTTTCGCATTTTTTTTCTATTTGAAGTATTTCATATTTATTTGCGCGTGCGGTACTCTATGGTGATCGCATCATTGCTTTCTACCTTAATATCTTATATACAGTAACATTTTAATGAAACCAAATACAATAATTGAACATGATGGTTCGACTAATATATACTCTACGAAAAGTATCTGGCTGTTGTTTGCTTCTTCCAGTTTACAATGAATGAATTATGACACTTAATTTACGAGTACTTGTAGATAACCGTGCACAGTTATTAACGTCACAAAACCCTGATCATACAACAAAACAGTCCTATTAATAAAACGTTTATTTAGACTCGTGACCTGGATTGTAACGGATTGAAATGTAATCCTCTGGGTGTCTACTACTGTATAAAAACAATGAATAAAGTATTTCTTATATAAGTCTTATGTAATAGTAATCGAATATGTTAGCGTATACAGCTTTCTAGTAAAAGATATACATGCTCCTTCTCTTCGAATGAGGTTAAGTCTTCTTTATACGTGTTCCGGAAAATGTACGCTGCAATCGTTGGTGTAATTATATGTGATAACACTAGAATACATTACATGTTTTTTTACGTCATAAATATTACTTTGTTGGTTATTATATATACTAGCAGATCGCCTGGCGTTGCCCGATCGTAAAATATGCTTCCATATAATATTTTAAAAAATGTTGAATTCTTACTTTTTATAAACAGAATAACCGCATCTACTAAACGTGACGTCAAATTCTTTTAAACATGCAGTTAAAAATAAATAAAGATAAAGAAACTGAGACATGTGCATGCGAGTATTATGTTTCTTTACAAACAATCCACGTCTTGTAAGTAAACAAAAAATACTCGAGCTAAGATCGAAATCAAAGCCTAAATCCAGTGAGTAAAGTACAATAACCATTAAACAGGCTGGACACGATCTTTAAAAAGCGCTTTCAAACCTAATTATTTCTAACATAAATGATCTGTCATGTGAGCGATTAACGCAGTCGTGAAACATGTGAGAAACATATAAAACCCTGATGACCCCCCCGTACTATTTTATTTTAATTTTTACCACTTCGCACATATTGTTACCGGATAAAAACCGATAAAAAATTGTTTACACATATCTGAATACGCTACACACCAACTTGCATGTCTGCAAATTTAAAATTCATTGAGTTTAGAGGTTGAGAAGTGCCCTCACACAAATTTACACCTGTATATATATATATATATATTTTTTTTTTTTATATATATATACATGCATTCGTGTATACATATAGATAGTGGTGGCTGTTCCGTTCAGAACATCATAGATAATCCACTAATGCAAGTAGCATAGCTATTTACTAAACGGCCGCATGTACTAATCTTTTTCTAGACCAATTAAGGCCAATTTTTTCATCCCTTTTTCGGTATGTATTCGGGAGGGGGTTCGTTCTCTTCCAAGAATTATTACATTAAACACTGTTTGACACGTTTTCTAAATTACTGTCCACACAAAACGCCGGATCTGTCGATCTCTCGCTTAGATCTATAACCACTCTCTCTCACTGTCTTTGAACGGAAACTCTTTCTATTATAGGACTTATCTCGGTAGCACCATTATATTTAATTGTTTCCCATATAGCGATATTTTCTTTACATACTCCCCCTTTTTTACTTGGGAATTATTACTTATCAAGGCCCGAAGGACACCAAAGGATAAGGGTTAATGAATGTAAAGTTGTAGTGTAGTAACTGCTAATCGTGTAAATTGGAAAGAATTTGATAATTTATGAAAACGGTTCAAGAACTTGTTTACATTGTATTTAAAGGCTACCATATTTTATTCAGTTGGGGACAATACCAGCGGAAAAATGTTCTGTTGGTGGGCAGTTCTGGGGCAGAATATTTTTTATGGAATCTGCGTTTAGATTTAGGCACAGATGGAGAGTTTTTTTGTGAAAGTTTGGCAAAAGATGGAACCATAGCTTAGAATTTTGTCGAAGACTTGTCATGAAAATAACGATAAAGTATAGACAGTCTCTCTTCTTTGGGAAAGAGAAAAAATGAAATTATAGTAAAGACCAGATACGATGTTTGTTTATCCTTGCGTTGTCCAGGCAGAATATGCAGTCTCAAAATTGACTTATGTTCTTATTATGGAAAAATAATATTCCAATTTTATATGAAACAGAAGAACTTAATTATATACCATAGGAAGACACGATATTACCCGGGATTGGACGAAGAACAACGAATGTTTCACCCTCCCATATTTTTAATGTCATCGAAATCGGTGAAATAATCTATTTATCAATCAAATCAATTGATTGTCTGCTTTGCGGTCCCATCACAGTATACCTGGAGGAAGATTTCTATGCCTCCTCTCATCGACTTAGTCCACAAAATATTGTAGTCTACATTGCACTGTAGAAAACTTATTGTAGTTTTTGTAAAATTAGTTCTAATAGATAATTGCTTTAATCAATGTTTAAAATGCAAAAAAAAAAAAAAGTAGTGTTATGCTTAAATCAGAAACATAATTTCTAACACGTCCCTCTCGTATAAAAAAAAAAACACTGTTGATTTTATTTGCCTAGATTTACTGCTTGGGCGGTGATACTATCGTCAAATATCCTAGTGCAATTCTGCCTTAAACAGAAACTTTCTCATTCGGACGCGACTTGATTTTTACATGCCCTCCGTTCGTGTGTTTGTATATGTGTCTTCCGCTCGTGTGTTTGTATATGTGTCTTCCGTTCGTGTGTTTGTATATGTGTCTTCTGCTCGTGTGGGGATTAAACTCCTCAAATATGGATGTAATGTTAGGATATATAAGATTTTAACGTTAGTCAAAATCGTCTGTTCTTTATTCCATCGGATTGTTTCGATTATCGATTATCGATACTTAAACCTACGATCACTACCAAACACATCAAGTACTTTTGTTTGGAATATCATTATAATCTGCCCAGTCGTTTTCGATTCCATAGGGAAAAATCACACGCACAAAGTTATTTTTACATAATTGTAGAACTAATGAGTGATTTTATAGTCAACAAACTTGTACGATATGGGAACATATTTCAATCAATTATATTGCCATATACATTTACATTGTATGAGTAAGAAATTAATTATCCTGCCGTTACTTAACCTTCTTAATATATTCGGTTAGTTTCAGCGTAGCTAATGGCATTATTCTTCCTATTATCTTCGGCGCGTTAATGATCTCATTAAAGAAGACAATACGTCAACACATCTGTGGGTGGCTTTCAGCGTCAGTGGAATCCGTAATGCAGACACCATCAACATAATTGATTTATACTGTCACCTGAAATTAATTCGGCTTGAAATATTGACAAAGACGTTTCTGAAGTAATGCGCAGACGCGTTTACACCTAAAACTATGCACGTTTGGATACTGATATACATAGTAACATCGTGGCACGTAAAAACATACACGCACACTAATCAGACACTTCTCTCTTTATATATACTCGTAGGGGGAAAATAATCACACCCTGTAAGTCATAATTTTTTTAGATATTTAGATTAGTATCTACTGATAATATATTCAAATTTATGTAAGCTCTTTTTCAAAATATATGAAATATACATACATACACACAATATATATATAATATATATATATATATATATATATATATATATATAAGTGTGGGTGTGCGGAGTTTAGAGGAACATATTGTACTCAGTTGGAAAGCTGGAAAACGCAAAAGAGTTCCACAGACGTGCAGTTTTAGGAAAGAAGCTTTATTCGTGGAATCTGCATTGAGCTTTAGACACAGATAAAAAGTGGGGTAAATTATTGACACAAACTTGAGCATGACCATTGTTTTTTATCAAAATCGGGCAAGTGACGACCATTGATTGGAGCTCAGACGAGCACTTGTCATTAAAATAACGATAAAGCAGAAACAGGCGCGCAACGTCTCTTCTACGGGAAAGAGCTTGCAGGTAAGAAAAAAAGCATGCCACACTCTGCCACGAAGTCTATTTTGCACTCTGTCAAGGCAGACCAAGATCTTCTATCAATCCATGTCCAGAAGTAGCAACTACTACCTTCTCGGACTACTTGGCTCTTATCCAAATGGAGAATTGCATTTGCAGTTAGGTAACTACTGGAGTGGTAAAATGTTTCCATCATTTTTTCAAGCAGACTTGGCAACGGGTATAATGTACGTGTTTGATTTCAAATCAAGAGTAAAGGTCAGACCCAGTAGCTTGTCACAACATGGAGCTCCCCCCGTAAGACGAGAACCGTTCGTTTAAATTGATGCCAGAGTATAAAATAAAATACGCATGAAATACGTTTATAATCAAAATTACAACGCAATATTTTGCAAATAAGACAAATATTTATTTGTTTCAAATAAAAATCTCAGCGATATACGCCATCTTTAGAATTTTATATATTTACTTTCCTTCTACGCTGTTAAATAAAAGAAAACGTTAGTATAGAATCGGCGTATAGTTCGTCTGCGGTGATATTGTCTAATGAAAGAAGATTACGTTTGGCGCGCGTAATATGAAAATCAAAGTAGGGTTCCCTGCGCTTAATTTTTCTCTCATTTAACGCTATAGCGAATAAAAAATGTATAAAACAACGCTTATATCACGATAAACGTAACGTCTCTCTCTCTCTGCCTATGTCTCTCTCTTTCTCTCTCTCTCTCTCTATATATATATATATAACTAATTAATTTACTCAGATAAAATTAATATACGAAAGTATAGATTTATGCGCAAACTAAGTATTTACTTCAAAAGTGCTCAATACGTAGGTAGAGCTAGTTAGTAATTTATAAAATATATATGGCGATTAAGCTACAAGAACTGAAGAGTCCTAGAGTGGATGAAACGCGAAACATTCAGTATAGCTTAATCGCCATATATATTTTATAAATTACAATATATATATATATATATATATAAGTGAACTGTGTGTGTCTCTGTGAGTGTGTGTACGCAATACCTCTGTCAATTTTCAGTCTACAGCTTCAAAATGTGATATACAGGGCACTGAGATTTGGGAAAATCTTTAGAATCCATTTCCGGCCAGAAATTTGGTTTTAAGGGGTCTTAGTACGGCATGGCAGCATCCATACGTCAATTTAAGAAGCAAAATATTACATCACCCCAAGTCGAATCCTTCAATTGTTAAGACAACAAAACTAATCTCCGTTTGAAGATCATTGAAGGAAACAATCGAAAATATTCGTGACAAACCGAATATTATAAACACGACTCTTGCATTAAAAATTTACAAAAGATACTTGATTTATCAATCATAAATAATAATACAAAAAAACGAAAGGAGTCGTTGGAAGGTGCAGTTTTGTTTAATAATGACACTTTTTTATCGGTAAGCATATCAGACTAAAAACACTTTTCAATTCTTATATACGCATTGCTGATAATGCACATTCACACGAACACCTTACTATCTATATATACAGGTTGTTTAAAAAAATTTGCACCATTTCGGAGGCCAATAATTTTGCCAGTTTTCGTTGATGGTTATCTGCAAATGCTTCAGAACTTGCTATTTGAAGAGGTCATTGAAAATGAACATGAACATGAATGCTTCATTTTTAACTGAAAATGGGTCCACCTCACTGGAAGATCACTGTACGAACTTATCTCAATGAGACCCTTACAAAAGAGATGGATCGGGTGGTGAAGAAGATAATTTGCCGCCAAAATGGCCACCATGCTTATCTGACCTGATATTTCCTTTTGGGATATAATAAAGGATTCGTCTATGATCTCCTCTATTTCTGCTAACATTGAGACACTCAAGCAACGAATCATCGCCGCAGTGGAGTATGTTACCAAAGATATACTGCAGCCTGTTTGGCACGAGTTTTATTAGCGACTTGACATGTGCACAGTCACAGAAAGCGCTAATATTGGACATTTGCGAAAATTATAAAATCGGTCATAGAATCTACAAATCTTTGTTTTTTTTTAAATATTAACTGATAAAACTTATGATGTTCAACATAACGTTTGTGCAGTTTTTTAAATACACTGAGTAGTTTCCGAGATATTGGCCTTTAAAATTGGGACACTCTGTATATATGAAAAACATAAAACGGAAGGTTAACATGCTGGACGATTCAAAATTTTTCAAGAGGGATTGGCTAAAAATACTCAATGTGATGATGATGAAAATGTTACTATATGGGACATAACTTATGTAGGTGTTGAACAGCAAGATGTCTGTTTACATTGCATTTGAACTTTTGCATATCATTACAGTTAGGGAAGCAGGCACCATGAAAAGAACTCGAATGTCTAGAACTCCTAAAAAAGAAACTATTAGATAGAAAGCGTTCTTGCATTTGGCGATCTGAACTGTGTACGTTTGGAATCTTGCTGCTTGTCGTATTTCTCGGGGCTATTTACGTCGAGTGGTAGAAAGGCTTGTAGTTCGTCGGCGCACCTACTATTAAAATACTTGCAAAACGCAGAGACATTTAACATTTTGTCAGTTGAACACCGGGTAAGCCTAGCAAATAGTTCGAGATATTAGGATGACGGCTGTCTTTTAGACTATGTTAGCAGTGAGAACCTATTAGTAGACACATTTGCACAAATGTGACAACAATATTCAATGCCTGGGAGAATGATTGCATTGTAGAAGTAGGAGATTGTTTCAGGCGGAAGTAACTTTAGCACAGTAAATAGAGTCCGCCTTAGTTGCAGTAGCCTTAGTAATGCCATCAATGTATCTGTCCCAACTCATATTCTCTGTGAACGGTAAGCCGAGGAGTGTGGGCGAAGTACTCTTAGGTAACTTATTATTAGCCATAGATATTGGTGTTTGAGATTAGTTTCTTGCAAGAATTGAAATAAAAAAGCATACATTTATCAGCATTGAAATTTACCATTTATTTTAACTCTCATTCCACTACGGACTTGAGATCTTCCTCTAGGGTTTTCGCCATTGTCTTGGATATGTGTTCATTAGTTGTCTTTTTCGTGCCTGTTATAGGGCGTGGTGTCGTCAGCAAATATACTCATGAGAAAATTCTGTATTCTTCAATTGCCCATTCTTTTATCCATCAATTTTAAACTTGATGATATTGTAGCAACCAGGAAACAATGTGGTACCTACCCGTTATCGTGCCTAATAGTATCACATTATTCACTGAAAATAATAACATCCTTAATTGCTGGAAATATGATTTTGTAAGCTATGATTAATTTGTTTCTATAGACGTGAATGAGAAATGCCTGTATTCCTGGACCTTAATTACCAGAATTTAACGTAGTTCCTACTTTTTTTCAAGTTTATTTTGCTCTAAAGCAAATACTGCTGATAAAATGTAAACATGGTTATACAAAGTGTATCAGAAATTGTGAACACATTTAAATATTGAGTATCCCTAAAATTGTTAAAGGAGAAAACGTACATTAAGCACACCCACCCACACATACAGACCCCCACACACACACACACACATATATATATATATATATATATATATAATTATTAATGAATTTAGTTAATGTTAATTTAAGTTTACTAATTTCATTTCACATAGTTTCATGATTTAACACTTATAAGAACTTGAACTGTGTCCAAAAAATCAATTCCTATTATTTTACTAACTGAAATATTTAAATATGGCGGTAATACACTTTAAATGAAACTTTTAAAGCTCTTCATAGTTATATGGGAAAATGATTGTGTATCTGGGAGTTAGGACTTCATCAATGATGTATCTTATTAAGCATAAGTGTAAGTTAATTCGTTGTGATATTAACGATATCATGTTTCTACTTTTAGTTGATGAAATGTATTAACTAAGATTATTTTGAATAGAATAATACGGGGTGGACACAAGAAAAGCGGGAAATTTGAAGATCAGCTTAGATCATGAATAAAAAGCGTGATTGCTATTTTTTTTATTGTTCTTTTGTTGGTTTTCTAGGTTAAGACTTGCAGTGAAGTGCATGGACAACATTTTGAGCATCTATGAGTAGAATATAACAATTGTCTTAGAAAAACTTTGTAAAAATTATGCTTTGTTAAAGTAAATCGTTATTTGACAAATTTCCCGTTTTTCTAGCGACCACCCTATAGTACAGATTATTGATAAAATTAATCCAGAGTCGCAGAGTTGCAGTGTGGCTTTAGACCGGAAAGTGGAACCATCGGAATGATTTACTTTTTCCATCAAGTAGCAGAAAAATTCCGTGAGAATATACTTACGTGTGCATGGTTCTCATCGATTTCATTCAAACATTTGGTTCATTCAATAAAGACGCATTCTGGAAGACTTAAAAAATGTTGGCTGTAATCATATCCATTGATTTATGAATTTT
The DNA here is from genome assembly GCF_053919585.1 of Euprymna scolopes. Classification (NCBI taxonomy): domain Eukaryota; kingdom Metazoa; phylum Mollusca; class Cephalopoda; order Sepiida; family Sepiolidae; genus Euprymna; species Euprymna scolopes. The sequence goes on from NC_136506.1 coordinate 2,424,659, forward strand.
CGGACTGTTATCCTCATCTTCATAGTTGTTATTGTTTTACCATATTTCGGTCAACGATTCTTCTGGCCTTTTTCAACTTGATGGCGCAGTTGATAGCGTCGTTGAATCAATACGTTTCCACTTGAGTACTTTCTGAAGATAGTGTCTTCAACCATACCCAAAGCAGGTCAGAGAAGTAGTTAACCAAAACGTGGTGAGACAACTGCTATGAAAGGCAGTAATAACCGAGGATACAATTACCGGTAGTTTCGTATCAAAAGCTTCGGAAACGATAGCAATGCTGAGCTGCGCGTACTGTGACATTTTCGTAATGTTCTGCGCAATGTAAACAACTCGCCATTGTAATTGCTGAATCCACGGTATTTGAGGTGTGTCAAGTTATTAACAAGGCAGTTTTTATCGTCAATAAAATGGGTCGTAAAGGTGGTTTGATTAGTTCTGAAAATCGTACTATTTCAGAACTGCTAGCAAAAGGCAAAACTACCATCGAAATATCGAAAAAAAGTGAAGAACTTTGTCAAGGTCCCTACAAAGGTACGTAAGAAAGCTGATAAAGGTAATTTTAGACTTGTTTCACGCAGTTCTCTACTCCATATTAAACGTGAAATTGTTAAGAATCCTGTCCAGACAAGCCGAGAAGTCTTTGCTCGAGCCAGATTGAAGAATGTCTTAAAAAGTACTCGATGTCGACTTCTGAAAGAAGTGGCGCACTCTGTTAAGCCTCCATTAAAGCGACACCACATACAAAACCGATTGAAATGGACAGATGACAACATGTAAACGGACTTTTTCAAAATTTTGTTCGCGGGTGAAGTGCATGCCAGTCTTGGTGGCTCAGAAGACTGGAACAAGGGATGCGTCCTAGATTGACGACATCGCCATCAGCGTTTAAGGCGCCAATAAGGTGGTGGTGGGAAAATGATTTGGCTTGGATTGTCGGAGTTACTTTAGTTGGCCCACGGAGAGTCTCAGAACGCGTTAAAATGACGTCAAATGCTTACATAGCTTTTCTGAAGAAGCACTTTGAACCATGGCTGATGAAGCAAAGGTTGACGTTCAGAAGATCCATTATTTTTTAGCAGGATGATGTTCACTCGCATGCAGCAAAGAAAAGCAAAGAGTGTTTGCAACCACTGCGGTTCTCTGGGCTACGGGAGATGGAGTGTCCTGTGAATTCACCAGATTTGAGCCAAATTGAGAACCTTTGGAGCATCAGAAACCGACGTCTTTATGCAAGTGGACGAAAATTTAAGAGCAAATATGAGTTGTGGAATGCTCTCCAAGAGGTGGTGCGAGTTGTGCGATGCTCTCAAAGAGGTATCGCGAGGAAAAACTGTTGACGAAAACACAAATTTTACTAAATCTTTGGACCGAAATCTTTTACAAGTCATTCATAAAAAGGCTCGCATATCCCCTACTAATTATATCAACGTAGAAATTGCTATGCAATTATTGTGTTTTATGCATTTTTTCTAACTCATTTAATGTTTGAAAATTATTTCAATAAACAAGTTATGGGTATATTGTTTTTTTTTTTTATCTCAACCTCGTTAATAACTGTATAAATAAATGTATATATTACATCTGTATGAAATTGGTATCAGTCCTTGAGAGGGTAAATTACGTTTATGAACAATTTGCAAGTAATCTTATGTTTCTGATCACAATTAAAATTACGGTCAAAATCAACTCCTTGGAACAGTTACATTGAGAGTATCGCCAGGACCGTGCTAGAAAGATACTTACGCCCGAAAGTATCATATACCTCTATAAGGCCACCATTCGTCCATGTATGGAGTATTGTTGTCATATTTGCGCTGGTACATCTGCCACTAGTCTCTCGCTCCTAGATAAGGTTCAAAAGAGAGTCGCCAATCTGATAGGTCCTGTACTGTCATCTAAACTTCAGCCTCTGTCCCATCGACGATACGTTGCATCCCTCTGCCTGTTCTACAAGTATTTTAATGGTGAATGCTCTGACGAACTGCAGGAAATTGGTCCCACATCGGCGTAAATACCCCGACAAACCCGACAAGCAGCTAAATCCCACCCCTACACACTAGAGATCCCTAGATGCAAGAGAGCCGTCTACTCCAGTAGTTTCTTCCCCAGGACAGCTAGCCTTTGAATTCCCTTCCGGTTCCCTGTTTCCCCAACTGTACTGACATGCAGAAATTTAAGTGTAACGTGAACCGACAGCTTGCTGCCCAACTCCCTATACAGTACTCCTGATGCCTATGTCCCTGATAGTATCCCCCCTACAACAAAGTGGCAATGTGCCTTGTTTGGAGTGAAAATGTAATTAAAAAAAAACTCATGTTATTTTATACAGATACAAAGTTTTAAATGTAAGGCTCAAAATTAATGGATTTTGTAGACAAAAATTAAAGTGTATCTAATGAATATGGATCAAGTTTAATCAAAATATGAAATGTTATGTTTTGTATATCTTATGGATTTCCACCAAAAAACCCAGAAATTAGGATTTAAAAAATAATTAATACATATCATTAAAGCTTTATTAAAATCGAAGTTATCGGAATTCTCCCAACATTCTAACAACCACTTTCCTAATTTGCATTAAACGAAATTTAGTTTAATGTCCATTCCCACACTTTAAAACTATATTCGAAATTTTCTGATGATTACTTTTAAAATGCTCATCGTACATATATTTTTCATTTAATACTTTCAAAAGCGTATTAACATGCATTGTTATAGAAAAATGCCTGGTAATTTTCATATATAGAATTACTAGCTGGATCCTTCGTAATAGGAATTTAAATTCAAACTAATTAAATGAAAAACATATGTACGATAAGCATTTTAAAAGTAATGCCTCCTATTTTTATTTTCCCGAAGAAATCCGATGGAAATGCACATGTCATTGTTATTATGACTGAACTTATATATTCGTTACCCGAAAGTTTCATTTCTCTGTTGAAGATATTGGCTATGTGATATTCTAAGGCATACCCTCTATTATTGACGCGTGTAAGAAATAGAGAATATTCATCGACTTCCTGGCTAAAGTGCATTAAGAATGCTGGAAACTATGTACAAGAAATAAATTATAGGTCATAAAACATTGCTAGTTTTAATAGTGTCACTTCTTTCTGAGCATGGAGTTTACTTTTTGGTTAAAAAAATAGAGGAAATTTTGGTTTGACCCTTGGATAATTACATTTTCTTCCAGACACCCGTCATTCATCGCTGACAAAAGTGTATTGAAAATGCTGATGACTACGTAGAAAAAATAAATTGTGGAGCATACAATATCGCCCGTTTTAATGGTACGACTCCCGTTTTCATAGTTCTTAAATTTTGGAGTAAAATATATAAAATTGTACTTTTAGAAAATCTGTAGTATATTATTTCTACCACATATACTTCGGCGTTAAAATAATTACACTAGAACTTATTTTTAGGCTTCGAATTTCGATATGTAGATATCGATTAAGATCTCTAATCTTATATAAAATGAACTTTGTGTGTCAGTGTGTCTGTGACTTTGTTTCATATGGACCCGGAAACAGCTGCGTTTATTTTTTACGACATGTTACACAAAGGTACTTCATGCGTCTTACAGTAGTCTTAAATAGATTTTGTATCAGAATGTCTTCGATAATTATAGATAATCGAAATAATCTGATGAAAGAAAGAAGCATGTAAGGTTTACCAATGTAAATGTTATGCTTTAGCTCAAGATATAAAATCGACAATAGGTTCTTTGATATGGCAGAAGCGCGTTCGGAACATGTGTCTATTAAGATCATAATTACACTATGATACTTTACTTTTCCAGTCACGACTGAAATTCAAGCCAATAAAATAAACACTCGGTCCTCTACAGTTCAATACAGACTACAATTAATTGTGGAGTAATGCCGTGAGGCATTAGAAGTTTAATCCAGGTGCACACCGGTGTCCCCAACTTGCGCAGCAAATCAATCGACTGGATTGAAAAATGGTTGATTTGACCGATTTCGATGCAAATAAAATATGAGAGTCTGAAACATTCGTTGATAATCATTCAATTTCAGGAAACATCGGGTCACCCTCCTAGGTTTTAATAAAAAACGAAGCATTTTATTCAGACGTGGATGTATTTTGACGTTGCATTTATTTTGTAATCGCTTCTCCCACACGTTTCAGGTTGTCACAGTTTCGTATTGTGATCGCTATGGCATAATCTGCTTTTCACGAGGACAGAAGGCAAAAGGAGACGTTCGCTGAGAGATTTCATAAACAGTTTTATTTAAAGAGAATAAATAACAGTTTTATTTTTAGATAATTAAATATTTAATTCGTAAGTTTCTAACGTTCTTAAATGAGTGCGGTATACACACTGTGATATTGAACTAAGATATAACAATGTTTTGTACGAAGTTATAGAGCAAAAACACATTTTCTCTCAGACTGAGAAATATGACGTCATTCGCTCTTTATAATAGTTTGTATTTCTGCTTTATCTACCGTTTTTACTGTTTCCAGGTGTCTCAAATTAACGTAACCTATCTTTAAATCAATCATATAAACGAATCTGTTTCATACACCTAGGTTTTATTCATTCAGTATGACGCTTGTAAAATTTCACACTATTTAATGTAATCAGAATAGATGTACATCGCTTAATATGTAACCCGTATATATTTTTAATGTCAGCGATTTTTTAATAGAGGTTTTTTCTTTTCATAAAGTATAAATACCTAAAAAAATATGAATATAAAAGTAAATCTGATATCAACAAAGTAAAAACAAACAAGGCCAGGAAAATCCGAGCCACATCAATATATTCTGTAAAAACACCTAATAATTAACAGTACATAAATTTAACTGTACTTATAATATGTTCTTGCAATTGAACATATGATCACACCACTAAGAATCTTCTGAAATAATACAAGACATTTTATGCGTTGTATTTATTTTCAATGCACACCTCTTTAGCTTTTTTTACATAGGCATCACCACATTATCAAGGCCAAGATGCCACTCAAGGATAAGGATTAAAGAGTCTGTTCGCTTTACTTTTGCATTACAAGTGCAATAGCGTTTCGAGATATCTTCACCTATAGCGCTGGCCACTTGAAAACTATAGGGATCGTTTTCGTACAAGTGAGCAGGTGTTTTATCTGAGACGGGGTGTAAACAAAGCCTTGGCATAATATTCATCACAATCAGCGCGCATGAAATATCGATCGGGAAGCAGTTAGCATCAGATCTTCTAGTGCAGACCTGACTTGCTTTTAATTTTGGTTATTCCCTAACTTAAGCCGGCAAATATCCAGAGACTTTCCATAGAGCACATACAGTTTCTAGTTAATACATACTAAACACGATGGGTCACAACGACCAAGACAGTTATGGAAAGCTAGGTCGAAAACCATAGACTCTTGGACCAGATCTAAGTTCGACACCTACTATGATATTTTGCAGCTACGTATTCAGGTGGTCTTACAGACGTCTCCGTCAATCTTGAAGTCACCTTTTTAACCGAGCTTATTTAAGGCGCATAAAATATCGATCGGGAAGCAGTTAGCATCAGATCTTCTAGTGCAGACCTGACTTGCTTTTAATTTTGGTTATCCCCTAACTTAAGCCGGCAAATATCCAGAGACTTTCCATAGAGCACATACAGTTTCTAGTTAATACATACTAAACACGATGGTTCACAACGACCAAGGCAGTTATGGAAAGCTAGGTCGAAAACCATAGACTCTTGAACCAGATCTAAGTTCGACACCTACTATGATATTTTGCAGCTACGTATTCAGGTGGTCTTACAGGCGTCTCCGTCAATCTTGAAGTCACCTTTTTAACCGAGCTTATTTAAGGCGTATTACATTGAAACGTGTGTCATATTTTCGGTTAGTATGTTCTGTTTGTTTTAATATATATATATATATATATATATATATATATATATATATATATATATATATATATATAGACAGAGTGAGAGGGAGAGAGAGATAGAAATATACAGTGTATCACAAACGTGAATACCCAGTTCACAGATAGGGTAGTGTTCAACATGAGAGTTACCACAAACACGCTTCCAGGACGATCACTGCTTTAATTAAAAGGCTGAGGGTAAAATTTCTTGACTGGTCAAATTTTTAAAATGGTTGTAAAACCGCTTAGAAATGGACTAATTGGGATGATTGTATATATGCTACGTAAAACAAAAAATAAATATTAGTTTCTCTTTAAAATTCAAGAGAGAATCACGTTAAGAATTGACTTTTCTATCAGATCTCCGATGTAAAGCGATAATGCGACTGATATGTATCAGATAGGTGACCATTTGTAGATTTTAGGTGCTGAATTTTAGGTGGCGAGAATGCCCCGGCAATACGCTAACGTCATAAAACTTATTTCTTCTGGCCCCAAAAATGAAAATATGCGATTTCATGTAAATATGAACATTTCAAAAGAAGTATAAGACTAATCCACATGATCGTGTTCTTACTATGCCTATCAACGAGTTTAATTGTTATAATAATATGACTCGTCATCACGATCGTATGATCATTCACTGCCGATAATAAAACTACAGGCTGGATTTGCGATGCATTAGATCTTGCAGCGCATACAGTTGAAGACGCCACGGAATTCTATTCCGACTAAGGCTGGTCTTTTAAGCTTAAGATGCAATATGCAATTATCTTCGTTTATGATGCTTAAGCTTGAAATATAATTTCTTTGGAAAATCGAACAAAAAAAGAAAACCAGTCTGATTGACAAGACATGCTGATGGTGGATGGCACACGCCCGGAATTTGTTTAAAGTAATGCTCATTTCCGCAGTGCCAGCCGCACTGGCTCATACCAATCAGCCTGATCCACCGATAAGGCAGGGTCAATACAGGTGAAAGAAGATGGAATGCTGAAAGCCAAAAATATCAACGAATTTTTACATAGATCCTATGGTATTGTTGAGTATTTAGATCAGTGCACTCGGAACGAAGACCTGGTTTTTACTTCCACGGAAAGAAATCCTGATATTTGACCAGACGCAAAAAGAGTAAAAACATACCATCATGAGAAGAACACTGATTCAGAAATAAACACCAACTCAAACTACACAAAGGAAGCGGAATGTAAGTAATGCAAACAGAATATATTAACAAGGAATCGCAATTCAGAAAGGAATGCGAATTAAATAAATACGAATGAGTTGAACGAAAAGGTCATTCGCTTTCCGCGAGAGGAACGCATATTGCCTGAATGTTGCCTTTGCTATCAAAAATCGCCACCCCATTTTATCTGTTTATTTTCGATTCCGAGCCACATGCTATCTGTAAGGATTCACCTGTTTATCATTCACTATGTATAATCATGTTTGTTTCACTTCTAGGAAATCGCTTGCTGTTAAATATATATATATATATATGTATATATATATATATATATATATATATATATATCTTAAAAGTACAGGATAGCAAATTTTTCATGGAGGCATAATTTACATGGGTCGTCTAAATGTCTGCACGTTTTTATAAAAAAGCACTGTATAAAAACAACACTAGCGAATAAATACTGGGAACTCAAAGAAAGCGGACATTCGCCGGTAGTCGAATGGAAAATAATGAGACAAGCTACCACGTGCAGACATTTAGACGACCCATGTAAATTATGCCTCCATGAAAAAATTGCTATCCTGTACTTTAAAGAACCTCAAAATCTATTAAACTGTAGACGAGAAATAGCAAACAAATGTATTCACAAAATAAAACTTACTCTAGGATAGCGATACAAAATAGATTTAAAACTAAAAATAACAATAAAAACAAACAAATAAATAAATTAAATAAACATGAATATACATAAACGATCACACATATATGTATGTATATATATATGTGCCTGTATGTGTGTACACATAGGTATATATATATATATATATATATATATATATATATATATATATAAAGGAAGGAAAAGATCTACCTTAAACCACTAACCTAGTTCTAAAACAGATCCTTTGTTCGATAAAATGCATGCCCATTGGCTGATAAGAAGGGGCGCGGTGGATACTAGAAAGCTGATTGGCTAACGAGAAATCCTCAACATATATAAAAACAAGAAGCAACTACAGAATTCGGACATAAGCCTGACGAATCCTATAGTGGATGAAACGCAGAATATTCAGTGTAGCTTAATCGCCATATATGTTTTATAAATTACTAACTAGCTCTACCTACGTATTGAGCACTTTTGAAGTAAATACTTAAAGTTTATGCATAAATCTATACTTTCGTATATTAGATTTATGTGAGTAAATGAAGTAGTTATATATATATATATATATATATATATATATATATATATATATATATATATACTCTAAAATGTTCTAGCTCTTTGATAATCAAACACACAGACGCTTTCGCAACGAAAGTGTAGCTTAATCGCCATATATGTTTTATAAATTACTAACTAGCTCTACCTACGTATTGAGCACTTTTGAAGTAAATACTTAAAGTTTATGCATAAATCTATACTTTCGTATATTAGATTTATGTGAGTAAATGAAGTAGTTATATATATATATATATATATATATATATATATATATATATACTCTAAAATGTTCTAGCTCTTTGATAATCAAACACACAGACGCTTTCGCAACGAAACTTCTTTTATTTAATTATTATTTTCCCTATCGGGCGTTTCGAGCCTGGAGGGAGGTGGATGTCGGGGTTGACGACCTAACACCGTAACGATCATGCGTCTTTATTGCTGTCTTTTACTCTCTGTGTCTTTGTCTATCAGACCTTTGAATTTTCTTGGCAAATTATTTCTTTGTCTCATCAGATGTCAACCTATGTGTCAAAGTCCGACAAGGTATTTTCTTTGTTTTATCAGAGGTCAATATGTGTGTTAAAGTTCGACATGGCATTCTCTTTGTTCTCTGCTAACCCGGAATGTGTGTGTATGCATAATTTCCAAGGTCTTTTAAAAACAAAAGAAAGTAAACTGTTTTTTTTATGAGAACAACTAGTCATTTTATTTGTTTACACATCAGTACGAAACATACGCGATTTGATGCCGTCATGTATACATTACATAGAATAAACAGAAGTGTATCGAACAAATGTAACCACACATGTAAAAGTATTTCTAAATTGTCACTCATCTCGCAATGACCATGCAACAATGTTGCTTAACTACGGTGATCTAACGAGCCTCTATATGTGCACACAATTATGCCGTATATGAGTAAACACACTTCTTAAGATAAGCATTTGCAAATCTAAGCAGATGGATTTAAGTGACCCATATTTCGAAAACTGTTCTTGTTTAATTTCCGTTGCAAATAAACGAGTGAACGATTTACCATGTCTGATCTGCTGAGGAACCAATTTTTAATGCATTTCTATTTTTTTTTTTTTTTTTGCAATTTATGATTCATTTTTTTTCGTTCGTTTTATTATTTTTTTCCTGTAAGTAGACTTAACAATGTTTCTCTTTACGCTGTCGCAGCTGAGGTGAGATCACAAATATTTGGTTTGCAAACAAAAGCGATAAGATCACACTGAAGGGGAAAGAGACAGATTCAGAAGACAGAATTAATCAAAATCAACTCAGATTAAACAAAACACGGACAGAGAAAAGAAGAAATAAGAAAGACAAAATCTCTGTTTCTGTTTTGCAAACGTCACGGTTTTTTATGAATTGTCTCCCTTTCTTTTACTTTTGTATTTATTTCAAAGTAAATAAGAGTTTTTTTTTCATTGCGGAAAGATCTAGATGTTTATCTTCCTGGGTTTAAATTCGAAATTAATGAAGAAACACACACCGACTTTTTATACCATTTGTCGTTGTGTACAATCCTAGAAAAAAGTACCTATCTCTGAGATTGTAACTGTATTGATAAAAATCATCTATTATTACATGTGTATGAAATCGCGTATATAAATCAACTACACATAGCTATATATACAACACTAACACACATACACAGATATATATCTATATGTGTGTCTATCTGTGTACGTGTGCTCTTGTGTACATAAACACTATTTAATTTACATACGGTGTGCCTTCATTCAATTTCCAGACATTTTTACAGGCAGCCCACTTGGAAATGCTGATCATGTAGTGATAATAGTTGAAATCGCACTAAACTCTAGAGCCAAAACGGAAGAACCATTACTCAAAACAACGAGATATTCAAAAAAGGCTGAATGAGAAGCCATCATAGATCTCTTCAGAGACGCCCCATGGAAAAGTACCTTCTCACTTCCTGCTAAACAGTGCGCACATGAGACCACTGAGTGGTTCAAAACAGCACATGTTCCCACGCAGAAGTTTTATAGTAAGCCCTACTCTCCCCACTGGTTTACTTCTACTTGTACAGCTGCCATCGCACAAAGACAGCATGCGTACCGCAGATTTTACCGACTGAAGTATATAGAAGCCAGGAATAACCGTAAAAAAGAAATAGCGACAGCTAAGAGAGAATTTACTGAAACCACTAAAAAAATGCATCGAAGCACATAAATTCTGGAAAATCTACAACGATTCCCCACCTATCCAACAATCATGAGGTTGTTTGCTCAGCAACCGAGAAGGTTAATATGCTTCCCAGTCGGTTCGCCTCCAACTCCACACTAGACCCTGCAAACTACCCCCTCCCTGACTTTCCGTTGCGGACAGACGCCACACTAGACGATCTGAAAATTATCACATCTCAGGTGCATGCCATCATAAAAAATCTTGACACTTCAAAAGCATGTGGACCTGATCTCATCCCGGCTGTGCTATTAAAAAAGTTCTCCGCCGGTTCTCTCCAAATTTACAACAAATGCCTTAAGGGCTCTTGCTTTCCTGCCTGCTGGAAAACTGCTTCTGTGGTACCAGTTTTCAAGTATTATGGTAAAAGAACTGACCCAGTAAATTTCCGACCCATTAGCCTCCTCCCACTTTTCGTCAAAATAATTGAGTCCATTATTAACCAAGCGCTAGTCCATCACCTTACAGATGCTAAACTTCTGACCGACTAACACTACGGATTTAGCCAAGCCCGTTCCACGGCAGACATCCTAACTGTAATCTCTGAGCGTATATGCTATTGAGTTGACAAAGCATGGTAGGGTAGAGCCGTTGCTCTAGATATATCTAAGGCTTTTGACAGGGTATGGCATGAAGGTCTTCCCAGGAAAATTAGATCATACGGTATCACTGGAAGAATCTTTAACATAATTAAATCCTTCTTAGATGTGAGAAAAATCCAGGTTGTCATCGATGGTCGTACATCCAAACAATATGATATAAATGCAGAGTTTCTCAGCGGTCTATCCTTGGACATCGATTATTCCTAATATACATAAATCACCTCCCTGACAAAATTATCTGTGAGATGGGTATATATGCTGATGACGCCACGCTCTATAACCGACACGACAGGAAAACAAATGAATACATATCTAGAGAAATGGCAAACATACTAGAGGATGACATCCGATTTGTAGTGGAATGGGGACAAAAATTGGTGGTTACATTCAATGCTGCTAAGACTAAACTTGTTTCCTTCAATAACTACAAGAAACCTTCTCTACCACCAAAAGTAATGGCCAAAGACTCTTTATCTAAAAGCAAATCTTTTAAACTTCTCGGCCTAACGTTCACAGGAAACATGAGTTGGAAAAATTACATTGAGAGCATTGCTAGAAACGCTGCGAAAAAGGTGGGTTCCCTTAACCGTGATAGAAATTACTAACGCCCGAAAGTATCCTTTCGCTTATGTATGGAGTATTGTTGTCATATTTGGGCTGCTGCATCTGCTACTAGTTTCTTGCTCCTAGGCAGGGTTTAAAAGAGAGCCGCCAACCTAATAGGTCCTGAACTGTCATTTAAGCTTCAGCCTCTGTCCCATCAACGAAATGTAGCATCCCTCTGCCTGTTCTACAAGTATTTCAATGGTGAATACTCTCACGAACTGCAAGCACTTGTGCCCCCTCGACGTAAGTACCCCTGACAAACCCGACAAGCAGCAAAATCCCAACCCTTCACAGTTGAGATCCCTAGATGTAAGAGAGCATTCTACTCCGGTAGTTTCTCCCCCAGAACCGTTGGAATTTGGAATTCCTTTCCGAGTTCCTGCTTCCCCGACTGTACTGACACGCAGAAGTTCAAGTGTAACGTGAACCGACATCTTGCTGCCCAACTCCCCACATAGTACCCATGTAGCTTATGTCCATGATAGTAGCCCCCTACAGCAAAGTGGCAATGTGCCTTGTTTGGGGTGAAATTGCAATAAAAAAAATTAAATTGTTATAGACTCTTAAAAATTCAGAATACTATACATCTTTTAAGATGACTGACCGATTTTTATGAATTTAGGTTCAAATGAACAGCTGCATCAGGAATTGGAATAAAGCTTAATTGTCTCGGTTGGTGAATTTTAAAAATGCAATCTGAATGTTAGGACACTTTAGAAAACGCTATGTAATGAAAATCTTGTGTTTAAGATGGGAATATACCACAGAAACGAATGGAATGCCAGAGACAGCTTTTGAAAAATATTACACGAATGAATCGAACACCAGTTATTAAGTGTCATAAGTAATTCAAGGAAAGCAGGAAGGCTGTGTGGGATAGTAACACGTGTGGGAGGAGTAAGGAAGTCAGAGCACTAGAGTTGATTGCGAAATAAAGAATTTCAGGGGTAAGAAACGTTCTGTTCAATTATTCGCGAGAAATTAAAGATGCGGAAGATTCGCGGGAATTTGTTCCAATGTTAATCCATCCTTACAACAGACTATTTGACCAAGATTGGTATCAAGAAAACCCTACTCATAGTCCAACTTTGTTCCATGTGACTTTTGGCTTTCTCTTATTCAAGAAAAAAACTTAAAACTAATCCATATGTAATAATGAGGAGACGAAAGAGTATGTGATGAGGGTCATTGACACGCTCATACAAAAATACTTCCAGGGCTCATTCCAAAATTTGTTGGAAGTGAAGCACAAGTGCATTGTAGCCGGAGTAAATTTCTTGGGAGAAGATTAGAATTTCATGTGTATACTATCAATAAAAGCACCCATATATATATATATATATATATATATATATATATATATATATATATATATATAATTTTTTTAGACCCAAAATTGGCGTAGGAGTATGGCAGAGATAAACTCTTTCAACGTTGACATCCCGGCCGCAAGATTTCCGCCCCAAATGCTGAGTGAAAAGCTTGCCGCATGTCTGTATACCCGTTATGTAAAATTTTAAATGTTTAGACCCAAAATTGACTTAATAGTTTGCTAGAGATATCAAAGGTCACATTTTTTAAAAAGTTTGACTCTATGGCTGCAAATTTTCGGTCAAATATCAATTAAAATGCTTGCCCATGACTGGATACACTTTACGTAAACTTTTAAATCTTGGACTAAGTAATTTCGTAGAGATCGCAGATCATTTGACTCTAATTTTTACACCTTAACATTTATTAGTTTGGGCTTAAATTCAATTAAAAGTTTGATCCATGTCGAAATAACATACATCTTAAATTTTAAGTGTTTCGACGTTAAATTGGCGGAGGAGTTTGGTAGTGTTAAAAAGTCAAATCGTTCAACTTTGAACCCATTTGACAGCCAAATTTTTGGGCGAAATCCGATTAAAAAGATTTTATCGAATCTTAATTCCTCTTATGTCAGGACTTAATTCTGTAGACTGAGAATTTTCAGAGTAGTTAGGTAGGAAAATGTACACAGGCAGATGGACGATTTCACTTATATATATATATATATATATATATATATATATATATATATTCGATTATAATAGATCTCATCAGCCAAGAAAAATAATAAAATTCAAAAATTAAAAATGGTTCAAGACCATTTTCAATTTTAGGGGGGATATACATTGCCAGCACTAGCGTGGGATGATATTAAAGATCTTATGGATTTAAACTTTATTACAATAATCATTTTTTTAAGAAGGGGAGGTAAAAAGATGATTTGGGGGAGGAATTAGAGAAGGTGATAAGAGGGGAAATATTACAAATATACAAAGGGTGTATGAATTCCTTAAGAGATAGAAATGGAGAAAGGAGGAGTGAGAATATTTGATACGTAATGAAGGAAGATGTCATAGAACTATATTAACAATTTTATAAATCAAAGGATTTAATTTGTATAGACTATGAAAAAAAGTGGTTAACTGAATCGTGTCAAAAGGTCTATCCATGAAACATGACACTTGTCGCCCAATTAATTTTTTTTCTTGATTTATTAATTATAACTTTTAATTTGAAATTACCACTGACTTTTTCCTTTATATCAAATTGAATATTTATTTATCTAATTTGTATCTTAATAAGTTAAAATATTAACCTTATTGGATAATTGTTATGAAAGCTTTTACTTAGTTTCCATATAAACAGAAACATATGTACACGCACGTATAAACACTCATACAAATCATATGTGTACAACCACATACAGATATACCCGCACAAACACACGCACACGGGTATATTTACACGAACAAATTGTGTTTTAAGTTAATATTAATTTATATGAGCATTAACGTACTTGTTCATATTTCTTTTATGATATTCTTAAATATTAGTTTATTATTATTATTTATAATAATTCATAATTTTTATTATTTACTTAATTCGTTTCTTTTACTTTCTTTAGTAAACTTATTAATTTATTTATTGATATAAGTTTTGAAATATAAAGAGTGTATTATATTAATATTGATCTGTCTGTTCGTTCCTCGTTTCTCGTAAACTACAGAGATAATCTGGCTTATGATGTACATGCACATTTGTTATGACAAGGTGACGTGAACTACTTAGCCCTTCTAGTTTAACGTTTGAATATGCCTTTGTTATGATATATCGCAGTGCGGTATTCGTTCTATGCACAATTAAGAATAAATAAGGATCAATAGAATTGTATTCGATGAATAATATGAATACAAATTGAACTACATTCCACCAACAATTGAATAAAAAACAATCTCATATTCTAATTAAACGTGTAATAAAACTGCCCGTTTACAGACGTTGTATTCTCGGGTTTATGCATCCGTGTCAATGCATGCCTAGTGTAGACAAGGTATGCGTGTTTTTTAATCGATGCTCATGCATCGTCTAGTGGCTAGAATAATAGGGGCAATTATTTGTATATAAGGTGTATGTACGTGTCGATCTGTTAGGTTTATGTTCTATAGTGTTTCTAAGTGTATGTAAGTGTTTTTACATATAAGCGACAATAACGAACAAGACAATAAACGGACAGTCTTTAACAATGACGAATAACACTTTTTATTTAAATAAGCGAATATTATTCATGAAAGCGCGGCATATATTTATTGTGCAAACATCGGCCCCCGCTTTTAGGCGATGAGAATTAGAAACGAAAGTGTAAGTTCTAATAAATTATTTGATAGGTATCTATGCAGGTTAAAACCCGTGTAAACTTATTAGACGAAGAAAATAAGGGGTTTATCATTTTTCATTTGGTTTCAAAGACGCCGAGTTACTGCTTTGAAAATACCCATATACCATTCCATCATAAAAAGAAACAGTATTTGAGTACAAAACGTTAAAGAAAGGAACTTTTATTAAAATAAAATAAATAATAAAACAGAAATTAATGGATAGCAATAAAAAGAAATAAATAAAAACAGTATCATGGTAGGCTGTTTGTTTTGACAGAAGCGATACTTGTTTATACCCCATCCAAAAAAGCAAAAAACGAAAAACAAAAAAACAGAAAGAACCCAAAAAGTGTGCGATAATAGAAAAATAAATAAAAACAGTATAACGATCATCTGTTTAGTTTGAAAAAGAAAGGAACTTTTATACTCCCCACAAAAAAAAAGAATATGACAGTTGCAAATTAAAAGAAATAAATGAAAATAGCATTACCGTAGACTGATTAAATAAGAACGACTAATCATAGGTAGAGGACTTTCTCAAGGGAGACGTAATTATTTAGTGATTCTACGACGGAAAAAAATATTGGTATAGATGAGTTTGTTAGGGCCAGCTAATATCAGTGTAAACGTGTATATTTCCCTTCAGTGCCTCTAGAGGCAGTAGAAAGACTTAATAAAAATAATAAGACAATAAAAAAATAAAAAAGAGACTACTTCCACCAAAGATAGTGCAATTGAGACTGTTGCTCTTAGAATTTTATTATAACAACTAAATGCATCTTATCTGTTGTATTAAAGTTACATATGATATTGGCTAATATTCTAAACATATTTATATTTTTTGTGGCATCTGTTGTTGCAAGCCTATGGGATTTTGGTCCAGAGAGGAATTTCTTCTGCAATCAAAATATTATACATAGAGATTTTTTTTTATACAGTGATCACCACTTATCAAGGCCCGGAAGCCACTCAGGGATAAGGGTTATTGCAAGTACATTACGTTAGTGTGGAGATTTGATGAAGTGTTTACTTAAGGAGGCGGTTCATTAAGAATTTGTTAACATTGGACTTGAAGACATCCACGTTGTAGTCCGGTGGGAAGCAGGCAGACGGAACAGAGTTCCACAGGCGTGCAGTTCTAAGAAAGAAGCTTTGTTCATGGAATCCGCGTTTTTATTTAGGCACAGATATAGAGTGGGGGAAATTTTTCACAGTGGATTTAGCTAGACGGGTGTTTTTCGTGAAAGATTGGCGAGGGGGGACCAGAGATTGGAGTTCAGACGAGCACCTGCCATGGAAATAACGATAAAACAAGGATAGGCTCGCAACGTCTCTTCTGTGGGAGAGAGGTTGCAGGGTAGAGAAAAGGGCATCCCCCACTAATCCACGAAGTCTATTTTGTACTCTGTCAAGGCAGGATAGGCTGTTTTTAGCAGCTCCTGCCCAGATATGACAACAGTATTCCATCTTTGGACGTACTTGGCTTTTATATAGATAGAGAATTGCATCAGTAGTGAGATATCTTTTGGAGCGGTAGAAGGATCCCACCATCTTTCCAGCGACCTTGGCAACAGACTTGATGTACGTGTTCCATTTCAGTTCAGGAGTAAAGGTCTAACCCAGAAGCTTGTCAAAACATGGAGCCTTTCCAAGACGAGAGCCATCCATCACAATTGATGCCAGATGGGGATCAGAGCGTTGATGATGTAAGGATAGGAGTTTGGTTTTGGATGCATTAAAGGTAACCAGCCACATTTTCCCCCACTGAACGACGCGCTGGAGATCAGAGGAGAGAGAATCAGAGAGAACTTTATCATTTACAGCCTTTGATGTGTTGCCGTAGATGGTCGTGTCATCAGTATAGATGTCAACGAATGATTTAAGTATGTGTTTAGGGAGGTCATTGATGTAGATCAGGAAGAGAGTTGGGCCCAGGATTGACCCCTGAGGGACTCCAGCATTTATATTGCAGACCTCTGATTTTTGTCCATCTACCACTACTCTTATGAGCCTTTTGAGAGAAATGATTTAATGATTGAGAAAACATTTCCAGTTATACCGTAGCTGGAAATCTTCTGAAGTAGACCCTTATGCCATACTTTTTCGAAGGCCTTTGGTATGTCAAGAGCAATTGCCCTAGAAAGGAAGCCTTTGTCAAGAGATTCACTAATCCTGTGGGATATAACCATCAGCACATCTGCGGTAGATCTTGCAGAGCGGAGACCATATTGTGTGTCACTAAGAAGGTTATTCCTTCTGAGGTGGTTGATTATTTCAATAAAATAGATAAAATTAATCTTACTAAATAGATAAAATTAATCTTACTAAATACAATACTTGCGTCCTACACATCCATACATATGGTTATATAGGACGCAACTGTCTATCTATCTATCTATATAAATATACAAGAATGGGTTCCCAGAGAAGGAGGAAAAGAACGGAAAAAACTGACGTCTTTGCTGTTACGACCACCGGCAAACCGGAAGTGACGTAGGTTTAAATCAAGACTAGAAAATCGAAAAGAGGGGATGACTTTCGACAATATCGTCGAAAGAAGTGTCCCTCCCTGTTGAAAAGTGCCCAGTTGAGGGTGAAGAAATTAATGTTTCAGTCAATTTTTCTGTATTTGTCATCTGAAGGGTTGAGCTTTAAAACAATACTGATCTTGTGAAAATCCGTCTCTTCTGTCGAAAGATTTAGGCAGACATGCAAACATACATACATACATTTATATATTGGTAGCTCAAATTTTCGACCCAAACCGATTAAAAAGTTGGCCCTATCTCAGAATACCGTTTATGTCAAATTTCAAATGTTTAGACCAGAAATTGTCTGAATAATTTGGTAGAGATCGCATTGGTCAATTTAAAAAAGAATTTACCCCTGTTATGACCCCTTAATATTTATTACTGTAGGCTCAAATCAAGTTATTAAGTAAGATCCATGTCCACGGAACCGATATCTAAAATTTCAAGTGTTTATACCCAAAATTGGCGCAGGAGTTTGGTTGAGTTCTCCAAGGTAAAATCGTTGAACTTTGATCCCTTAGCAACCAAATTTCTGGCCGAAAACGGATTACAAAGATGTTTCCAAATCTCAGTACCCTGTATATTAAATTTCGAGTCTGTAGACTGAAAATTGACAGAGTTATTTCGTAAACTAATGTACATAGACACACAGAGAGACAGACAGACACACAGACAGACATACACTTCCACTTATATATATATATATATATATATATATATATATATATATATATATATATATACACTAGAAGGCCGCTCGACATTGCCCAGTCGTAAAAAATACTTAAATATGATATTAGATGAATGCAGATATCGTATTTCTTATTTTACTATATTTGACACAATATATAGTAATGATTTAAAAAGTTTAAAAAATGACTCGTGCGAGAATCTTAACTAAAATGGCGAACTTTTGATTTGCTTTTTCCATTTGACGGTAATGCTTGCGCTAAAAAAACATAGTAAAAGGTAAGAACATGAACGTATAGCTATTACGTTACGCATGCATATTCGTAATACCGTCGTCCGTATACAGTAAAAACGAAGAAAAAAAACCGATTTTAAATATTATGGAAAAATCCTGAAATGAAAAATGAAAAATGTCTAGCGTTTGGGAAACATGATCAAAATGTTTAAAAAAGAATCACTTCAAAGAAGTATGTAAAACGAAAAATGTGGAAAGTTTAAATGATGAAAATAGACATATTTTTAATGCAAAGAAGGATAATATATAAGGATCTAAGAATGGAGATACAATGGTAAAAATGAAAACCAACAATTGTGTTGTTGAAATTCAAATTGACACAAGCAGTGGAGTGGCTATAATACCCAGAAAATTGTGGGAAAAATGAGAAACCGTTTAAAAAAAATAGCAATGTACGATTACATCAGTGCGAGGGTTCGATTATAGCAATTATGGGCTACTTTGAAGGTTCAATAGAACTGAAAGTAATATGAAGTAGTACTCATTATAGTTACAAATTTCCGAAAAACGCATGGACTCTTGGGGAATGACGTATTTAAAATAAATTCAACAAGGAAATGAAAAAAAAACTGGTAAATTGAAAAATGATGTAGCTACCGTGAAATTAAAAGAAAATGGCTCCCTACTACTACGAAACGAGAAAAGTACCAGTCCATTTATTACCGTTAGTAGTAGCTAAGTTGCGTAAGTTAATAAGGAAGCCTTAAGGTGACTTAAGATTTTGTGGAGATTATAAAATAGGGGTGAACCATAAAGTTTGCGCCGATTCGTTCCTATTCCGGAATTTGGAAGTAGCTCTACATAAACTTGCCGGAATGAAAGTATTTTCGAAGATAGACCTAAAACCAGCTTACCACAAAATACCAAGAGATCAAAATTTTTAGGAAATGATGACCATAAACACATTTATAGTCCTTTTAATGTCGAAAAGGATACTGTATGGCATAAAAACGGCAAGTGCCATTTAATCAAAAATCTAATGAATAAGTAATAGGAAATGTTAAAGTACTATATGTTATCTAGACGATAAATGTGTTGGAGATTTAAATGGAGATTGTTTAAAGAAAAAAACCCCGAAAAATTCACTGACCAGCTAAGAGACGCTGATATTACAATAAATGCAAAAAAAGGTTAAACATCAGTAATGGAATATCATTTTTGGTTACCCAATATCAAAGGAAGGGATCTCTCCAGATAAAGTACTAATAGAGAAAATTCTAAAAGTGACTACACCAAAAAATAATAAAAAAAAGAGTTTGAGTCTTTCTTAGGTTTGGTAAATTTTTATAGAAAATATGTATCAAAATATAATGAGTTGACAACCATTTGCGAAGTTAAGAACAAAATGCAGAGTTTATTTGGCTAGAACACCAACAGAACGCGTTTGAAACTTAAAACATACTCTGGCGAAAAAGCCAATAGTACAAGTTTTGACGCTAAGAAGGACATAAATGTAACTACTGATGTTAGTGAACATTCCTTATCCGGTATTTTGTCACAAGATGGTCATCTCGTAATGTACTTATGGAGGAGATTAACAACGACTGAACACAATAATTTTAATATAGAAAGGGAGGCACAAGCCATAGTGTGACACCAGATAGAGCAAGACAGTTCTCGATGGGGAAAAAATTGTTGAAAAGTGATCACAGACAACTGGAATTTATTTTCAATCCAGGAAAAGACCTACCGAAAGTTACAACGTCCAGAATATTACGTTGGGCGATTAGTCTGATGGCGCTCGACTTTGGCATTGTGTATATTAAAGAGAATACAATACCGCACGTTGATGCCTTATCAAGATTGAGGTTTTAAAGAGAGGATAAGGACAACAACAACGAAGAATTTGAAGACACATTCCTCCACCTTATAGAAACCGATGTAATATCTGTAGATAAAATGGCTACTGAAACTACAAATGACCCAATGTTAAATAGAATAGTGTTGGGAATAAAAGAGAATCGGTGGGGGAATTTGTCAATCGCTGAAAGACCATTTCAAGAAATAAGACATAAACTGACTATAGAAAACGGGGTAATATGCAATGTAAACTTGATAGTTTCGTTAGAATAACAGATGAGACAAGCAATAAAAATTGTACACGATGACATACATTGTGGTGTAGCAGATACGCAAAGAAGATATAAATTGGAAGCATGGTGGCCGGGGCACTCAAGAGACATAGAGAACTTAAAAAGATTTAGAAATGCACAGAACTCATGAATTTCAAGCAAAAGAAAATACATGTGTGGCCTCGAGAAGCAGAACCTTGTAGCAGAGTACACATGGATCATGTCTATGTAAGTGGGATAGGACTATTATTAATATTAGTAGACACACATTCATTCAGGTCGGTCTGAAATAGCGAGAATACTTGATAAAAGCACCACTGTAAAACAAATAATAATATAATTTTCGAGAAATGGGATACCGGGAATATTAGTGAGTGATAACGCACAATAATTTGCGGATGCTGATTTGCATGAATGACTAAAAAAATAAGATGCAGACCTTACAATATCCATCTCTACGCCTTAAAAGTAATCGGATGGCTGAAAGGATGATTCAGTGTGTAAAAGGGGTAAAAAAGCATGCTTACAACAGAAAGAAAAATCCATCCTTTCCAAGACTATTACGAAGTTGTAGAACAATTCCGCAGACAGGCTAGAAAATACACCTGCCTTAATGGGCAAGCAATTAAGATCCTCTTGTATTATGTCATATGCCACAAATAAAAAAAAAATCTGGTACAAAAGAAATAGGAATACAGAAGCCGAGACAGCAGAATTTATTTTGTCACAAAGGTCATAATACTGCAATATTTAATAAAGAATATGGGAATAGTGTTCTAGCTCATGTTATCCAAGTAAGATCCCAAGGAAAACAAAATACTTCAACGCTGCCCACTACTGACGCAATAGAAGAGTTAATGCAGAGTGAGACTGTGGAGGAAGAAGTACAAAGAGACGAGTTAGAAGAGGAAGAAGTAGAACTGGACAAGTCAGAAAAGGAAGATCAGAATATGCAGGAGGAACAGTTCGATTTTAGGGAAAGACGTTATAGAACTAGATCTCCAAGGGAAAGGAGAGAGAAAAAGGAAGGTGTTCGGGAGGACAAATGTCAGAAGTTATAGGGAGATGTAGTGATATGCAAATTAAATATAATTTACAGATGAGCAGAGAGCGCATATTTATAAACTGACACCAACTAGAACAGATTGGTTGTTGAACGCTTAGTTAGCGTTATATACGACATATCGAATATATTTTTCATACAACGATAAATTTAACTTTTAAAATTCTATTCAAACTAAATTTGTGACAAAATACTGCCTGGCTACAAAGCGAATAATAAATTAAAGTAAAACAATTTCCTAGCAATATTTTATATGTCCAGCTAATAAGGAGCAAATGTTATTGTTTTAAAATATCCCTACGTTTGTATATAAGAACTCATGTCTCACGTCAAATTCATTACCAGGAAAAAAGTTTCAATTCTATTAATAAATATTCTCTACAAAATTATAACATTTTAAAGGTATACTGTCATAATATTATTTTCTTTTCAGTGGAAAGCACCAAGTTGCTCCATCAGTCAAGTCCGTGTTAGACATTACGATTTTATGGAAATCACTCCACATAAAACAGGAATCTATTTGATTTAAGTAGTTTAAAATACTTATTAAAGGTAAAAAACACTAGCCAACAGTAAGTGTTAGATAACTTCGAACCAACAAAACATATACTTTTACACCTTTGTCAGAATTATCATTTGAAACATTTTTAAGTTTCCTCATATATTAAATGATCATGAATAAATATATAAAACAGTAAAACGCAGTACGTTTTAGTAGAATGTTATATATATAAAATAATATCTCGTTCTTATCAAGCGGTGCATGTATTTGACTGCTATATTTAGCGGTAATTCTTTTACTCTTTTTTAACGGGCCGTAGTTTGCTTCAACTGTGTGTGTGTGTGTGTGTGTGTGTGTGTGTGTGTGTGTGTGTGTGTGTGTGTGCCAAAGCATATGTAATATAACGAACCATTAATTACATAAGTTTCTTCTGCATGCGCCTCTGCCTCTGGCAGATTCGCCAACGTTTGGGAGGTATGATTTTGCTCTAAAGAAAACGTTTCAAGACGGACACAATACGTTATATATATATATATATATATATATATATTTTTTTTTTTTTTTTATTCACTAATAGCCATTTTTGAGTAAATGACGATTTTGAGACTGTTGCTCTCTCATGAGGAATCTCTTTCGCATCTCGAAAACCAACTTACTGAAATGAATTCGACTTATTCAAACCGGTAACCTTGACACGTAACTTTTGAACCCTATTTGCTGCAACTTGATTGATAAGCCAATTCGATACTTTTTTTTATTACATTTTCACCCCAAACAAGGCACATTGCCACTTTGATGTATGGGGCACTTTGTTGGGATTTGGGCAGCAAGATGTCGGTTCACCTTACACTTGAACTTCTGGGCACAAATGTCTGCTGTTTGTCAGAGCATTCACCATTAAAATGCTTGTAGAACATGCAGAGGGATGCAACGTTTCGTCGATGGGACAGCGGCTGAAGCTGAGATGCCAGTTTAGGGCGTATCAGATTTACCACTCTCTTTTGAACCTTGTTTAGGAGCGAGAGACTAGCAGCAGATGCAACAGACCAAATGTAACAGCAATACTCTATACAAGGGCAAATGGTGGCCTTATAGAGGTACAGGATACTTTCAGGTGTCAGTAGTTTTCTAGCACGGTAGAGAGAGCCTACCTTCTTCGCAGCGGCCCTGGCAATGTTTTCAATGTAAGTGTTCCAACTCATGTGGACGTTAGGCCAATCAGTTTGAAAGATGTACTCAAAGATAGGGAGTAACTGGCCATTGCTATTGGTGGCAGAGAAGGTTTCTTGTAGTTATTGAAGGAAACTTGTTAGCATTGATTTCCCTTGTATCGATTTTGTTCAAATGCTATGAAGATAGATTTGGGATATTCATTTTTTGGATTGCCAACATCCTTAGTGAAATTATTGATGCGAAATAAAATGCTTACTAAAAATATGCAGTCAACAGATACAGAGAAGGTTTCTTGTAGTTATTGAAGGAAACCAGTTTAGTCTTGGCAGCATTGAATGTGCCCAATCATTTTTGTCCCCATTCCACTACAGATTGGAGGTCATCCTCTAGTGTTTTTGCCAATTCTTTAGTTACGTGTTCATTTGTTTTCCTGTCATGCCTGTTATAGTGGGTGGTGGCATCAGCATATATAGCCATCTACGAGCAAGTTGTGTCGGGGAGGTCATTAATAAATATTAGGAACGATAGAGGTTCAAGGATAGACCCATGAGGCAATCCCGCATTTATATCATATTTAGATGTACGACCGTCGAGGACAACCTGGATTTTTCTCTTATCTAAGAAGGATTTAATTATGTAATGTATTCTACCAGTGATACCTTATAATTTTATTTTCCTGAGGAGACCCTCATGCCATACCCTGCCAAAAGCCTTAGATATATCTAGAGCTACCGCTCTGCCCTCCCCCGCTTTGTCCAATGAATGGTATATACGTTCAGAAATTACAGTGAGGATGTCTGCTGTGGAACGGGCTTGTCTAAATCCATATTGTTTGTCAGTCAGAAGTTTAGCATCTGTAAGGTGATGGACTAGAGCATGGTTAATTATGATCTCAAATATTTTGGTGAAAAGTAGGAGGAGGCTAATGGGGCGATAATTTGATGGGTCAGTTCTTTCGCCAGAATTCTTGAATACTGGTACAACAGAAGCAGTTTTCCAACAGCCCGGAAAGCATGATTCATTAAGGAATTTGTTGTAGAGTTTGGATAGAACTGGAACTACTTCGGCTGATCACTTTTTTAATAGCACAGCTGGGATAAGATAATGTCCATATGCTTTTGAAGTGTCAAGGTTTTTATGATAGCGTGTACTTGAGCAGGGGTGATTTTTACATCGTCTAGTGTGGCGTCTGACCGCAAAGGAAAGTCAGGCAGGGGGTGGTTGGAAGGGTCCAGTGTGGAGTTTGAGGCAAACAGGCTGGCAAGCATATTAGCCTTGTCGTTTGCTGAGCAAACGACCTCGTGATTGTTGGTTAGTGGGGAATTGTTGATTGTCCATTATTTACTACACTGTTGTAGATTTTCCAGAAGTCACGAGTTCCAAATTTTTGTGCTTCGATGCGTTTTTAGTGGTTTCAGTAAATTCTCTCTTAGCTGGCGATATTTCTTTCTTAACGTTAGTTCTAGCTTCTATATACTTCTGTCTGTTTGAACTGGACTTATGTCGGTTAAATCTGCGGTATGCGTGCTACCTTAAAGCAATGGCAGTTGCGCAAGTAGAAGTAAACCATTGGGGAGAGTGGAACTTGCTATAAAATTTCCGCATGCGAACATGTGCTTCAATTGCTGTTTTGAACGATTCAGTGGTCTCATTTGCGCACTGTTCAGCAGGAAGAGAAAAATATTTCCCTATGGGCCATATCTGATAAGATCTCTAATTGCTTCCCAGTCAGCCTTTTTATAATATCTCCTTGTTTTGAGTACTGGCTCTTCAGTTTTGGGTCTAGAGTTTAGGGCGATTTAGACCATTATCACTGCGTGATCAGCGTTCCCGAGTGGGCTGTTAGCATTTGTTATACAATCCTCGGGAACTGTGGTCAGAAACAGACCTAGAAGTGATGCGTGTTGTTCTTGCTGGTCAGGGAAACGGGTTGGAAATGTAACCATTTGTGATACGGAGTGAGATATAGCGAAGCTATGTGTTGTGCTGCCCGCTGCATCTGCGTGAGTAGAGAATCCAAGCCAGTTTTTTTGGTGAACATTAAAGTCACAAAATACATGTACTTGTGCGCTAGTGTCGAAGGAGAGTGCTGTATCTATGCTGTCAGAGACTTTGTTTATTATGGTGCAGTCCTGAATCGAGGGAGCGCGGCAGATAAAATAAAAGTGGCTAATGTTATGTTGTATGTTTAGTCTAAAGCTAATAAAGGCTTGACCGTCCGTTTCTAAGTTTGTTGCACTAGTTAGGGGGAGGGTGTTACGAATGTAAACTCCAAGTCCGTGCATATGTCTGCCAGAGTCCTTACGGCAGAGTGGGAGATAGCCAGGCATGTTAAAGTAGTAAGAGATGATGGAGGAGTGTAGGTTATTCTCGCTTAATGCTAAGATATCCGAGGTATTTGTTAGGAGAAATGCTTCAACATCAGCTAAATTAGTTCTAAGCCCACGGATGTTAGTGAATGCAAGCCTCAAGGGAGGAGACAAGTTGGACTTGTTTGTACATAGGCCTGGTTTAAGGCTTTTTTATTGTACTATCATCATGTTTTTAAAAGTTTCAGTTAGGTAAGGGGAAGCTCAACAAGAGGTTATGCAGGGTATTAGACATGCAACACAAGTAGACCATTAGCTGACCTTTCTTCAACTAGGACTGTGGCCTCAGGAAAGCCCATCGGGGATGAGTGCAGTGTCCGTTTCTATGCGGGACATGACACTACAAACATCCCGATATTATACAACTGTTGATGGATCAGCTGCTCTAAGCGCTACAAAAGATGAAGGGTATCTGTACTACCAGTCGGAAACAGTAGGGAGGAACTGTCAATCTGGTACCCTCAACCCATCAGAAGAAGGTTACCCTGATCTAATTGCACAGGCATGTGTGGTACTCAAGCATTCCCAAGTGCCCAGTTTTGAGGGGTGGGATGCGTGGGAATGGGGAAACGACATTGATTGCCCTAGACAAGAAACAAGATCTACCACTAAGTGTTTAGTTGATTCACTGTGATAGTGTCTCTGCGCCTGACAAATAGGCAAAGAAGGAGTATTGAAGCCGGGCGCTAGACAGAGCCTTTCTACTCCTTAAGCAATTTAGGTTTGCATACCGGTAATTTGTTTGAGTCACCAGCTCTAGGAAGGTTGTCATCCAAAACTGGAGAGGCCTCCCCTCTCTTTGGTTTAGTTTCAGAGTTTTCCTTCTCCTAGAGAGGTGATCTGGGAAGATCTACTGGGTCCATCAGCCTGAGAGGGTTTGGTCCGCGCCTGGGTCCTAATCCAGGTATTTCTGCGACCCCGCGTGGCTAGTTAATGTTACAGGGTTAGTTTGTAGAGGTTATATATCTAATGAATAGTTACACTCTTCAAAGTGATTTAGGGGCATGCAGTGGGAGCAGTTATGTGAGCAGGCTTATTAGAAAGGCGGTAGTGCGGATTAAGAATTTTACCTTTAGATTTTTTCATTTTTTAACTTTATGTTAGTTTAGGTACAGGATAACGTTATAGTGTGAGTAGGTATTAGCAATTGAGCTAAGAATTTTGTCCAATCACCGTATATTTAGATTTAGGAGGGTTAAAATGTGGGTGCAGTACAGTAAGGGTATAACTGGAGGTACATTTTAAGTCATGGTGTATTCCGTATGTATAATTTAGTAAATAGATATTTGGGCAAGTTTTCAGTCGATGCAAATAGATAGAAATTGTGTTAGTGTTTCTACTATTGAAGGGAAATAATTTCAGTTTTTATTTAAGAGTCATCGAGCGTTTTGCATAACAGGGAGTATCGGATTTGGTTTAGTATTGTTCGTTGCAAAACCATATAGGAAGAGGCATTGTTATGTAATGAAGACCCGTTCTGCATCTGCACGCTCGCTCAGCTTATTGTTTCCCATGATTCAGCATATTGTCTACTTCGCTAAACATATAGACAATTAGACAGGTAAATAAATAACTGCATAAATTCTTTCTACACGGCGTTGTCCGGCGTTTAGCAATACACATAGTAATCCCGTAGCGATCAAAATGCATTAGGAAAATTGAAATAAATCTTACAAAAAAAGGCAGTAGTTTTCTCTAGACTTCACATACGTTACACAGAAATTAAAGATTCCTTAGTTTTTTTTTTAAGACAACCACTAACCAATCTGTCGTCGTCGTCGTCGTCGTCGTGGTTGCTGTCGTCGTCGGTTTCAACTCGTGTCCGAATATTGAGTCCCGTCGTCTATAACTAGCATCCGATACTTGAGGTTGATATCTACGTCTGGTGTCACTATTAAGTATATCGATATAGGGGAAAGATTCATGGATAGTGTTCGTAAGTAGGGTAGGACGTTCGAGATTGTTCTAGTTTCCCTCTTCTTTATCTAGCTTTTTCATCCTCTCTCTTCTCCTGAAATATCTCGGTAACATAGTGTGCTGCACCTCAATACGTATTCCTGTCTCTGGCTATTTTTTCCACAAGGTTGTTTGTCAAAACAAGTTTTCCATATATCATTTTCTTGGGGAGCCTTGAATTATCCATATTGTGGACCTTTTCTACTCAGCAGAGGCAATGGTGGATAATGGTGGTATCAACGCGGGTTACTCTGGCTTGTTACAGGACTTCAATATTGTTGGTGTGCCTTTCACAGAAGATTTTCAAAATCTGTCTCAATTTAGTTTTCTTAAAGCGTTCTAGATTTTTTAATTGCTTCTATACAGTGTATACCGTCAGTGTCCAGCGTGAAGAATACTGCCCGGAACATCTATTTGGTGATCATCTTTATTGCGTTGTTGTTGAATTCTCGACATTTGAGTAGATCAAACGCAGAGTGAGCTGTCTTGATCCTGTTCTCCACGTTCTTCTTCGTTCTGATGCGGCGTCGAGTGAGGTATAAAACGCCTCCATTCATATGGAAACATATGTCAATTAGAAGTGTGTCTGGTGGAATCTCGTTCAGCCAGAAACCCATTCAAGCTAGAATACAACCCTTTCTACAGGCCGACGTTTGTGGGGAAATGGAAAACAAAAAGTTTTGATGGGAGTTCTTCTCGACCATCCCGCCATGGAGGATACACACTAGTTTGATGAAGTCAGGTGTTAAACCATACCTTACGAGAATGGCCTATATGTCAGGTCATGCCACTTTTTCAAAGGCCCTTTTCAGATCGCAGACAATGAACAAGATTGGCTGTTCTTGTTCAAGTATTTTCTCTTGTAGTTGTCCCACACAGAGGATTTTTTCTATAGTCCCGTGGAAAGGTTCCAAGCAACACTGGGCCTCTGGTAGGACATCACCTTCGAGGATAAGGAGGCGGTCAAGGAGAACCCGTGGGAAAATCTTACTCACGATACTTTGTACTGTATGTGGTACTAGTTGTAATTCTCATATCCCGCTTCTTAAAGATGGTAATGAATGTGGAATCACCAAAGAAGATCTTAGTCTCTCATATTTTATATACGAGAAACATCAAACGCTCTCTCAACTCGAGTAAGTGAGGAATTCCAGCAGGTTGTTCTCAGGCCCGGGAGCTTTGCAAGACTAGGTGCGGTTCAGGGCATTGTTGAATCTTGGATGGATGGGGGAGTAGTACCATCCAGTGACAAACGGAATGTTGAAGTGTCATTTGCGGGTAATCATCCAAGGTGTTGGCGTGATCGTTGAGGAGGTTCCTAAAATGAGATCCCAACCTGTCAAGGAGGTCTTCGCTCTCTGTGATTGTCGTTGCCCACCCTACGCCCTTTATGCTGACCACTGATGTCATGCATGACCTTGTTGCTGCAAAGAA
>NC_136506.1:2456666-2669166 GCF_053919585.1 Euprymna scolopes
TTCATTTTGGATTTCTTATTTACAGCCATTTCGTTAATGGGATGGCAATTTTATGATTGTTTGTGTTCATAAAGATCTCATATTCTCATCACTTTCTTCAGATGTTATTTACATTTGATGTTTCAACAAAAAAGTTAATTTTTATACAAGATAAACCTGATGTTTACTTTTGGGGAAAGAAAATTCTCTCCTCACGTTATTACCTTGGGACATCTTAGGTACCGTGCAAACAAACATTTATGTTATAAATCCTAATTTCGTATTTTTTTGTTTTTTGTTTTTGTTTTAATTTCCAATTTTTTTCTTTGTAATTTATTATTTCTACATTTATGCGTGTTTATTCTAATATCCATTTTTTTTTAATTTTCAAATCTTATTGATTAGTTAATGTCTTTGATTCAAGGGGAGGCCATTTTCATTGAATATATTTTTATTACTATAGTTACTTCTCTTCCATTTTTTCTTTACTTATATTATACGTTTTAGTTTAGTTTATTTTCTCATTTGATTTTTTCTTTCTTTTTCATTTTATTTATTTTTAATTATATTTATCCAGTTTTTTAATTTACTCTTTAGTTATATTCTGTTATTCTATTTATGTTAACGTTATTCTTTTATGGTCGATTGATCTATGTGTTTTTATGTTACTTTCTCTAAATTTCTGTTTCTGTTGTTTTTTAGTCTGGTCTATATATTGCCACAACATAAATATAAATTCCAAAATCAATATACGACGCCTGGTATATACAAGAAAACATGAACGGATATTGTAAGCATATAATCACTGTTAAATGTATTATATTTTCTTTTAAAGCTCTTGTTGCTGTAAAGAAGTTACCATGACATTATACCATTTACAACGTGATTCACAAATTTATCCAACAGATAAACCTATCTCTAAGATTTCAATTTCAATTCATGGAATTTTTTCTGCTTGTGTTTCAGTCATTTGATCACTTATAATGCGAATCATATACCCAGAAATTATTCAAACTGATGAAATTATTTATTATAAAAACGAGTTCATGAATATTTGATTTTCCATATTTCGACTACTGTTCTTATCTTGCGCATTTTTTTCATAACCTTTCGGCAAATATAGCCTCCGATATTTATTACTTGTATCTGTTCGGCAAGAAAGTATAACACAACGAAGACCCGGCTTCCTTCAGTAAAAGATATCACACGAGATAGACCATAGTATCCACCGGTGCACAAGTGTAGTGTTAGGTGTTTCCGATTCGGACACCCACGGAAGCCCAATAGCACAATCTCGGCTGCTTCTCCGATGACAAGCGTTGTTGAGACATTCTTATATTTCTTGTCTCAATAGTGGCTGAAGAAAAACAACTAAAAGAAAAAGTCAAATGTATATGACCTAATGTCTCCTGCGATATGGTTTGGCTCGTCTATCCTCTTTTTGGCTGTTCGTTAAAAAAATTACATTGATTTAATATAATTCATCCTCAGTTAATTCACAAGTTGATAAGCGACGAATAACCGATCCTGACACACGTTTTGGTTACGTCGTAAGAAATAATTATTAAAATAATTCTGATTACAAAGAAGACGTTATTAATGTATAATTATAAAAAGGAGAAAATAAAATAAAAATGTATCCCATATCTTTTCTTAAATGGCAGCCTACTCTATAGTAACTGACACGGGACCTTATTTTTAAACAACCGAATATCTTTATCGGTCGGTTGGTGAACGGGGCGTGTGGCATGGGGTGGTGACCGACACAACTGCAACTGCCAACTCTCTCTAAAACCGTTCTACGGCTTTTTTTTTCAAAAAGAAGTGGTGTGTGAGTTGCTTTTTGAGAACCCGAGATACTCATCCAACCGATCCCAGTTCTTTACGCCATACTTTGATTCACCTTTACTTGCTAATTGGCTACATTGCCTACGCATATTAATTAGGTGATTTCCCTGACCGAAACTTAATTTTCCATTATCTGTTTTCTCATGCCGGCCAAATCCCGGCCTTGATCTTAAGGTCACTTTGAATATAAAACATGGTTCGATAACACGGACACTCCTCTTTACAAAACAATGTTTACATTAATAATCTCGAAATTGATATTTTATATGTATTTTGTATCAGCGATCAAACCATTATTTAACCATCAAGGCTATCTGGTGGTACCTGGCATTGCTCACACGAATAAAAAGTCTAAGTTGGTATTCATTTGCCCTTTCTGGGGCAATTCTTGCCCATCATAAATGTTTGGGTTACAAAGGTGTTAGGATACAGTATAAGAATAACAATCAAATTGAGTAGATTAACTAAAATAATCTAATTGGAATTCAATTACCTTTTCTGAGAAACGGGTGTCTTACACGCAATATATCTAATAAGTATTAAAGCTCTGCAGTGTTTGATTTATTATGACTTGTTGCACAACTCGCGCCTTAATCAACCTTATCGTGACAAATAGATGAAAACAATATCACAATCTTGAAGAGAACAAATGATAGCACATTACATTCTTAAGTAAGTCCTAAAACACTGGACCCACTTAAAACTCCCGAGCTTCATATAAACGATTTATAATGATCGAAGGGTCGGAGTAAGTAACGTGTAGCAGTCATATTCTGAACAAAAGTTGTAAGAATTCAGTGAGAGCGGGCATATTTTCATCGTCATTTTGAGAACACTCCCTATTAATGACGATTCATGAGAATAAAACTGGAAATACATAAATAAAATCGGTTTCGGCCTTTTTAATTTTTCAACAAAAGAGTTTAGTTACCGTTATAATTGTTTCAGAACCACTTGAAAGTCTCTCGCCAACGTTATACTCGCCCGGTTTTCATTTTTCCTCACAACGGCTGCAGCCAGCAATTTCGCATCTCTGCATATATACGTCCATTTTCTTCGAAGTCGACTTTGTTACTACCTTGAGCACGTGGAATATTTTCTCTCCTCTTTTATTTTCTCCTCTTATTCCTAATTTGCATATACAGTTTTTCAACAACTGTGGCTGCTGCTGCTAATCTTCTAGCAAGCCATCCATCCTTCGCTGTTGCTAATATTTTCCCTATACATTATTATACTCGATTTTTTTTTTATCAATTTCAAGAATTTAATTTGCTTTAAGGCTAATAATCCCAACAAATGGAATAATTTCTTCTAAGAAAAAGAATTGTAAACAACAATTTTTTTCGAATGTTCTATCTTTTCCTTTTAATTCCGAGCGGCTAAGCAAACGCTTTATCTATCTATCTATCTATCTATCTATCTATCTATCTATGTTTCGGTCGGCTCGATACTGTAGTCAAATGTAAACAAAACACATAAACTACTCTGACTCTATGTGTCTCTTCTCTCTATGTTTTTTTTTTTTGTCACTTTTTTCTCTGTTTGTCTGTCTGTCACATTCTCTTTTTCTCTCTCCCTTTCTCTATCTGGAAAACATTTAAGGAGAGAAATAGAGAGAAGGAATTAATTCCCAGCGGCTGTGTAAGCGTATATCTGTAGACGCCATGTTGTATAATATATTGATCGTTCGCTTTAGTGTATAGGATCGTATTCCGGAATAAGGGTATCTTCTGGTGTAAGTCAATAAGCATCACTGGAAGGTTTTCAGAGAGAAGTTATTATTTTTCGAATCGGTGAACGGGAATTTAAGGGCTGTGCTATGAGATTTTTATCAGTTACGGAGGGGTGAAAGCACAGTATCCGTACCCTGTGTATAACAATCTGCAGTGTTTACTGGTGGCAGTGGCCAGACTTTAGTGATAGGGGTAAAAGTTGGGACTACTTCTTCCGTAGGTTTAGGCAATGGTGATGCGGTTACTCCTCAAATGTAATCTATGATATTATTTAAACACCTGGATGTGTCAGAAAATCTTTATAAAGTGACGTAAGATAGTGGCTAATAGGCTAGACATAAGAAATTTGCATGTGACATCTATTGTTTGAAACCTACTTTAGTTTTGTCCTGAGTGGAATAATTGCGCCACTTTTATTATATATAGGGATAAAACCAAAACGTCTATCCTAACTTATTAATAGTTATGAGACAAACCACACACCAATTCAGCTAAAGCCACAGTCGCACTATGGCATTGTAAATTTAGGTAATTAACGTATCCGAGAGGTGAAGCTGTTCACGGATGCGTAGATGGTAAAGTAATTCGGAAAGAGACAATTGTACGTAAATATCAGATGCTGCAATCGCAAGACAAAAAAATGAATATTTTGTTCTGAATGTCACATATTCAAACAAAAGTAAATATCTAAAAATCATACGCAATACGTTACCATACATAAATATAAATGTTATATTTTTCATTCTCAGTCACTTAAAACATTGTATAATGCCACTTGAGTCTAAGAGGCTACTATTTCGGACGATATCTACAAGAACATTGTGTAGGGGATTTGAGCGCCGAAATATCTGTTCACATTACACTTAAGGCAGCCAACTAGGGGGAATTTCCAAGTTTGGCAATTTAAGTAAAGAAACTATTACAGTAGAATTCTTAATGGTATCTATGAAATTAAACAGTTACATGGTGGGATTTTCCTGCTTGCCGGGTTTGTTGGAATAATATACATCGATTAAAGGTACAAAGTGTTACTTTCACGAAGTACGTTTCATAAAAGTACTTGTAAAACATAAAATGCGGTCATTTGAAAATGGCTTGAATATGAACAATATAATATAAGTTAGATCGATAAAAGTGTCGCCCTAAAAAAGGCAATACAACAGCTTTATTTTTATTAAAATTTTATTGAAAACAAAATCAATTCCGCTAACTGGATGTGTTAGTAGAGCTGACATGTATTCAATGTGTTGTGAATTGGATACCAACATACATACAGAGATATGTACTTCTGATGGATGATTCATAAAATCGTGTGTAGACATTTTGTGTTTGTAATTGTCTATATTTTTGAGATGACGTGTTTTCATTGATTGAGATTGTCGGACTGACTTCCTCATCTTGGTTGTTATTGTCACAACGTTTCGGCCGTTTTTCCCTCCGGCCTTCGTCAGATGTTTTGTATCGAACTGGGGAACCGTTTGTTAGGAGTCTCGAACCCAACCCTTTATTATTATTACGGGGGTACCGTGTTCGGACTCCAGCTAGGCTTTGGCACATAGTTGCTGATTCTCTGTTTTGAATGTTACTTTTTCACTGCCTTCGTTCAGGATTGAACTCAGCATCTTTGGGTAACTGTAAACTTTGATACAACGTCTAGGACCACTCGGTCATATGTCACTAACAAACGGTTCCCCAGTTCGATACAAAACACCTGACGAAGGCCGGAGGGCAAAACGGCCGAAACGTTGTGACAATAACAACCAAGATGAGGAAGTCAGTCCGACAATCTCAATCAACATTTTGTGTTGTTGTTCATATGCGCGTGTATACATGTATTTTCGACATACCTTATTTTCATGCGTCCTTGATCTTGGTCCATCTAGAATTTATCTTGTTCTGGGAGGGGAGGCTTGAACCTGTTTGAACGAACATGCATTCACCCCTAAAACGCTGAATGTATTTTATTTTATCTTTATTTCACTTTCCAGAATGTTGACGTAGATGAATATGGAAGGGAGTTCCTTTTGCCATGTTATATTCTTCTTCATTCTATTATTCCCCATTTGTGAGACGCGTCATTTTCCTTCCAGTGGTGGGGGGCGCGTTAAACCAAACGGCTCTGTTCCAATTCAATGTGATCTTCAGCTAATCTGATCACGCGGAAACATACACGTAGTCCCGTCAGCTGATCAGATGCTTCCGGTGACATTTGTCGATGATATAGATTGATCTCTTTTGACAGCTTTTATCAGCATTCTTCATATCAATCTCTTTTTTCTCTCACCAGTTTGCTAGCTAGCTAGATAGGTCGAGATAGATAGCTAGATCGATAGATAAATAAATAGATAGAACGTTAGATAGATAACTAGGTCGATATATAGATAATATATTCTGTTTTACTTACTTCAGAACAAATGTAGCAGATTTCAGCTTCAATTAGCGCTTGGATCCGGGTTAAGATTGAGGGAGAAGGAGAGGCCAGTAAAAGAAGAGTACAAATTCGTAGCATTTCTTCTGAAGACAAGTCTGGGGCTCTTTTGACGTGTTGGCGGGCGCTTAGTCCTGTTGCAAAACCCCGAGTCGGCCAGCAGGCACATGATGTCACCAGAAGATCGCTGCACTCTTCAGCACATCCAGGTATATTTTGGTGTTGAATTTCAAGCCAACTTTGAAGATGTGAGGTGGCATGATGTGGTCCTCACATGAAACCACATCTGAGATCATAACCGTGGTCGTCCAGATTCACATTTTGAGTGTGCTGGTAATGGTCATGTTATCAGAATCAGTACAGAGCCTGAGTTGTACAGCAGTGTATCTCCGATCTCGATTGTTGAACATTGTGTCACTTTCAGACATGATAGAAGGCTCCTATCGTGGCAACAGGGCACGTAGTAGATGGTCTGCAACAAAAAAGAAAACCGGTTTTAATAAAATGGAAATGGTATCATGTCCTCTTTTTCTAGGGCGTTATATTTATTGTTCTACAGTGTATTTAAGGGATTTTAACATTTATTAAGCGTACATATCATTCTAGTCGATCTAGATTGATAAAATTATTTTATCATCACGATTAACACACGTGTGCTAAGTGACCGACTGTTGCATTTCAACATACACAACGTTAAGAACCCAGTTCTTCAGGTTGCAGATAATATATATATATATATATATATATATATATATATATATATATATATATATATATA
Organism: Euprymna scolopes; assembly: GCF_053919585.1. NCBI lineage: Eukaryota > Metazoa > Mollusca > Cephalopoda > Sepiida > Sepiolidae > Euprymna > Euprymna scolopes. The sequence continues at coordinate 2,463,433 of NC_136506.1, forward strand.
TATATATTGAAAACTTACTTTGGTATACCTATAACATAGTTGTTAATTTCTTGTAGTTTTATGAATGATAATTCTTAAAGTCGGACAGATATGAAAAATTTATTCATTGAAATTTTTAGATTTTGTGAAAAGTGAGAATTCCCAGATCACTCAAACCATTTCAATGCCGGTCTAAACTCGTTCGTGACAATGATGCTTTCACAGACCTTTAATCTCCACGCTGGCATGTTGCCACATCCTTAGGTAACGTTATGAATTATTCGCAAATTCTTTTATCTGCGTGCATAAAGTAGGTGGAAATATAGAATGCTATGTATCTAATATTTCAATTTGATTGTAAATATTCTCGATCTAAAAATGTGTTAATGCAAAATTCATGCTCGTGCATATGTTATCAACCTTAATCCTCTTTTAAAATTAGATTCACGCAATCGTCAGAAATAAAATTAAAAATTTATTTTAATATTTAATTTGGTGTAATGTAGTATCGAATATTAAATTGAAATTTAATATGTTTTTATGCATTTAAGCTTAGATTAGGATTAGACTGTTGCACCGGACTTGTCTAAAGAGGAGACACTATTATCGTTGGGTTTGCGTTTGCGCCGGGCATCTATGAAATGTAGAATATGAAATTTCAGATAAAGATATTTGAGTAAAACCGATCGCGATATATAGCCTAGAAATTGCAGAAAAAAAAATATGGCAATAAAAAAATTATGTTTAAGTTTGAACAAAGGCGATCGAAAGTTATCGCTGGGTCTGCTATTCGGAATTAAAGGCAGCTATGTACAATCGATAAAGTATAAAACGATGGGATTTACATTTGGTTTACTATACTGGAGAGTAGATAATGCATGTGAATGTGTTATTGGCAGCTCCAGTAACTCTCGCTTCTCCTTTTTTGTCCTTCTGTCCTGATTTCTAATGAGTGATTTTTCTGACAAAGGGCGAAGAAAATGCTGCTTTCTAGGTCGGTAGTAGTTTGTAAAGACTAGCCTGAGATGTCGAAAAATTTATGTTTCTATGTCTATCCTTGTGGTCATGTCACTAGTAAGGGTGCTGGAGGTAAACGTTTAATCTGGGCTGACGTTACACGCTTGATAGTCAGGGACCCGAACCTTAGATTAACCACTAAGGAGGCTGTTCTATCAGCAGGTGCAAAGTACCGGGGCTGCTATATTGCCATGTTGTGAATGGATTCTGGACCATACAGTAGTTTCTGGTAGGGCCTCTCGATGCCATACTAGTGGGTAATTGTTACGGCTTTACCTTATCATGTGCAACAAAAAAATATTTTTTCTCCCTTATTTTCCCTCTCTATCCTGCTCCAACTAAGTCTACCGACCTGCTCCACAAACCCCAAAACCTAAATCATGATAAATCTCCAAAAAAGACAAGTACGCCCAAGGATGGAATACTGTTGCCATATCTGTACAGGAGCTGCTAAAAAAAGCCTATCCTGCCATGACAGAGTACAAAATAGACTTCGTGGCTTAGTGGGGGATGCCCTTTTCTCTACCCTGCAACCTCTCTCCTACAGAAGAGACGTTGCGAGCCTATCCTTGTTTTATCGTTATTTCCATGGCAGATGCTCGTCTGAACTCCAATCTCTGGTCCCCCCTCGCCAATCTTTCACGATAAACACCCGTCTAGCTGAATCCACTGTCAAAAATTTCGCCCACTCTATATATGTGCCTAAATCAAAACGCGGATTCCATGAACAAAGCTTCTTTCTTAGAACTGCACGCCTGTGGAACTCTGTTCCGTCTGCCTGCTTCACATCGGACTACAACTTGGATGTCCTCAAGTCCAATGTTAACAAATTCCTAATGAAACGCCCCCTAAAGTAAACACTTCATCAAATCTCCACACTAACGTAATGTACTTGCAATAATCCTTATCCCTGAGTGGCTTCCGGGCCTTGATAAGTGGTGATCACTGTGTAAAAAAAAGAAAGGACACACGAATAAACCTAGAGCTCCATCCACCAACGTAGACCCCTACTACCATGTCTCCTTCTCCAACATCAGACATAGCTGTTTGAAATATACAATAACTATATATATATATATATATATATATATATATATATATATATATATATATATATATATATATATAGTGAATAAATGACAATAAACTCGTGATGTTGACCATGACCATTTTATAATTTATTTCTTTTTTCAGTTGACATTTACAAATCTTCCAGAGGTTGAAACACAATTAGAGGAGACGAAACCGGACATATTCTTTCTAAGTGAAAACTGGCATAGGGCCAACCACTTCTCTAGACGAATTCATAATTAAAGGATACTCCAACTTAACATCTAAATCTGACCCCCAAGTTCGCCATAGGCATGGAATATGTGCCTACATCAAAGATGGCTTTCCATGTGGTAGGGATATCTCCAGAGAATACACTAATTTTCCTTATATGTGCTTCCGGGTTGCACTAGCTTACACCACTGCATTTATATTTGCCCTCTATCGCCGCCACAACAGTGGGGTTACTATATTTAAGAGCAGATTTAAAAAAAAATGACCACATCTTGTCTGTTCATCCTTCGGCTAACATTCACATTTGCGGTGACATCAATATCCATAATGTGGAATGGCTGACCCACTCAAATAAAACCGATGACGGGGGGAGGTTTTGTCATGATTTGGCCATTGCCTATGACCTCACTCAGATTGTTCACGAATCCACCCGTGTGCCCGATACACCCGGTCAATATGCAAGCCTTCAAGTCCTTTTCCTCACAACTTCCCCTGAGCTGTGTTCATGTTCCGTTCTATCTCCTCTTGGATCCTCTGACTACTCTGTTGTAGCAGTTAAGATAAAAATGAAATATAATTAGTCTTCAGGTATACCTCTCCACCGTACTGTATATCGATTATCTATAGCTGACTGGGATATCTTCCGTACATTCATATCTGACCTACCTCTGCATTCCCTGTTTAAAATGGATGTGTCCTCTATAGTATGCGACCTGAACGAATGGTTAATTGCAGGCATAGACCGATGCATACCATCCAAAAAATTCCAACAAAACCTAACAGCCAGCCATGGTTCTCCCCTGAATGTGCTGCTGCCATCGCGCACAGAAATCAACTTTTCCATAGCTACCAATGTAATAGATGTACTGAGACTAAAGCTGCTTTCCGGACTGCCAGCAACCACTGTAAAAGAGTAATAAAACATGCAAGAGGGCTATATGCTCAGTCTGTTAAATCCAAAGTAGTTGAGCAACGGCTTGGTTCCCACCAGTTCTGGCAAATAGCAAACAGGATCTTGAACAGAAGCGTCCGTTCTATCCCAACCATCATACATGGATCTGAGGTCATCTCGTCAGCATCAGACAAGGCAAGACAATTTGCCAAGAACTTTGCAGCTAATTCCACCCTATGCGACAATGACCATAACAGACAACATACTATGCAACATATAAATATCTGTGCACGAGGTTGCCAAGCTAATCAAGAACCTTGATTCCAGTAAAGCAACTGGCCTCGATGGCATTCCAGTTATAGTGCTGAAAAAGCTCCAACCAGAACTTGCCCCCATACTTACAAAACTGTTTAAGCGTTGCCTTAAGGAGAAGTGCTTTCCAACACCCTGGAAAACCTCATCAGTATGCCCTGTAGTTAAGAATTCAGGTGATAAGTCATCTCCCTCTCAGTACAGACCAATAAGTCTCCTGCGTGTCATGAGTAAGTTGTTGGAATCCATATTAAATAAAGAAGTATTCAACCACCTCAACAGAAAAATATTCTTAGTGACACAGAATATGGTTTCCGCTCTGCAAGATATGCAGCAGCTGTGCTAACGGTTATATCACATAGGATTAGTGAATCTCTTGACAAAGGTTTCCTTCCCAGGGCAATTGCTCTTGACATATCGAAGGGCTTCGATAAGATATGGCATAAGGGCCTACTTTACAAGATACCCAGCTACAGTATTACTGGAAATGTTTTCTCAATCGTTAAATCATTTCTCTCTGATAGGTTCATAAGAAATTGAAATTTCATGGATTAAGGAAATTAATATTACCCCTTCTATATATTCCTTTTGTCAAACAATAAATTCCTAACTCGAATATATGTGTCTATATTTTGATTTTCAGAATTTAAATTTTACAACTAAATTTATATATATATATATATATATATATATATATATTATCATTGTACTGTATTGATGCATGTGTTTATGTTGTAAAAGTTAGCCGAATCGCATTGATTCTAATAGACATAGAGTAACGTTTTATTCTATTGTGTTTTGAAAGCTATTGTAATGCTTAAAACTTCATAACGTTATTAATTAGTGATTCTATTCTATTCTATATTTCTTCCATTTTTTTTCGCGTATTTATATTTTTTTTACATTTAATTTAAGTTTTATTTTATTTGTTCGCAACATGTTGTCTAAGACAGCTGGTGCATCTATTTGGAAGATGACAATTTGTTGTAATTATGTAAGGGAAAACCGCGTATTGTTGTTAATCGTGTTGTCCTAGCAATGTTTAGCTGTTTCTCGTCAATCTTGATATTTCCTCTGTTTAAGAAAGATTTGATTATATTAAGTATTCACTAATTATTCCCGCAATCACATCGTATAAAGTAATTTCCCTGAAAACTCTTTTATTCTAGACCTTTGTCGGACGTTTTGAAAATACGAATGGTTTTCTCTATAAGATACATAATATGTACGTAAAAATATGAAGATTAGAGTCTACGCAGTAGAACAGCATGGCTAAATTACGGTCAGACAGGATTGTAATTTTATTGATTATAGAAAATATATGCTATATTGGAAGGTGTGCATATATTATGTACGTGTGTCTAACTCTCGTATCGTCTAATGTTAATAAACTTACAACAACACATATTTTAAAACAAAAAATGTAACAAAAGGATGGTATTATCGGGCCAATCGGAGAGAAATACCTTGTCCGTTACTGATATTTTTTTTACGAGGTAGTCACCACTCATTAAGGCCTGGAAGCCACTCGGGGATAAGGGTTATTGCATGTACAGTACGTTAGTATTGGAGATTTGATAAAATGTCTTACTTAAGGGGGCGGTTCATACGGAATTTGTTATGTTGAACTTGAAGACATCTAGGTTGTTGTCAGGTGGGAAACAGGCGAACGGAACAAAATTCCACAGCGTGCACTTCTAAGAAAGAAGCTTTGTTCATGGAATCTACGTTTTGTGTCTCGGCACAGATAAAGAGTGGGGAAAATTTTCGACACTGGTTCCAGCTAAACGGGTGTTTTTCGCGAAAGATTGACGAAGGGGACCAGAGATTGGAGCTCAGACAAGCACTTGCCATGTTAGTAACAATAAAACAAAGACAGGCTTTCAACATCTCTCCGGTGGGAGAGAGGTTGCAGGGAAGAGAAAAGAGCATCACCCACAAAACCGCGAAGTCTATTTTGTACTCCGTCAAGGTAGGATAAGCTGTTTTTAGCAGCTCCTGCCGAGATGTGGCAGCAGTACTTCATCCTTGGACGTACTTGGGTTAACAGATCTTCGGAACAGCTGCTAAGACGATGAATCAACAAATCTCGGGTTGTCGCTTTATTCTTTATTACCGATGTTTCCCCATTTGAAAACTGCCGTTCATTAACGCATTCTGATCCCATCTACTGGGAGCCATAGCCGTCAGACTCGATCCTCTCTCACGCTGTCCCCCCTCTCTCTCACCCACTTCTGATTCTTGACAGAATTTCCCAAACTCTGGCTAAAGACCTCGTCACTTTAAAATGACGTCTACGTAAGACTACCTTAGACTCTAGAGATCAATCTATTTTCAAGTATTGAAATGCGGTTAGCAAAATGTTCAGCTGTGAAAAGGCACTTATTTTGCGTTTCAGCACAAATATTGAAAATAGTTTTTTGGTGGTGAATGATAGTTATATATTGCTCTATTCTTAAATATTTAGCTTTTCCTTTTTCGCTAGGATCACCTTGAAAGCGTTACCTCTAGTAATATATATCAGGATTTTCATCGGATTTCATCTCGCTTATATATATATATATATATATATATATATATATATATATATAAATACTTTATTTAATCACATAAATTAATATACGCAAGTATAAATTCATGCGCAAACTTAAAGTATTTACTTCAACAGTGCTGAATACGTAGGTAGAGCTAGGTAGTAAGTTATAAAATATAAATGGCGATTAAGTTACACAGAATATTCCGCGTTTCATTCCCGCTATGATTTATCAGACATAAGCCTGATGAATCCTAGCGTGGATGAAACGCGGAATATTCTGTGTAGCTTTTTTTTTTACACAGTGATCACCACTTATCAAGGCCCGGAAGCCACTCAGGGATAAGGGTTATTGCAAGTACATTACGTTAGTGTGGAGATTTGATGAAGTGTTTACTTAAGGGGGTGGTTCATTAGGAATTTGTTAACATTGGACTTGAAGACATCCAAGTTGTAGTCCGGTTGGAAGCAGGAAGACGGAACAGAGTTCCACAGGCGTGCAGTTAATCGCCATTTATATTTTATAACTTGCTATATATATATATATATATATATTATATATATATATATATATATATATATATAATATTTTTCTCCATTTTCACCCAAAATCATGTACAGTGCTTCTGCATGTCAACTTCTGCATGTCAGTACAATTCGGAAAGAAGGAACTAGTAAGGGATTTACAAAGTATAGCAGTTTTGTGTAAGAAACTATTACAGTAGAAGACTTTCTAACATTTAGAGATATTTACTGTGTAATTTTGCTGCTTGTTGGGTTTGTCGGGGATATTTAAGTTAAGGCGATACAACAGCTTGTAGTAGTCAGAGAATTCACCATTAACATACTTTTAGAACAGGCAGGCAGATGCAACATTTCGTCGATGGGACAGAGGTTGAAGCTTAGATGACAGTTCAGGGCCTATCAGGTTATCAACTCTCTTTTAAATCCTACTCAGACGCGAGAGACTAATAGCAGAAGCACCAACCCAAATGTGACAACAATACTCCATACATGCGTGAATAGGGGCCTTGTAGAGTTACAGAATACTTTCACGTGCAAGTAACAGTTTAGCATGGGAGTGAGAGCCCAACTTTCTCGCAGCGGTTCTAGAAATGCTCTCCAGGTATTTTTTCCAACTGATGTTCACTGTGAACATTAGACATAGCTGTTTGAAATATACAATAATTATATATATATATATATATATATATATATATATATATATATAGTGAATGTTTGAAATATACAATGACTATATATATATATATATATAGTGAATAAATGACAATAAACTATATTCTAAAAATTCGTGATGTTGACCATTTTATAATTTATTTCTTTTTTCATTTGACATTTACAATTCTTGACAGTATCTGTTTCGTTGGGCAAAATCATTCACTTAACTATTATATCAATCGGTGAATCTATCATGGCCTTTACTCATCAGAAGAAATAGCAACAATCAATCCGTCAAAAGGAAATAAAGTGTGATTTGACATGACGTAATGGAAACATATTAAAGCTATTTGCAGCTTCTCTTCCAATTTTCGAATTTTAATTATTAAACTAAAACAAATGAACAAAATGTGTCACGATATTTTATTAAATTTTGACCCATTTTTGACCCCCAAAAAACAATTTTAACTTGCTGTAAAAAAAAAAAAAAAAATATTTTAACGACCTGTAAAAATCTAGTCATTTGAGGCTCATAGGGCTGCTCTTCGACTTATAGTTTTGGAGGAGATAGAGTTTTAAAATATTGAGGCAGACAGATAAACTGAAAGACATATAGCCGTTTATTAGATTGCACACTGAGGTGGGAAATTTAATGCCAGTGTTTTTAGCTGTAGTACGCCCTTCATGGCTTATAGTGAATTGAAAACATGTGTTTTCGTTGTGACACAATAACTAGAGGATTGCACTACAGAGAAAAAAGGTGCACATTTTTAGAGTTTGTCTTTTTAAAGAGCCACTATTACTAGATGTATTGCTTTACCACGGCCGAAGAACTCCATACACCTACTGCATAGTAATCCATTAAAATATCAAAGGACGGCAACAGAGTGACCTACAACTGTTCATGGCAGGGTGTTTATCTGCATGATGTATTATATATATTCGCTTACATTACATGTACAGCACTTAGTTTCCGAAATCGTCACCCATCTGACACTGGCAGGACTTCGGTTACCTAAGGAGCACCAGTATGCCATCGGGATAGTGCTGTTGAAGAATTGTTCCGCCAGAAATTTATGTCTGTATAATAAACGTCCGTTATTATAGTTTGTTTACTCTAATTCTCAAACTAAAACCGACAAAAATACCATATGTATAGGTCTATTCAGCAGACTATATAAATCAATCATCTATCTGAAGTCACACATGGCCAATGTCATCTCAGGGTCAAGCCTCGTCATTCAAACTAAATAATCTCGAAAACTTATTCCGAGTGACCAAACAATTTGAAAAGTGAATTGTCAGATATTTTTCTTAACTGTGTAAAGTGGGGATTAGAAAGAAAAATAAAAAAAATACATCCATTGAATATAAATATATGTTTGGAAGAACTAATGGTAATTTGAATAAAGACATTCAAGCAAATATAATCAATATCATTAAGAGAAGAAACTCAAAATAAAAAAGAAGAAATACGACTGAAACATAGTAAACATTTACAAGATTATATATATATATTTATATAAAGATATGTATATATATATATATATAAATATTCTTTCCATGTATATTTAAATATACGACATTAATAAGATATTAATGTCAAAAGTTAAATTTGTGGGCTGTGAAGCATTGGATATCCCATTTTTTTTTCTACACGCTAATGGAACACAAGTTGTGCAAATTATAATTTGATGAAGGTATATACTTATATGCAAACACCGACGGTTGTAATAATTGTGCGCAATTTTTTTTACTAATTAAAGCAAAACTACACGAAAATGCGTAAATACTTGTGATGTGTACGTGGTGTTTTTAAAGAAAAACTTTATGGCTCTAGTATTTTTATACTTAGCTATCTGAATGTGACATTTAAGTACATATATATACACACACACATATATATATATATATATATGCACATTCATACATACATACACGGTACATATACATCAAAGGGACGTTCCAAAAGTACCACGCACAATGTGTTGTACTTCGCCTAATCCGATCATAAAGTGTTGCAAATCTCATTGACATGATGACCGAACCTCTTTTTTTATAAAAGATTGAACTGATAAACATCCACCGACAGAGCCGAGACATTTGATATCAGCACAGTTCGAAGATACGTTCATCGATTTCAGTATAGCGACAGAAGTATGAGTGGCAAAGCGCGCTCCGGACTTTCACGACCGAGGAATCAGAAGAGGCTGGTAAATGTTCATTTAAAACGGTTTCTAAAACTTTTTTGATAACGACCGCATTTGTGCTTTTATTAGCGACTATAGAAAAATATTACATAAAATATTTAATTAACTATACATGCAGAACAGGCAAAAATGTGAAATCATAAATTGCACAAATGTTGTAAAATTGTACTTATAATTAAAGAAGCGAAAAAGTCAGCTGATTATGGTTAAGGGGCCTTTGTTAATTAGACTATACACTTCCTTTTACTACATAACAAATCAAATATTTTACACTGCTGGACGTAAAATCTTTTCAACATTTTTTTAGCGATGAACGATGTTGGGATTTAATGTATTAAAGGCAGGGTTCTGAACAAAATTCATAATGTTAACAGAATCCCAAAGCGAATCGTTTAATTCTGTAGAGGACGTAGAATCATTTCTCTCAGCAAACACCGAGGATATCTGAGCACTACGTGAGACTAACCTACACTCCTGCATCCCTTCTAACTACTTTTACATGCCTGGTTAACTCATCCTTTGCCGTAAGGAATCTGATAGATATATGTGCAGACTTGCAATCTTTGTTCGGAACACCATCCCTTGACTAGAGATACAACGTTAGAATAAGATCAAGCCCTTATGTGATTTGGAATTAGCAGGCAACAAAACATTAGCTACTTATATATGCTTTACCCCTCTTTCTCGACCCATGACTGTAACCTATTAAACAGAGTCTCTGACAGCATAGATGCACTACTTTCCCTCGATACTACCACACGAGTGCATCATTTGCTAACTTCAACGCCTACCACAGCAATTAGCTTGGATTCTCTACTTACACAGTCGCAGCTGGTAGCACAACACATAGCTTCTCTGTATCTTATTCTCTATCACAGTTGGTTACGTTTCCAACACGTTTCCCATACCAGTAAGAACAACATGCTTCACTTCTAGATCTATTTCTAAGCACAATTCCCGAGGATTGTAAGACGAATGCCTATGCCCTAAACTCTAGACCCACAGGTGAAGAACCATTGCTCAAAACAACGACATATTATAAAAAGACTTACTGGGAAGCTTTCAAGGAAACCATTGGAGATGCTCCATGGGGAAATATCTTTTCTCCTCCTGCTGAACAGTGTGCAAATGAAACAACTGAATGGTTCAAAACGGCAATTGAAGTACGTGATCCCACGCGGAAATTCTATAGCAAGGCTCACTCTCCTCAAATTGGTTAACTTTTATTCGTGAAGCTGCCATTGTTCAAAGGCAGCATGCGTACTGCATATTTAACCAACATAACTCCAGTTCAAATAGACAGAGTTTATAGAAGCTGGAAAAAATTGTAAGAAAAAAATAGCGACAGCTAAGAAAAAAATACTGAAACAACTAGAAAACGTATCGAAACACAAAAATTAGGAAGCCGTGATTTTTGGAAACTCTACAACACTGTAGTAAATAAGGTACAATCAACACTACCCCCGCTATCTAACAATCATGACGTTGTGTGCACAGCAACTGAGAAGGCTAACATGCTTGCCATCGGTTTAACTCAGACTCCACATAGGACCATGCAAACCACTCCCTCCCTGACTTTCCTTTGCGGACAGACGCCACACTGGATAATCTGAAAATCACCCCTTCTCAAGTGCATGATATAAAAAACCTTGACACTTTAAAAGCATGTGGACCCGATCTCATCCCGGCTGTCCTATTATAAAATACTTCGTCGAGGTAGCTCCAGTTCTCAGCAAACGATACAAAAAATGCCTTAACGAATCTTGTATTCCTGACTGCTGGAAAACTGCTTCTGTGGTACCAGTGTTCATGCATTTTGGTGAAGGAACGACCCCATTTAATTATCGCCTCATTAGCTTCCTCCTACTTTTCGCCAAAATATTTGACTCCATAATTAACTAAGCTATAGTCCATCACCCTACAGATGTTAAACTTCTGACCGACGAACAATATGGATTTAGGCAAGCCCGTTCCACAGCAGATATCCTAACTGTAATCTCTGATCGTATAGTAGCCTTAGATATATCTAAGATTTTTGACTGGTTATGGCACGCTGGTCATCTCAGAAAATCAGATCATACGGTATCACTAGAAGAATACTAAACATAATCAAACCCTTCTTAAGTAAGAGAAAAATCCAGTATGATATAAAAAATCCAATATGATATAAATGCGGGAGTACCTCAGGGAGTTTATCCTTGGCCGTTTATTATTCCTAGTATTCATAAATGACCTCCTTGATGAAATTGTCTCTGAGATGGGTTTATATGCTGATGGCACCAAGCTCTATAACAGGCACGACAGGAAGAAAAATAGACACATATCTAAGGAAATGGCAGACACATCAGAGGAAGACCTCCAATATGTAGTGGAATGGATCGTCACATTCAATGCTGCGAAGACTAAGCGTGTTTCCATCAATAATTACAAGGAACCTTCTCTACCGCCATTAGCAATGGCCAAAAACACATTACCTGAAAGTGCTTCTTCTGAACTCCTCGGCCTACCGTTCACAGGGAACATGAGTTGAGACCGTTACATAGAGAGTATGGCAAGGCACGATGCAAAGAAGATAGGCTCTCTCTACCGTGCTAGAAAACTACTAACGCCTGAAATTATCCTCTTTAAGGTCACAATTTGCCCACGTATGGAATATTGCTGTCATATTCGGGCTGGTGCATCTGCTACTAGTCTTTCACTACTAGACGTTTAAAAAGAGTTGTTTTTTAATGGTGCATGCTTTGACGAAGTGCAAGCACTTGTACCCCCTCGATGTAAATAACCCCAACAAACCTGTCTCGCAGCTAAATCCCACCACTACACAGTAGAGATCCCAATATGTAAGAGAGCTTTCTACTCCAGTAATTTCTTCGCCAGAACTGCTATATTCAGAACTCCCTTGCGGTCCCTGCTTCCCCAACTGACATGCAGAATTCAAGTGTAATGGGAACAAACATACCCCTATAGCTTATGTCCCTGATGGTAGGCCTCTACATCAAAGTGCAATATGGGATGTTTGAGGTGGAAATGTAAAAACAAACATTCGGTGCTACTTTTTTTGCTGCAATGGTTTCCTGATGAATCGGTCAGTAAGTAAAAGTTATGTGATTATAATTAGCAACTTGAAAAAATATTTTCAATCTCATATTTTGACCGCCATATTCCACAGTAATTTTGCCATTCTAAACTTTCATTTCTTTAGCAATTCCTTAACTTTACAAGATATGTTTTTCCCTTTTAGTTTTTGTCTTTTAAACGACGGCAAAATAACAACCCCCTAATCCACCTGGTCTTTATAAACGTACGTGACATATAACAACAACTGAGTCCAATTAGTAATTTTATTTTATGTCGTCCAAATGAATTGAAATTTGTGGCTTTCTTTAATTATTTCAATTAGTTGAATAATTGACCCATGTTAATTTTAGAAATTCTAATCGCGGCAGTGTCGTTTGACATAGGAATTTTTCGAATATCATCGCTATATTTAATTCCATGTAGTATTTCTCCTATTTTAATAACAGCAGGTAATAAATTATCTTCACTAATGAAGAACGGCTTCTTATTTTTTGTACATTAAAGTATGAAATTTCATATGACGCACGTTAACATTTTTTCATTAACCGTTATTAACTTGAATAAAGGATTTCCTCCTCAAGACTTTGAAAATGTTTCGAAATGTTATTTTTGTTGATTAGCACACAATGTATGTTTTGATACAAGATGTTTTTTTTTCAATTTTTATGGTTTCATACTCTCTGTAGCCAACGACTCATTGCAGATTAAAAACAAAACGTTTTTAACAACCATCACAATTTCTAAATGTAAAGCCAAACTGAAAGAAAGATTTATCAGATTTCCTATTTCAGGCATTAACTGAGTGTTTGTCAACAGTAAGTTCCTCTTGAAAAATGTGGTGGCATTGTAATCTGCATAATGGCCCTTCGTACCAAAGTTCAACCAGTTATCTATAACAAAAAGTATTTTAATCTTGTAAAAAGTAAAAAATATCTAATTATACATATTGCATATCTGCTTTCAAGTAGCTTTCAATTTTAAATTATGACGAATGCCAGATTGAAACAAATTATTTGCTACCAATAGATTATATATGCAAAAATGAATTATTTTTTTAATCAATACAAACTATTATCCTAACAACACTATTTTGCAAGACAGCAACTCCGTTTTGCTGATTATTAAAATATCACAACCCCAATATATTGCTAAGCGACTTCATTGGGGGTCTCAAGTCATAGTATAAGAAGTCCAGATGTAGAGAAATTATATGCTGGAGTACAGAAGTTTCTACCAGTATAGCATATATTCCATGAGTTCTTATTTGAAAACGAAAAGATGGAATTTAATCACATTCATGAATTATTTCTTTCATAAAAAAACTAAACTTACATCATAGGAAGTTTTACACGTGTTTCCTGTCAGCAAGCAACTGCTAGAAAGTTTATATATATATATATATATATATATATATATATATATATATATATATATGGAATGACAAAATCGTTGAAACAGAATTAAAAGACACAGAATAAAAATATATAAATCTTGCGAAAACATGTATAAAGACATCCATTCATTTATTTTAGTGTGTAAAAGACCCTCTAAAAGTGGAATTTAAAAACGAGCATTTTTCACGTGTCATTTTGTATTTTTACAATTCGTAAAATATTGTTGAGATTTCCTATATGGAGTATAAAATTGTAAAAAACACACACACAATTTTTATCTAAATAGGAACATTTGATTGGTTAAAAAAGACAAGGTTTTATGATGTAAGTACCCGTGTTAGAATCCAAAACAATACTGTATGTATTCTTATTATGCATATTAGGAATGTAAAAAAAAATAACTTGACATTTAAACAAAAAATAGGGGAAATTACGTCTTATTATTAAGTTCCGCATAAATTTTCGAGAGGATAATTTTCAATTTAAACATGTAGAAGAGCTTTTATATATATATATATATATATATATATATATATATATATATATATATATATATGCATGTATATATATATATATATGCATATATATGCATGTATATATATATATATATATATATATATATATACCATAACACGAAAAAATAATGCAATTATTGTCAGAATAATCCGAACGGTTGTAGTTATTAAATGCTAATGTGTAAAAATACGGTTCAATAAGTAATGCCGCTGATCTAATTTCTTCTAATGGAAGAGAAGACATGTCAGTCTCGTAAAATTATTCGCTTATAAATATTTAAGAAATTTTTTTAAAAATAGATTAGCATAATTTGCAAACGCTACGCGGATATTAGTTACTCCATGATTAATTATCAAACTAAATTTCATCAAAATAATCAAAAGTTACTAATTCTACAATTTAAAGAAAATATAGTTGTTTTTTTTTTTTTAAGTTTTTCGACTTAATAATATGCCCAAAAAAACCATATGATGAATGACGGTGGTCAAGTCGCAAACAATATAGACTGACGACCTAGATTTACTAACTTAAAATTCCTTTCGTTTTATAGAATAACTTGTAGGTGGGATGTGATAACCTTCAGGTGATTCTCCTTTAAGTACCCAATGTTTTTACTAGAAAAAAACTAAATAGAAATAATCGGGATAACCGATGCTAACAACAGATTCATACATATGAGAATAAGCACATGAAATATTAAACGTAATAAATATCGTTTAATAATTTCGTATCAAATTTAAAAGTCAGATATAAACTAAATATATCAAGGTAAATACATTTTAAAATATAACTGTGTTAAAATAACATATACAAGCTGCAACCAACAAGTTTCCGTAAATTTTTGAATGAACACTTTTTATTGATAGGAATATATAAAACTCTCGTTTCTTTCGAAGTAATCTCCCCCGGCTGCAATGCACTTGTATCGTTCCAACAGCTTATGGTGGGACCCCATGAAAGTCTTTTTGTGTAAACATCAACGACCCTTGTCAAAGTCTCATACATCTCCTTAATTCTCTAATACCGAAAGTCTTACAGGTTTTCATTGGGTTTAGAGAATAACTATAAGTAAGAGGAAGCAGATTTGGACTATAGTGTCAGTGAGAAACGTGTTGACCATCTTGGTCAAATAGTCTGTGACAAAAATGGAGTTGTGGACTGGTGTATTCGCGCAAATCTACCGCATTTTCTGTTACTCACGAATAATTTCCTGTACATTTCCCACACTGACATCAAACTGTGCACTTCTTGTATCTGTAAACACCCGACAGCACTTATCCATTAAATTCGCCAATCTTTTTCAAAAAACACTCGACTTGCTGAAACCACCGTCAATAATTTTCCCCACTCCCTATCTGTGCCTAAATCAAAACGAAGATTCTATGAACAACGCTTCTTTCTTAGAACTGCACGCCTGTGGAACTCTGTTCCACATGCCTGTTTTCCTCCCGACTTCAACCTGGATGTCTTCAAGTCCAACACAAACAAATCCCTGATGAACCGCCCCCCTTAGTAATGACACCTTACCAATTCTCCAATACTATTGCTACACTATCCCTTTGATTACTGGACACACAATAACCCTTATCCTCGAGTGGGCATTGGCCCTTGATAAGTGGTGAACTCCATGTAGAAAAAAATCTTTATTTGACCCATCAACTCTGGTGCTATGACTTTCTAACTTTTTCCACTCTCTCATCCTCCATCATGCCTTTCTAGAATCACTTATACCACCTAAAACTGATACTCAATTCATGCAAGATGGTCTAACATCAGCCTGACGTATAGTTTATAACATACTTCTATTTTATTGCATACTGTTCTTCTAATGTGTCCCTATGTCGGGATTCCATTTTAATAATTCACCACTTGTGAAATTCAGGCGTTAGTAGGGTGTATTCCTATTGTCGCTGTAGCTGTTCATTTGAACCTTATATCAGAAAACATTAGTCTCATCTCATAAGATATATAGTAATATCATACTAAATTCTCAAGAGTTTACAATTTTAAATGTCCGTACAAAAAAGTCTGAAAACATATTTAAGCAATCCGTATATTTGCAACAAAATAGACACCAAACGCAAATAACACATGCACATCATAACTCCGTATATATGATCGGTGTTTAATTGCTGGGTCCTTCAGTGTGTCAGAGAATGTAATATCATATTAAAACATGTCTAACTTGTAATAAAGTTCGATAAAATTGTTGACATCTCAAAACGAATGAATTAAATTAAAATGCGGTATAAATACCCCTGAACGGACAAACACGACACCACAAATGCAGAAAGTACGTGCAATTAAAAATCTTAAATAAACATGTAAAAGTATTTGCCAATAATATGCATGTGTTCACGGAATAATCGTAATAAACCTAGAATGTCAAAAAAAAAACATGAGCAAAAATTAAATTTGAGGTTAAAATTATTAACGTCGTTACGTTGAAATTCCAGAGAAAAATAATAACTAGTTTCGCATGTGAAATACCAACGTTTCAAAAGTACATGTAGATTTCAAACCTATAGAAAACCGATTAATGGAACAGCGGACGAAACATCTCATTAATATACAAGGAGAGATGAAACCAAATCCACCCAAGGCAAATCACATATACACATCATTACGCTTTATCTACTCAAACATATATTTTTTTATAATTGTTTATTTTATTTTTCGAATTCCTTAATCATCCAGACTTATTCCTCCTTTCCAATGACCCCCTACATTGCAACAGACATGTTCGTGACTCGCACTTTTATCGTAAATAATTTCATCAAGAATCTTTTTCAGTGTTGATTTAGCTGACGAATATTTTGCTAATTTGTTTGTTTTCGTCGAATTCGTCAGTACATTTCCGGTGATTAGCTGCATGTATTAAGGCCATAGACGCTATACGAAAAGAAGAAAAAAAGAAAACATATCGACGATCGAGAAAAATATTTTTTTTCAGCTTTTAGCGAGGCAGACACTTGTTCATCGTTGTGTGAGAGCATTAATTTATTTAAGACCAACGAATCTTTAATTGCTTACAAAAAAATAACATAAACAAAGAAATTGGAACTTTTTATTAATGAACACAGGAAAACTAGAAAAATTCTTGTAAAGTAACCTTAATTAGAAAATTATGTTACGGAATTCTTTAGATAAGGTTTGGTGATTGGTATAAGTTTGATTCTACTGACTACTAATCTCATTCTTACGTTTCTGCATTTTTTAAGATGCGGATTGGGTATTCCTATTATTTGGATTTTTCTGTACTTATCGCGAGTGACATTTTCACAACGTTTCGGCAACTGTAACATCCAACCTTATTCTACGCTTTACTTAATTCGCTGGTGTCTTTCCTCCAGGTTACTGAAAGCTAACACATGAATATATATAGAAATTAAGTTCTTATCCGTTCCATGTGCGCGAGGTTTTACAGTAGACAGATAAGTAAGACGAAATAATGTTTTTTTTTTACTAAAAATGGTTGCTTTATTTTAATTCTCGAAATAAGGTTCAACTAAAATTTCTTAACGCGGCTTTACGATGATAATGTTTAAAAATAAATATCAATAACGCCAAGGGTGGGCATTCATATAGAAACGTTGTTTTAATTTGAATACAACAGGCATCAACTGCACTTGAAATCCAAATCACAACGTAATAATAGGAAAATAAACAGATAATTTATCACCAAATTTTCAGAGATACTCAATCTTCTGTGTCTTGTTTTTTTTTTCCTTTTCTTCTTCCTTGCCATGTCGTAAAGTTAGAGAAAGAAACGTCTGTTTGTATTCTCTCATTGTCAACGCACAGTTCAAACATTGCAAAAGACAACCGCTAGATACAACGCGCGGCTCTTTACAAACAGACTTTTCTGTCTCCAACTTTACAATATGGCGTTGAAGAAGAAAATAAATAATCCCAAAAGAAACTAATACACTAAAGATGGAGAATATCTCTGAAATATATTTGTGATAAATTTAAAACAAGTAGAATATTTGTTTATTTTCATATTATTACGTTGTGATTTGGCTTTCAAGAGCACTGGATGCATATTTTATTTTATTCAAATATCAATAACTTTATATAACTACATGCTAGTGTTTCAAGCTTAAGCAACAAGTGTCAATTATAGCTAGTATGGATATTTAGATACCAATCAGAAAGCCATTCCTTACTTCGCAGGTTAGTGTATATATGCGTTTGTGTTTGTGTGTGTGTGTGTGTTTGTGTGTGTGTGTGTGTGGCTTCCTTCAGTCTTGACAGTCTATGGACTATCACTGTGAGGGTGCATGCGCGTGAAATTGTAAGTCAACATTGTTGCATACCAGTGGCAAGTTGAGGTACAGGACGACTGGAAACAATGCCGAGATGAGCGGATAGCACATGCAACGCCTATTTTTTTTGTTACACGGTGGTCACCACTTATCAAGGCCCGGAAGCCACTCAGGGATAAGGGTTATTGCAAGTACAGTACGTTAGTGTGGAGATTTGATGAAGTGTTTACTTAAGGGGGCGGTTCATTAGGAATTTGTTAACGTTGGACTTGAAGACATCCAAGTTGTAGTCACGTGGGAAGAAGGCAGACGGATCAGAGTTCCACAGGCGTGCAGTTCGAAGAAAGAAGATTTGTTCATGGAATCCACGTTTTAATTTAGGCATAGATAAAGAGTGAGGGAAATTTTTGACAATGGATTCAGCTAAACGGGTGTTTTTCGTGAAAGATTGGCAAAGGGGGGACCAGAGATTGGAGTTCAGACGAGCACCTGCCATGGAAATAACGATAAAACAAAAATAGGCTAGCAACGTCTCTTCTGTGGGAGAGAGGTTGCTGGGTAGAGAAAAGGGCATGCCTCACTAAGCCACGAAGTCTATTTTGTACTCTGTCGAGGCAGGATATGCTGTTTTTAGCAGCTCCTGCCCAGATATGGCAGCAGTATTCCATCCTTGGACGTACTTGGCCTAGAATTCCAAAATGTGTCACCTATCTTGTACTAGTCAGCCTCAACCTTGCTTAACTTAGGTTATCCGGCGAGAACTCGTGTGTCAACGTGATTATGTCCTATATATATATATATATATATATATATATATATATATATATATATATATATATATATATATATATATATATATGTGTGTGTGTGTGTGTGTGTGTGTGTGTGTGCGTTTGGATCCCTTCCAATAACGTAAAAAGGCTTATGTGTTGAGGAAATGTCATTGGCAGTGTCTCCTTGATTACTGCTTTTCAAGTCTTTTGAGTCTTCGCAGCTGATGATTGAAACGTCATTCAGCAGACAGCGAAGTGGCTACTACTCTCATATCACTGACATTTGCCGTCATTCACTGATGAAGTACTTAGCTGGCATTTCTCCAAAGCGTATTTTGAGGAATCTTCAGCGTAGTCCGATTTCAAGTCTATTACTTCCTAAAGGTATCATCCCACGCCTTTAGAGAACGGCGTCATAACATTGGAATAACATTGAAAAATTTCTCTTCGTGAAATCTGATTGAAGTATATAAACTTTGTGAAGGCTTTTATAATTAAGTAGAATTATAAATGTAGGGTTTATGTTTGCTATTAATTGTAAAAACAACTTTCTATTCGTATGATGATGCCGGCATGGGGGTCTGGATAAATATCAGTTCATGCGATTAAAATTAGCGTCTTTGAACGTAGTGCAGCCAAGTTTATTTTATAGACGCCGGAAGTTTACTATTTAAATTATTTATTACATTTTGATGCGGTGTATTGCTTGTCCATTGCAGTTTTAGAAGGCCTCTATTTGAGAAAAACGCCCTAAAAGATGATTGCCACCGGGGTTGCCCATGCAATTTTTGCAGAACGGAGTCGTTTTCCTCTACGAAACTTGCTTTTCAATCCCTATTTCCATTGCTTTTCTAACATCATCTAGCTATGTGCGATGAAATAAATCAATCCCACGACAGAGGCTTTCTGGCAGCTATATGATCCATACCAAATATTAAGACTTACGTAAGTTCTTTGAAGTATATAAATGCAGTGATTATATTAGATTGATTTATTTACAAAAAACATTTCCACATTTTTATTATGAACCTGGGAGGTACTGATCGTCCAGTTATTAAGGACGCTGACTGCCAGCATGCATATTTTACGTTCGAATTGTGTTCGTTCAACAAATAACACTTTCACTTAGAATGTTTACCACATTCCCTCGGTCTATTTTGTAGGCACCCGGTGTCTTCATAGAAAAAAAATGCTAACTAGAAAAATATCAGGGAACTCAATACCAGTGATAATAAAAATAAATTACATTTGTCTTTTAACATGATCTTTGTAGAATGTAGCCAATTTCAAACAGTAAACAGAAAGCCATGTTTTTTTTTATTTTTAGAGAGGAAATAGTTTTAATGATTTTTAGCATATAAAGCGCGACTATAAAAGGAGGAATTTCGTTTCTCATTTATTAATGTTTTTGATGATTATGTATTTGTGATAGTGGACGTAGGGCCAAGTGTATTAATATTGAGATTGATTATTTACAATTGTAGACTTTATTTAAAACAAGTAAATAACATTTATACATTTTTTATACAGACAATACTTTTTGGTGGAAAATGTATAGGATTATGTGTGTGGGCATATGTGTATTTTTATCTTTGC
Source organism: Euprymna scolopes (assembly GCF_053919585.1). NCBI lineage: Eukaryota > Metazoa > Mollusca > Cephalopoda > Sepiida > Sepiolidae > Euprymna > Euprymna scolopes. The sequence goes on from NC_136506.1 coordinate 2,484,464, forward strand.
GATAACAAGCGGACTCAAATTTACATATATAATTTAATGTGGTAAGATAAGGGATTCATGGATTATATAGTCCGATGTTTAAAAAGTTTAGCTTTCCTTTTTAAGGCTGTATTGGTACGCAGACAATTCATTTCATTATCGAGTCGGTTTACATGTGTAAACAAAACTTAGAATTTGTAGCATGCTGTCTGTCACTGTCCTGTGCAACGATAAAAAATGCAGAAAAAGAGAGAAAGAGAAAAGGAAGTTGATAGTAGCTGAAACATACAACTGCTGGAAATAAGGGTCGATAACAATATATGTCTAAAAAGAATTGGTTGTTCATTGTGTCCGTCTATTCGCTATGCGCGAAACTACAGACTAGTTTTTAAACTAATGTGTCTCGACAGACCCGATAAAACCACCCCGCAAATTTGTATAAAAACTTCTATAATAATATAACATTTGTAATTCGGACTAATAACACAATGAAGACGAGTTCTTTATCTGAAAATACTGCTAAAAATGTCATACGTCTATGAATGATCCGATTAAAAGATTATATTCGTTCTGCTATCTATTTATAGATTATATTAACCTACAAAAAATAAAAGCAAAACCAAAATACAAGCAAGAAAAAACAACGATGACCGTCGATCATTTGTAAAAAAACAAAACAAATAAAATAGATAAATAATACGAAGCAAAAGAATGTGTGGGAGAAACTGTGCATTCTCATCAAGGAAACGAAATGCGTTTGGTAAAACAATAACAGTATGTCGAATAAATTACGCAGACAAGTCGTTAAGAACTATTGGAACATGTCATAAATACAAATCTACGGTAATCTGCTCCTCCTCTTAGAATTCTACAAGTAAAAATGTCTGACTTCAGTTAAATACACTTCAGAAAAACACTAATAAAAAGAACAACCAGACATTTTCGAAAACCCAAAAATTGACAATTCTCTCTTCATATAAAAAATGATATTTTTAAAAGGAATTCATAAACATTTGTTTTTTTTTTTTTTAATTTTTATTAAATACATGATGCGTTGCTGTTAGAAATTTTATGAAATCAAGAAACGGAATTTCGTAGCTTTTTTTTCGGATGACATTTTACTCATTTGTCAAAAAAAACTACCAGTCTCCTGACATAGATATAGAATAAAGTTATGCACGCCAAAATATTGTAATCTCTCTCTCTCTCTCTCTCTCTCTCTCTCTCTCTCTCTCTCTCTCTCTCTCTCTATATATATATATATATATATATATATATATATATATATATATATATATATATATATAAAGTAAGTTATAAAATATATATGGCGACTAAGCTACACTGAATATTCCGCGTTTCATCCACTCTAGGATTCTTCAGGCTTATGCGAGAATTTTGTGGCTGTCTCGCGTTTATATATACGCAGCTTCTATTATTATTGTAAGCCAATAAGCTTTCTAGTATCCACCGCACCCTTTCTTATCAGCCAATGAGCAGGCGCTTACAGGACAAATGCCCATTTGACCTTCGGTTGTCCCGTTCCTTTGTGTTTGCTATTTAGCGTAGATATCTAGTGTCTTGACCTGTTTTAAATCTAGGTTAAGCATTTTTTTATTTTTTTTATTTTAGAAGAAATCAAAATCATTAAAAAATGTAGAAAATCAGAAAATAATAAATAACAAATAAATAAATAACAATAACCAATGGATAAAACCAAATTGACAAATTCGTTTGATTTGGCGATGGGTGCCCGGGATTCTGCAGAGGTATCAGATCTTGTGGGATTATTCATTCTACATACCCTTACAAGCATATTTGATACTACGGATATCGGCCTACATAAGCATGATGGACTAGCTATAAAAAAGACTCCAACAACATCAAGGGATATAACTTTAAGAAAATCATACACAAGGAAATGAAAATCTAGGCCTAAAAGTAAACGTATTAGCTAACATAAAGATAAGAAACTTCCTGGACGTCACGTTAAATTTAGCTAAAAACACATATGTACCCTACTTAAAAGATAACGCTAGTCCAATTTATGTAAACCCTAAGTCTAATCACACACCATCAATCATAAAACAGATTCCTAACTCGATCGTAAGTAGACTCAACAATCAATAACTCAAGCGATGAAAATGCATTTAACAGGTCAACCAATATCTACGAAGCAGCCCTAAAATAATAGTGGATATAAAAATATTGATATCAAATATAAGCAACAAAGCATAAATAACTATAATAAAATTAAAAATAGAAGAAAAAGAAATATAATCTTGTATAAGGCGCCATACAATCAAATGTTAAAACAAAACTTGGCAAGAAATTTCTAGATCTTATCGAAAAGCACTTTACCGCAACCAACCCCTTACATTAAATTTTCAATAAACATACCCTAGTTATCCTACAGCTGCTGCAAAAATTTAGAGATGATAATTAAAGCACATAATAAAAAACATAAAATGAAAGCAATGAAAACAACAACAAAATAAACAATAAAAAAGTGGACACCATGACAAAAATAAAACTAACACAAAAACACATATGTAACTTGTAGATATAATAATAATAATAACAACAACAATACTACTACTACTACTACTACTACTAATATTAATAATAATAATAATAAACCACCGGACAATAACAACCATCTGAGAAATAAAAGTAAGAATTCTAATAACAAACAAGATAAATGCAATTGTAGAGAAATAAATAAATAAATATGCATATACATAAACTATCACACACACACACACACACATATATATATATATAAACTAACATCTAAAAAAACATAAATAAAATAAAAAATAAAAAAAAACTTGCGCTAGATTTAGAACAGGTCAAGACTAGATATCTACGCTAAATAGCAAACACAAAGGGACGGGTCAACCGGAGATCAAATGGGTCTTTATCCTGTAAGTACCTACTTATTTGCTGATTAGGAAGGGTGCGTTGGATACTTTAAAGCTGATTGGCTAACAAAACCTCAATAGAAGGTGCGTATATGAAAACGCGAGACTACCACAAAATTCTCGAATAAGGCTGAAGAATCCTAGAGTGGATGAAACGCGGAATATTCAGTATAGCTTAATCGCCATATATATTTTATAACTTACTAACTAGCTCTACCTACGTATTGAGCACTGTTGAAGTAAATACTTAAATTTTACGCATACATTTATACCTTCGGATATTAATTTATGTGAATAAATGAAGTAAATATATATATGTATATATATATATATATATATATATATATATATATATATATATATATGACTTTTACACTGTGTGAGCGATAAGATCCTACCACGCTTCTATCTGAATATTGGATTTAACCGCTATAAATTTAATATATTATTTATTTATTTAAATAAATGTAAATGTGGCTCACGTTCGATAAGTTTTTAGTCGTGAAAATTGCTGTTAAAGTGTGAAAACCGTTTATCTAGGCAGCAGTAGTCGACTAAACTTTCTCGCATGCGAAATCTACAACTATACGTTAACCAACATTATTCCAGAATTAGTTCGATGGGTCTGGCTCAGAGGCTAAAGATAAAGTTGGAATGGTTATATATTCTGAGTTGAATTCAGACTGATGCTACCCAGGTCATTCTTATTTTTAGTTTTGGAATCACTCTTATATATTGAGTACAATGCACAGCTGACAGAGATTGTAATTTATAATAATAAATAAGAAAATGCATGAAGTAAAATATTTTAAGTGTATTTTACTACCAGTAAATGCTTTGCTGCATCGTAGTATAACATAATATAAGAAATAAATGTGCAACTCGCGGGTTATTGGTTTCTCATTTAAATGGAGTGTTTTATTTCTTGAATATTTTTGCACTGTTCTGTTAAAGATATGCTTAGAAGTACAACATAAAAAACTTCATTTAAAAGGAAAGGGTTGAGAAATCTATGAGGTCCGTTGCACTAGTAGACTTCACTCTGTGTTCCTTAGCAATGAAGTAGAAGTATTTACTTTCTCAATCGTTCCCTCTTTCATATAATTTTTCAATCTACCAACCTTGTTCCAGAGTGATAGTCACGTTTATTATCTTTGAAATGTTTTCAATATTTATAAACATCGTTTTTTTCTCATCGGAACAAGTGAGTAAAAAACCGGTTAAATGTTGCGTTGTTGAATTTTTAAGACGAGGATTGATTATTCGTGTTAGTAGAATTTTTCGAAAGAGTATTTTAATCTTAAGTATTATTTACACAGTGTTATGGTCGATGTATCTTCCGACCTTCTTCAAGTGTATCACGGTCACTTTGTCAATTGTAACATTACGACCTTCTGAAGGTTAAAGATTCAATCCTCAATGGGAGAGAAACAAGATATAACTGCGAATTACTAAGGATCGCTCACAATTATGGCTGACAGAACGAGACAATGTTATCCTCTTAGGAAAATAAATTTCTGTGTTATAATTTCTCTGCATATTTTGAGTTTGATAGAAAGATTCACGAGTCCGATAAGATATATCTAAATGGTTGTCGGGGTTTTCATCGACACAAACATTGTAAAAACACTCAAGATTGAGAAAGCGATAAAAATGAAGAAAAAAATCAATAAAAAATACGAATGTGTAGAGGTCAGTGTTCATTAACAAAAAAGCCATTAAAAGTATAATTATATTTTTTAATCGTTATTATGTAAGTCAGTAATGAAACGGTGTTTTTTATTACTTCTAGAAGACACACATTTGATTCATATTATAAGGAAACGATACTATTATCGATAGAGTTTATCTCTCCTCTAGTTATTGTTACGTCCTATCGAGCGCAGCTAGAAACACTGCAGATTCCTCAGATATGTAATCTTTAGCAAAACGGCAAAGTTTTAGCAATCCAATTTGAAAGTAGAATTAATCCAATCTCCATAATTTCGGGGAGAGTAACATACGATTAAGTAGAAGCTGTAATATATGCTGGGGATGCTTATCGGAGAAAATTACACGCTTGATTGAATTGTTTAATGTAATAAAAGATGCAAGAAAATATTTACTTATCGATTTGTAATATAAAACACGCAATGAACACTCTCACAAAACAGAATTGACTTTCCTGGTTTCCATTTACTAAATATACTGAGCTGCTTTTTTGTCTGGTACCTTATTTTTATGTTGCTTTATTGTCAGCAATATTTTTTGTTCTATTTGAACCATTCGTATTCTTTTTATAAAGTATTTACTTTACTCACTATGACGAGACGTATTTTATGACTTACTGGACCACTGCACTTAATTTATGAAAATTATATTTACTAGCGCAAACACGGACAAAATAAAGTCTATGTTTTAGACTTCTAGAAATAGTAGTTCGTCTGATTTGTAGATAAATTCCTGTTTCTCTTTTACTATTACTCTCATGCTATGCTCTATTCCCATCCACAATTCCAATTACATCCTTGAATTTCCCAGCATTACTTGCGTATCTTTTAAATATAATTTTAATCATTTAATAAAATTAAGAAAAAATAAAATACTTTCTTGCCATGATTTATATTCCCCTTGCTTTAGCTTATTATGAGAATCATTTTCAATTAAACTCTATTTTTATGGAAGACTAATATTTCCGTAGATACTATACATATATTTACAATCAGGAGGAGAAAAATAGCTGATAGACCTGCAGACATTCTAAAATAATTCCCGTATGAGAAGGAAAACTTTGATAAAAGAAAATATAATAAATTAATGAGGCAGGGGGCTCTTTAGTCTTTTTTAACAAACATCGCATAGCGGTTCACGTAAACAAATTATCTTGTTTGCAAACCCAAATTGCTTAAAAACAAGGTAGAATCTAATAATCGGCTTTCACACTGCTATTAAACTTTCTGCTATCTTTTATATGTCTTAATTGGAAAACTTATTAAAGTATGCTTACAACACATGCTCATCCGACTAGTCTACAACCCTGAGAGTTTGAGAGCACAGGTCTTACAATTTTGCCGGCTACTATTTACCTTATCGCACAAGAGCTATAACTGTAAGATAGCGTTGAAAGCGGTTGCTTTATTATTAGTGGCCTAGTTTATCCTGAAGCTCTATTCGTTAACACAATAAAAAACAACACGTTTTCATGAAATTTTAACATGGAATCTTCACATAAGAATATCGGCTTAATGTTTGCAATATTTATAAACATCGTTGTTTTCACCCCGAAACAATGAATGTTATACTGTACAAGTGAGTAAACAACTGGTTAAATGTTGCGTTGCTGAATCTTTCAGACGACGAATGATTAGTCATGTTAGTAGAATTTTTCACAGTACTATTCCAATCTTAAGTACTAGTTACAAAATGTTATGGTCGATGTATCTTCCGTCCTTCTTGAAGTGTATCACGTGCACTTCGTCAACTGTAACGTTAAACCCTTCTGATTTAAATCTTAGCAAGAGACGTAAAAGTTGTTTGAATATGTTCCCTTCAAGAAATTAATTTTATCCATCTAAGGCAATAATAAATCTCCGTCTTTTAACAAACAAAAACAACACGTTTTACAGAAATTAATGCGAGATTGCGTGAATTTCTCAAAGTTTTGTTATTTGTAAATAGAAAAACTTCACAATATACTTCATCTTTCATTAGAAATTATTATATCAATAAATCATAACCCATCATACAAATGCCGAGAGACAAATTCGAATAAGTCATGGAATTATAGTGAAAATTGGAGTTTCAGGAAAGGAACACGAGAAATCTACGTTTCTCATATGTGATAGTAATTGCTAAAACAGATTCTTGCATTCGGCAAAAATATGTAAAAACTTCTAAGGAAAAATATGTAAGAGTTTGTAAAGTGTTTATGAATTCAATTTATATTTAAAATTAGATGCATATCTTATTTTACAATGTGCATAAAATATGTTTTTAAATCAATTCTGCGAATTTTTATATTTTTAGTTTTTGATGGGATTCTGCATCATACCAAATAACAGACATTCACACACGTTTTCAAAGATTCCAATCGAGGTATCACTTTGTGATTCTAATCGTCCCTTTGCATGTTTTGTATTTATCTTTCATTTTATTTACCGAGTAAATTCGCCAGTTGGTTTCCAAAGTTCTTTTCTCACGAGTCTGATTGATACAAAAGATTACAGTGTGAAACAATAAATTTGTCGCTCTAAAGAACACAGCACTACAGCTTTAGTTTAACACTATTGACAAAATAATTTCAGGTACTTTGATTATGTACTAAACTGTATTCAATGTAGCCGCTTTACGACTCCATCATCGCTTCGACACGGGTCTCGAACTAGGAGCATGTCTTTCCCCTAAGCGTCGGCGGGAGTTCGGCGAACACTCGGCGGATAGTGGCGATCAGGCTACTTTGTTATTGTGGGATGTCATGTTGATTATGTTACCGACGTGGGATTAAACAAAGTAGTAGCGGGCTCAGGTCGGTGAGTGAATGGGCTAGTGACGGAAGGGTACAAAGTATAGCACTCTTTCTAAAGTCAAGCCTGGGTCTCTGCTGCCACGCCCACGGTCTGACAGCGACATCAGTTTGCATCAGATGATCACCACATAATTCAGTACATCCAGATACACTTTGGTGCTGACTTTACAGCGACCCTCAAAGATGTGGGGTGGCATGATGTGGCCTTCACTTTAAACTACACGAACGACCATAACCGTGAGCGGAAACTTCGTTGAGCTGTACCCTCAAGCGTTAAACCGTCCGGATCTACATTTTATTGGTGCTGTTCTCATAACTTGGATCGCTATCGAGCAGAAGTTGTACAGTAGCGCATCTCCGATCTTGCTGGTTGAATATTAGGTCACTTCCCGACAGGATGGAAGGTTCCTATCAGCAGTCTTCGGATTTGTACATAACTAGCCAACTAGTAGCTGGTCTGCAACCCCAAAAATTAAAGATAAAATAACAATGATAAAAATAATAAAAGTAATACTAGTAAATATACTATTACTACTACTACTACTACTACTACTACTACTAATAATAATAATATTTCTAATGGTAAATATAATAATGGCAACGATATTTTTTTATAAAAAAATATATATATTTCACTTCACAAGATGCCCTGAAAAGAATATATACACTCTATTTTCTCTCGCACGACAGAGGACATTGTTTTTTTTTTCAATAAGCCCATTTGCTTCGAAACAGCATGTTTAGTGTGGCAAGTATGAAAAATAAATAATATAATATATTTGGTTCTTTTTTATTGGGCACTCGTAATAACCTCGTTTTAATTCATGAATACCTTTAACCCGGAATATATATATATATATATATATATATATATATATATATATATGTATGTATGTATGTGTGTGTGTGTATGTATATATACATATATGTATATATGTATGTATATATTTATGTACCCCTAAATAAACTCGCCTGGCTGGTAGGTGACAAAACAGTAGTCCATGTAATTGCGTACCGGAAACTTGATTTAAGGTGGCCTTCTTGAAACTGCACGTCAAGCATAGGTTTGCTGCTGCGACTGGCGACATCTAATGTTTGTGCTACACGAAAGGCGCCTCGTGGATTACCTAAAATACTTTCAAATGAGCAAAAATGTATATTCGTGTTCGATTTCTGCCAACGAATCTATATATATATATATACATATGTATGCGCATCTATATATAATATTATGTATACCATATAATATATATCATAATTTCATTAATGCGTTTGTTAATACAAGCATAATATTTAACTCTACTTTTTACTGAAATATAATTACTGTGTTATAAAATCGTCTTGGCGATACTGTTTTTCTGTGATTTAATTCAAATCATTTAAAAAAAAATCGATTACATCGTCTAAACTATGATAAATACGGACAAAATTGTAACGAATTTACAAATGAATACGAAGAACAATAAGATATGAGCTATATGAATAGCTCTAAGAATTAAGCTTACCGAAATATTTGCATGTGTTTTCGCTGTGTATTATTCTCATTACAGTATTTGAAAATATTAGTTTGATGAATAATTTACTAAGCTTTCGATGCATATGAGTTACAGTTATTAGAAAAAAAAATCCGACTTTGTTTAAAAAAGTACAATAATGTCGTTGAATGTGTAGCCACGTTGAACATATATTACATCGGGTATAACTCTGTAGCCTATGTTTTTATTTTGTAACACGTACATTCAATTATTAATAAAAATATGCTTATATTTTGTTCCAGATTCATGGCCGGAATACAAAGACGCATTTCAATTATTCCTCGGAGTCATCGTGTGAATCGAGGGTTAATAACTATGCCGAAAAATATTTCAATAAATGTAAGCAGACGTGAATACTCTATATTGAATACATCTATTGCGTCCACCATCAAGACTGAACATTGAAATATGTGTCGTGAATATGGATGATCTCCTATTTGATTTGAACAGCTTTTATAGCTTGGATTATTAAGTAGGATATAATCCATATTCAGAACAGTAATAATGTTTGGTTCACGAAGTCGTTTTCTTTATATTGATTTAAAAAATAAACTATGTTTATGTTTTATGTCCAACTTGATTACCATGACCCTTCTATTCTTCCAATATTTTATCTGTTTCTAGCTTATTATGCATACACGTCTTTATATACTATCGATTTTCCCATCGGTAAAAGATATCCTGTATACAAAATGTTGGATGTTTTTCTTGCAATATGTAAACATACTATCGTCATCAAGTGTGGCGCTACCCTGGCTGAGGAAAATATTACGGTGGTTTTTAATGCATTTTAAACAAGTATTTACGTGTTTTTGAAAAAGGCATCTATATTATTCGATTTTGAAGAAATTCCGAATATTATAAACGAACGATATAAAACTAAACATTTTCCTGTCAGTTTAGCAAACTAAACAACATAAGAATTTACATATAACGTAAACCGATTCCTCATCAGGGACAGCATCGTCTATGCATCTGTTTTGCTTGAGGAAAAATAAAGCAAACCGATTCTTTAAAGTTGTTGAAATATTCACATTATACTTGCCGTAACAAAATAAAAAAAATAATAGAAATTACGCTTTCACAAAACAACTACCGAAATTAAATAATATATGCAGTATTCACGTTTATCGTTGTAACTTCATTGACTAAAATTGATACAATACGCCCATGTACTTTAATGTCCTAATTAGTGACGATATATCAAGACCAGCTGTTAGTAACATATTGTTAATTGAGAGAAAACTATTCTAAATAGATGAAAAATAAGTAGAACATTTGACAGTTCATATATATAATATTATATGTTAACATTAAATTTGAAGACAGTTAGGTTGTAGAGCGTTCGAAGTCAGCACTATAGTACCAAAAGGCACAGACAAGAATTTCTTAAAAATTTAATCTTCTCAAATCTTATATGTTTGGCGTACGTATCGTAAAATTACCCTATTCAGTAGTCGTTCACTAATTTATCAAGCTCATACGGTTTGTGTACCATAACAGTTTTCCTGCTTTCCAACTGAGTACAATATGCTCGTCGAACGTAAACAGCTTCTTGAGACATACTCTTAAGTAATATAATTTACAAAATTTCCACTAATAACGATTACTACGACATTTTTCTCATAGACTACTGTACACTAAAACCCTTATCCTCGAGTTGCCTCCGGGAGTTTAAAAGTTGTTACTACTATGTAAAAAACAATGGTTTAAGAGTTAGACCATAAATGCAAAAAATAGAGCATTAATATCAATGGAGGGTATAGGAAAAATATTTCATAAGACTATTTAATTAGCCAAATGTAGGACTCAATAAGTATGTGTTTAGATTATACTTGAAGACGGCCATGTATAGTCGATTAGGAAGAAGATGTGCTATGTTACAAGAAGGAAACTTTGTTCACAGTAGTTCAGAAATTGAAAGAAATTTATTTTTGTCGTTTTAACTTGACGATATTTTGCTTTGAATGTTTTCCAAAGAAAAAGCCAGAATATAATCTCTGTTATGTATAACGCGGCAGAAAAAAAGTTATACTGCAATATATTACAAACTCCGTTTGTCAGGGTAAGACAGCACAGTCTCTACCATGGCACCAGGATTCAGTATTAAAACATAACTGGGGCTTATGCAATTAAAAGGATTGCGTCAAGAATGGGAAAAGTCCTGGGCTGGAAACATGATATGAACTGAAAAGAAAATCGTGCGGATTTAAATTTTGTCCATGCTGTCGAAAATCTTCAAAAATGGACGAAGAGATTGAAACGGGTATTGAATAATACGATTCGATAGTGCGGTAAACGCACTTCCAAATGATATATAACATGGCTATATATATATTAATGTACGACTTCAGAAATCATATATAAATGTAACATAGTGAGAAGACGATCTCTGAACCAACCTAATAAATCTCCATGGAATTGAGAATGTGGGCGTAATGAGGACAATTCTCACTTTTTCATACTCAATAAATTCTTGGTCTACAGACCTGAAATTTCGTATTCTGACAAATGGACACATTTTTATTCAGTTAGTATCCGGGAAAAGGGTTGCTAAGGGGTCAGAATTGAATAATTCGTACGTGGGACGTTCATCAGATTTTTTTCCGTTTGCAACTGTTTCTGTTTCACAACTGCGCATGCGCGAATCATGCACTTTATGTAAAGAATAAATAGGTTTCAAAACACTTTTTAAGAACATGTCAGGCTGACCTAATGATTGTCATACTTAAAATCACTATCTTTAGATTTTGGTTTTGATCTCAGCTCGAATATTTCTTTTACTCATAAGAAGTGAACAATTAAGAAAAGGCATAATACTTGTTGCACATGTTTCAATTTCCTTTAGCTTTTTCGTTTTAATGAATTGAACGTTACATTAATTACCGGCGAACGCCGCGTACATTTTCCCGTTCTACATAAAGCGCTTAGTCTTTCTTACTGGTCGCAATTCTAGTACGAGTTATATTTACAAGCACAATAATAAACACATCTAGAACCAGACTGATAGGGCATGAGATGAAAGTAAATATGGCTGCGAGAAAATCAAATATTTCTATGACTTGTATAATTTTTAATCTAGGACATATCAAAAACGAACAAAGATCTTCTACCACCAGTTCCTGTTTTTGCACTCAGTTAACCTTATCCATTCGTCGCACCTTTTACAATAAAATACCCTTTTTAAGAGCAGAAGTTACTAACATGAATTTGATTTCAATGTTCACATTTTTACTGGAGTAAATTGAGAGAATTTATTGTTAAGAATAAAACTGTTTTAAACAATGAATTCGTTCTATCTTCCGGGATCATGCACGAGATAATATAATGTATAAAATCTTAATATTAAAAGAAAAAAAAATAAGATATGGATCATCATCATCATCATCATCATCATCATCATCATCATCATCATAATAATAATAATAATAATAATCATAATAATAATAATAATAATAATAATCATAATAATAATAATAATAATAATAATAATAATAATAACATTAATAATAATAATAATAATAATAATAATAATAATAATAATGATAATAATAATAATAATAATAATGCGGATTTCATTTAATAATATCTCCCTAAAAAGAGATGAGGTTCATTTTCTGTAGAGCCATCCTTCCTAGGCTTTACTCTTCAAAGATCAATAGTTTTTAATAATGATATCGATATACTTAAAACTGAGTGAAGGCCATCTAACACATCGTAGCTTTTTTAGCTGTCTTTCCAGACCTCTTAATACATTATCTAGTCTACTAACTTCAGCCAGGATTACTTGAGTTTGAACCTCGAGGATACGTCTTAGCTCCTAGGCCAACGTAGTATAATTGATAAATTTCTCGTTCTTTTCGTCTAAAAGATTTTTTCCACAAGGCGCAGAAAATTCTTCGATTTGCCATCTCGGCGTGACGTTGTACTGACTACCAAATCCGAGCGATTGCCTTCCAATTTCCTCGTTATCATGACACTTTCGTTTGCTCATTCCTATACAGTTCTTTCGTAACTTGTTTCATTCCATCAAACAATTTCCCAGAAAACATCACACCATACGTTCTATAAACCTCTTAGTATATCCCAAGCTCCGCGCAGCTGTGCGTTTTGCCGTATTTTATCTGAGCCACTCCACTCCACCCTGCTGCAAACCGCGTAACTTACTCCAAAAATTTTCAAAAAGCTGAAATTGTAAAGCAACATCTACTCCTTGAACAACTTTCTTGAACAGTCGTGTTCCTAGTGTTTGCTTTTGTTCTGCACAAACAAAGATAGCCAGATTGTCAGATCTAAGCTATTGCCAAGATCGTTCATCCCGGAAGAACTTTCCGTAAAACTTCTACCCAGCTGATTTCTCTGCTCTTTCGCTGTCCATACGTTTCACATATTCAGCCTTAATTTCATCGATTCTAACTTCCATGGAAAAAAACTGTGAGTATTTATAATTCCTTTTAACTATCACCCTTTTTCAACGATATTTTCTCAACTTTAACAGTCATTCACATTTATCAATCATTTCCCTCCGTTTTTTCATTTGATACAAACTTGCTGCGCTACTCCTCATGTGGAATATACCAGACATTGCTAACATTTTTCTTGCCTTGATGTCTATGACATGCATCTCTTTGTCAGACAATACCAAATATCCCGACGTGTACCTTAAAAAAACAAAGAACCCCTTCTTTCACCACATGAATCAAATTAACTTCGTACAATTTTGATATCAGCTTCACTTTTTTAAGATATTCCTTCCTAACTTTCTGTGCCATCTCCCTTTACATGATGCCTATTACCTCCGACACTCAAATAATTATACACAAATACTTCCATATCCTTCATACCTACTCTATTTGACAACAATATTCCATTCGAATGTAACTTTACTCCCCTTTTCATCGTTAACCTTACTCACTAATCATAAATTTCTTCCAAATTTCTTCAAAATATGTCTCGGCGAGCTCCACCAGTTATCCATATCAATCGCTATGTAATTGCTTTGAACTGTTTCTTTCGCAGGCTCCTTCAAAATTTATGCCGTCCCTCCCCTAAAACGCCAACCAGAAACGTCCCCGTAGTAAACCACACTTTGAGAAGCAACTAGTGAAAAGTGAAGACATTGGAACTGCTTGAAGCAAAATCCGCTTCTACAACTAGACCAGGTGCCTTCCATTTTGCCATTCAGCGACTGGCAGCTGTCACGTTGTCAAGGTTTATAACAACGTTTCACATCTGCTGCATTCCTGAAAAACCTTGTTCTAGCATCTCCTAACTAGCTAATCACGTTGAGTCACTTTGCGACACACCTGATCTTAATACGGAACTCTCTAGTCTCGGCTGTATTTGGAGTATTTTATTTCCAAACTCCTTGCTTCCGCTTAATTTCGTATGCAGCTGAAACTGGATGTTCATGAAAATGCTTGATTTGCCGAAAAGCAACCCTTTTCCCAACAAAGTTCCTAATTTTAACACCACTAGCAGGAGCCTACTTTTCAACATGCTTAAAACTGCTATCGTCTTTGTTCCATCCAGATATACCTCTTTTCGAGATCGTCCTAGGCATTTTGTTCTAAATTACCTACATTTCTTTTCACTTCAATTCTGTACGTCCTCACACGCCTTTTAATAATTTCCTCAGCAGCTTTTGCCAGTGTGGCTTTCTACTACTACTACTACTACTACTACTACTACTACTACTTATTATTATTATTATTATTATTATTATTATTAATAAAAATAATACTGCTAGGCTTTATCACATATATCTTGATAAAACGTTCATCACTGCCAACAACCGGTAAAGTTTCCTGGAATATTGATAGCAAGAAGTCTCCTCGTATTTTCAGTACTCTCTACTCTATTCGGTGACCTTTGCACATATCTTTGTGTTATCGCAACATCCACCTTACAATAACTTAACCTTTGCAATATCCATAATTCTTTACTGCAATTCTGATAAAAGTAGCTCGCTTAAAGTCCCAATCTTCTAAATAATCAAGTAGTGGTCTGCTTAGTGCATTTGGTCAGATTTTCCTTCGTTACTGACCTTTCACAACTGTTTTATAATTTATAATTTTACAGTTTCAGCTTACTGTGGTAACATGTGGTGTTTCACTAGTGTTTAGTTTTGTTACATGATAAGGGCTGTCCCCTTTTCATGTAAGTATAAAAATAGAGAGATTTAGTTAAAATGAAAATGAAATAGCATAGACGAAATTCGAACCTCGTAATTTAGGTTAAGAAATAGAGTACGAGAGAGAATTAGCAATGGAATGTGAAAACAAACCCTTGTTTAGCTTAGAGAGAAAATAGTTTCAAGAAAAGAATGTGCGCTGTCAATTCTGTTATGAAAATTAAATTGAGTAATGCAACTATAGGATAATTTAATAAACAGGTTTTTAACGTATTGGAAATATAGGTTACTGGGAATATAGGTAAAAATTCCTTTTGTAAACAATGGAAAAAGTTTTGGACACGCATTTCCAGAACACGTGAAAGAAGACACATGTTTTAACATGTGTATGACGTCATGGAAAACGGGAAGTTCTCGATATAGTTAGAAACTTTTGAGAAACTGAGAGAGAGTCTGAGGACGACAGACGGCAGTCCAGACATGGACATTCGAACGTCTAGAAGCGAGACGGTCACTTTTGAAACTTAGAATGTGAAGCTTTGAATTCTTGACTCAGAAAACCACGACCGCTCGGGAGAAGAAATAAACCCATCATGTGTTTTTATAAACGTCGTCTTTGTGTTGTAATTCTACCAAAAGGTAAAGTGAAAATTGTTATTATATGTCTTGTATATCATGTGTTTTAAAATGTCTTTACATACACATCTTACATACACAATATGAACACTAAGACCGTCTCAAGACTGTCTCCTCACTCTAAGAGCTTCTATTACACTTCTGAGTATGAACATTTTTATATATATAAATCGCGTCATAGCAACAATATCTCTCTCAGCAACATCCCTCTTAATAAAAGACTGCACTTTAATAAGACTCACTTTTAATAAAGAACAATAACAACGATATAACAACAACAAGAAAAGAAACATAGTAATAACAACAAGAATAATAATAAATATACAACAGTTTTACTAAATTTCCGGTTTTCGTATGGTCGATTAGCTCATATGAATTTATTTCTGTAGTTTTTTCTTTATAATTAAAGCTGCTTTTCTCATCACCAAACATTGTACAGTCTCAGTCTTATCCTTGATTACGGTTTCTCCTTCTCTCTTTAAAAGGACTTTAGGAGTGTTCCTAGTACTTCTACAATTGTAGCTATTATATTGGTTTGGTTTATTATTATTATTATTATTATTATTATTATTATTATTATTATTATTGCTACTAATGCTACTATTAATAATAATAAAAAAGGCCTTTTCTAGACTTTTAGATATTTCTTAACCAGCAGATATCATGAGAAAATTGTAATAATAAAGGTCTCAATTCGAACGTTCTTTACAATTATTGTAATGTTTATATTTATATAAATTTTACAAGCCGACACCATTAAACTATAATTTCCTGCGAGACAACAATCGGACAGCCATTTTGAATGCTGAACCTCTTTCAGTTTAGTTTTATACAACTCACTTTTTATTGTTTCAATTCTCGTTACTTTATAACAAAATGCTTTGATCTAAACTAGTTTTAACATTTCTTTTTGTTCATCAAGTAATGGTAATTTATAAAAGTAAAACTATAATTCGATTCGCTCAACCCAATAAACGCATCCGTTTCACGATGAGATACAAATAATAGGGGATTCAGATCTAAAATATACACGATTGAAATAAACGCGTATTAATTTGCAACCTGATTATTAAGTTATGATACAGAACAAGTTGGGTCGGAATTTTTGATGAAAAAAAAAAACAAGGCTGACATTGCGAGATGATAATTGTATATACATCTTGTTTTATAAATATATATATATATATATATATATATATATATATATATATATATATATATACACTAACATTTCAGCCCTATGTTCTGTTTATAACTTTATGTGCACACACACACAACACACACACACACACACACACACACATATATATATATATATATATATATATATATATATATATTAAAAAGTTTGACTCATGTCCAGGTAACATAAATCTAAAATTTCAAGTGTTTAGAGCGAAAATTAGCGAAAGGAGTTTGGTTGAATCTGCAAAAGAAGACTCCTTTAACTTTGACCACTTGGCAGCCAAATTTTTGCCCAAAATCTGATTAACAAGCGTGCTGCGTGTCTTAATACTCTTTATGTAAACTTTCAAATGTTTAGACCCGAAATTGGCTGAATAGTTTGCTAGAGCCCGCAAAGGTAAAATCTTTTGAACTTTTACCGAAGTTCCGCCAAATTTTTGACCAAAAATCTAATACAAAGCTTGACTTATGTCTGAATACACTTTATGCAAAATTTTAAATGTTCAGACCAAAACTTGGCTGAGTAATTTGGTAGAGACCGCAGAGATCATATTTTATTCTAACTTTGAATACAATTTACTATTTAAAATGTATTGTGTTTACCTCAAATAACATTAAAATATTTGATCAATCTCAAAGTGACATACATCTAAAATTTCAAGTGTATAGACCCAAAATAGGCGGAGGAGTTTGGTAGAGTTTTCACAGATCAAATCGTTGGACGTTGACCGCTTGACATACAGATAACTAGCTGAAAATCGATTAAGAATATTGTCACGAATCTCAATATTCCTTATTTTAAATCTCGAGTCTGTACACAGAAAATTAACAAAGTAGTTTGGTAGGGAAATGTACACACACAGACACACACACATACACACACAGACAGACAATATCTCATATATATATATATATATATATATATATATATATATATATATATATAAAGTAAGAATGTGTGGTTGTGACAAGAAAACAGTCAACCTATATACTAAACAAATGTTTGATCTATAGACTTAAAATTGATTTATAAAGTATTAAGACATATTAAGAAATTTAATCGATTTTCATCCGGAAAAAATGGTTTCCGGATGAAAATCGATTAAATTTCTTAATATGTCTTAATACAGTTAGTCAACTATTTCACGACTGCACTTGCGCGAATCGTTCACATGACCTCTTTCTTATGCTAAAGAGAAGTAAGTTTGAAAACAATTTTTAAAACTCGTCGCCATCTTGCTTATGGTAATCATACTTAACTCACTGGTTTAAGGTTTTGATTTCCTTCTTAGCTCGACTAGTTTTACAAGAAGTGAACTGTTTAGAAAATAAGAACACAATACCTGCATACACATGTGTTAATGTCTTTCCGTTATTTTTTTACTTCATTTTTTTGGTATAAAATGATGTAACGTTAGTAATATATATATATATATATATATATATATATATATATATATATATATATATATATATATAATTTTTTAATTTTTTATTGAGCCCATAATAAATTTACATTACTGTTTCCATTGGATTTTCACCACAGGAGATGAGGTAGAGTACCAATTTCATCGGAATTCATAGGTGGACTGAAGTTTAAACTTACAGAAATAGATAGAAAGTTATTTGGGGGGTATTAAATAGAGAGGGAGGTCGTGTGGTAGTGTGAAGAGGTTTTATACAATTGAATTTCAGTTGTGAAAAAATTCTAAAGAGCGTCTATTAGATACGTTTGAAAAAGGAAGAAAAGGAGACGTTAAAGGCTGAAAAGTACTTCGGGGGGAGTAGTGGGAGTAGAGGTTTTTTGCGTCATGGTATCTGTTGTTGTGTAAGAGGGAGTGGGAGTAGGTAATCAGTAGCCACCATAGCAGCTGGTAAATATTGTCACCATGGCAACATATTTTTTATGAGGACGCCGGATTTTAGGGCGATATTTTGGAGGCGTTATTGATTTCTGCATAAATTAAATCATATAATTATATAATTCGAAAGGGATGCAGATGTTGGGGGGAAGGGTAGGAAGGGGGGGGGGTTTCGACATATTCCTGGGGGGAGAAGAGGAGGGGGGAATACATTTAATGTGGTATTTACGTTTTGTAGACGTTGTTGTTAAGGATAATATATGTTGAGAAAAGAAAGAGAAAAAAGAGAAAAAAGGAGAAAAAAAGAGCAGGGGGGCCGGTTCGGATAATATAGATAGGTAGGCGGATAAAGTTGATTATTGATGATAGTAAGAAGATGGAAAGTAGGAAGGGGGGTTCGACATAGACATGGTGGAGGGGGGAAAGTGCAATTAATGCGGTATTTACATTTTGTAGACGTTGTTATTAAGGATAATATATGTTGAGAAAAGAAAAAAAGAGAAGGGGGGCAGGTTCGGATAATATAGATAGGTAGGCGGATTGAGAATGATTATTGATGATAGTAAAGATGGGAAGAGTAGAATTATTGGTTAATGAGTTGGATAATATTAATTGGTGAGGTTATTAGAGGTGAGGATAGATAATTAAATAGAAAAGTAGTAGGTAAATGTTATTGGTTGTATCCATAGAGGTAGTGGGTAGGGTATTTCGGTTATGCTAGTTTTTATATTTGGAATGGAGTAAAATTACTAAGGAGATATTGTTTGTAGTGTTTGCAATTTATTGATGTTTCGTATTTTTTATTTAAAAGTTTATTCCTGTCAATAAAATTTGTGATAAATAGTTTTTCATATAAACAAAGATGATATGGGGAGTTAATTGATTTGCAAGTGCTGGATTTTTTTAGGATTTCCCAGGTGATAGTTGGGGTGAGGTGGCTTCTGGTTAGCTGTAGGTAGTGGTTGGTGAGTGAAGTTTTGTTTGGGTGATTAGGGTTGTTTATGGAGCATTTGTGGACCCTGAATCTTTCCTTGAAGGGGGTACTTGAGATGCCTATATAATTTTTTTTATTATTAGGTTATTCTGTGGGAGTAATAGTTGCTTTATATACTACGTTTGTTGCGAGGCAGTTTTGTTGGAGTGGGCATCGGGATTTAGTAATGCAGTTACATTTGCTCTGATAGTTAATTTTATTGTTGTTGTTATTTAGTATTTTGTTGTTGTGTTTTTTAATTATATTTTCAAGGTTATTGGTGCAACTGTAACTTAATTTGATAGCGTTGTTATTAAAGATTTTATGAAAAATATTATTGGGAGGGGGGAAGTGCTTTTTAATTAACATGAACATTTTTTACCTAGTTTAGATTTTACCATATTATTGTAAGGAGGGTTGAACCAGAGGACCTTGCGGGTTCTATTCTTTTTCTTCTTAATATTAGTAGTATTGTTATTTGGGATGTTAGGTTCCAGATATGTTAATGTAGTATTGGGGTAGCCACATTTTTTAAAGCGCTCTCGTAGAATGGTTTGTGTTTATGAAATATAGTAGAGTTGGAGGAGTTAGTGCTTAGTCTTTTTTCTATAGATTTGGGTATATGGTTAATTACGTGTTTGGGGTGGTTGGACCTGGGGTGTATATATAGGGGATACGTGGTGTTTTTTGTATAGGGTTTATAGGTATCATTGGATATGTTAAAAGTAACATCGAGAAAATTAACAGTTTTTATATTAGAACTCACCTCAATTTTCAGGTCCAGTTTCTTCATTTCCTTAATCAGTTTTTTCTTGACGCTTTCACATTTTGGGCCGTTGGGGTTTTCCACTGGTATTAGGCCGTCATCTCTATAAATTCCCACGTTATTGTTGGTGATGTGTTTTGTTAGATTGTAGAGGATGAATAGGCCCACCAGGTCAGTGGCCTCCGCTGAGTCAAAAGCCCCCATCGTAAGGTCGAAAGGGGTAGGCTGGTCCTTCTTAGTCCATTGGGTGTCTTGGTTTATTAATACCGTTTTTCGGCATTTTTTGATTATTTCAATTTCGAAGGTTTGTATGTCCGAGAAAGTGGAGGCGAAGTCCAAAGCTATGTCGAAAAGGTTTTTTGTTATGGTCGGATAGTAACTGACAATATCAAACTGGATAAATGCAGCCTTTCTTTTGTTGGGTATCCTGTTAAACCAGTTAATCGTATCCTCAGTGTTGTCCCATTGGGTAAGGTTACATTTCTTTTTTATCTGGTTGTTAATTCTTTCGAGGATCCTTTTACTTATTTTTCCGATTTCCGGTTTGGTGGGGTTAATAAGTCTGGTTTGGGGTTTAGTCTCAAAGTGTTCTTTGTGGTCTTTAAGGAGGAGGTATGCACTTTTTGTTTGGAGCTTAGAGACTCTATCGCTCAAGTTTAGGGTGTCTGTTATGGTTTTACTGTCCAAATTTATATCCTTAATCATGCCGATTTCAGATTTTTCATATGTGGCGGTGAGGTTGTTATTTAGGAGTTTTATGTATCTCTGTTTTGATATCTTATAAAAATTTTGAGATTTATCCGCCTTAACATATATTAGTTTGGATGTATTAATATCTTTTTTTATTTTGTCTAAATGTTGTTGGAACTGGTTTTTGTGTTTACGGAAGGATATGTTGTTTATAATGTCCGTAAGATCCGTTTCAAATTTCGCCAATTGCTCTATGTGTGGAGCTGTGCTCTTGTTGCTGAATCCATAATATTCGGTGGTATTTATAGAATTTTTGTCCTTAAGAAAGAAGTAGGCCTTCCAGCGCATCGTAGTCATTATTTGGTGTTGTCGGGATGTTTTTGAGGGATAGGTTGAAATTAACTTTTTTCATTTCTTGTAAAGGTATAATCCAAGTTTTTTTATGGAGAGTGCTCAACCGTGAAGGAGTATATATTTCTTTTCAAGGGAAATAAGGTAAAAAAACCCGATAAGAGTGCTCGATATGTTAATAGAGCGGTATATAATTTTTTAATTTTTTATTGAGGCCATAATAAATTTACATTACCCCCCCCCAATAACTTTCTATACATTTCTGTGAGTTTAAACTTCAGTACACCTATAAATTCCGTTGAAACTTGTACTCTACCTCATCTCCTGGGGTGAAAATGGAAACACTAATGTAAATTTATCATGGGCTCAATAAAAAATTAAAAAAATTATATACCGCTCTATTAACATATCGAGCACTCTTATCGGTTTTTTTTACCTTATTTCCCTTGAAAAGAAATATATATATATATATATATATATATATATATATATATATATATATATATGTGTGTGTGTGTGTGTGTGTGTGTGTGTGTGTGTGTGTGTTGTTTTTGTTTTGGTTTTAGCGATATGTTTTGAATGAATTCAATTATTTACGAAAGTACATTTTTACCTAAATGCGAGTTGGGAATAATTTTCCCTTTTAAGCAATTTGGCACTCCCGCATGGGGAGCGGTATATATATTATTTTCAAAATGTAATTATCCACTGACACGTATTTCGTCGTCTACAACTCATCAGAGTGGCTGTATCTAGCGAGATTCCAAATCGGGACCCAACGGTAATGAGACTAAACCGTTACTCCTGGACCATCTCGCCAACTGTCTGGATATATCGCGATTTACTTAGATGTTGTTTTGTTGTTTGGGTTTAGCGATATGTTTTGAATGAATTCAATTATTTACGAAAGTGCATTTTTACCTAAATGCGAGTTGGGAATAATTTTCCCTTTTAAGCAATTTGGTACCCCCACATGGGGAGCGGTATATATATATATATATATATATATATATATATATTTTATTTTTAAAATGTAATTATCGACTGGCACGTGTGTATTTATTTTTTCCTTTTTATCTACATCGTGTTTATCGTGAATATGCACTCAGAACTTTTAACAACCCTGTTCATTTTTTAATTAGTACTGGAGTTTTTCCGCTGATTGGCGGAAGGCTACGATTTACCTATCTTTACAAAAAGATAAGTAAGAAGACCCAATGAATATAGACAAATTTGCGTTAAATCTATTGTCTCAAATCTATGGACGTCTGCTCAAGCGAGGAATCATTGCTCGTCTAGGATCTACTTCTACAATCTCTCCATCTCAACCTGGTTCCATGCAACACGTTAATGTCTCATAAATTTACTTGTAATGGAAAAATTGGTTACAAATATAATATAATGATATATTAAAATACGACTGGTATTGTCTATAGATGTCATGAATCAGCTATCAAATGGAAAATATTAATGACTGGACACACATGGTTCAGATGAATGGCAGTTTTTAATCTGAAATAGATGATACCAGTTGTGCTTCTCCGTTCGATTTTCTTTTTATATTATATCAACCACATGGCAGGAGTGTTTGCTTGAATGTTGCTTTACGTGCAAACGATGTAAAATTGGTATCTCGTAGCACTGAAATTTAATATCTCGAGTTTAGCCCAGATTTGCATGGAAAAATCCTACTGAATGTGACAAACTTTACTGGACAGAACTGCTGCCATATTGCAGTGAGTTCTTCCGAATCTGCTCTCACTTTCGGGCATAACAGTGCTCATTTAAAGGCGGTAAACCAGAAAAAAACCTGTCATTCAGGTTAACCTGCCATTCAAGCCATCTCAATATTGTACTAAGGCTGCTAATAAAGCAATGAGTATCCTTTATTTCATACAATGTGCCTTCTAAGAACTCATTCCTGTAATATTTCTCTCATATATAAACTTCTAGACATTTGAATTCGCTCTCTGAATCCTGTTTCCACGACTGTAACAAAACATAGTAGTTTAATTGTAATGTAAACAATTAATTATCTTGCTACTAAACTCCGAACAGTTTCTCAACTAGTATACATTTGCATATGCCCACTATTTTTACAGAGTTGTTTTATACCGATTTTACAGAAAGATTATTTTGTTCGTTCTCAACAATTCAACTTTTAGATAACAAGGCATTCCGATTATTTATAAAACTGCAAAGTACTATATCAATGAATTATTTATAAAACTGCAAAGTACTATATCAATGAATTATTTATAAAACTGCAAAGTACTATATCAATGAATTATTTATAAAACTGCAAAGTACTATATCAATGAATTATTTATAAAACTGCAAAGTACAATATCAATGAATTATATATAAAACTGCAAAGTACAATATCAATGAATTATTTATAAAACTGCAAAGTACAATATCAATGAATTATATATAAAACTGCAAAGTACAATATCAATGAATTATATATAAAACTGCAAAGTACAATATCAATGAATTATTTATAAAACTGCAAAGTAAAATATCAATGAATTATGACCACGTAACTAATTTCAAAGTCTATTTGACTTGACTCATCTTTAGAAAACAGATCAATGTCGCATTTGTGTCAGTTGACTTCATTTGCGTTAATCATTTGAATAAAGTTTTAATTCAATCAGTCCACATTCACATCAGATCAGTCGAATACATTTCTGAGTTTGTGATTGGCTTCAAAGTGCGTGTCCACTTTTATAGTTTACACAAGTTTACTGAAGTAACTTTAGCGCTCATTTTGCCGAGAGCAACTTCAGATCGTGTCAGGCCAACAAACAATTTGGTTGATGTTAATTTGGTTCATTAGCTTCATGGAAACAATTGATTAGTACTTCATGAACGGTTTTGAATTCCGACAAATGACCAGAACTTTAATGCCTCAGGCATGTGAACTAAACAAAGAACACATATACCTTTGCTTCAATACAGGAATTAACTATATTGGGATTTCTATCAAATCATGCTTTAGTTAATTGTTCTCATTCCGTGGAAAAATAAAATTAACATTGAAAGTGTGGTTTCGTTAAATTTAAACAGTCTTAACTGTAATTTAATTTATTTGCCCCTGTCGTCATTTATTTCTTAATGGTTGCTGCTGCTTATTTTTTACAATACGCTTTGGGCATTTCTGTCTGTATGCTTGAATCAGGTATGGTTTGTAAATAGTTAAACAAGAGGATAGTTTGTGTCAGTCCGGGGACCAAGTTTATATCTAAAATAAATAGAAAATATAGCGTTTATAATTTGATATTGCTCGGATTTAGTGCAACACTTTCATATGTGTTGTGAAATATATTTCCTCCCTGGGGATTAAAAATGCTGTAATACATTTCTCTAAATTTCAGCTAAGCTTAATATTGATTTAACTTTGAAATATCCCAAGTTTTGATATAAGAAAGTGGACCGTAGTGAGCCCTAATTTTTGCTATTTGCGTCACTTGTGTGGATATCAAGCAGACAACGAGCCAATAAGTCTCTACCGTTTATAATGATTAAACCATGTGATTTTCTTCAAAATCGTCATTTAAAAAGTGAAAAATAATGTACTTGGAAAATGATATTTATCTGCGTTAACAGCTCAGCATTTTCTCAGTTTATTCTTTAAAGTCGGAAATGCATATAGAATAAAAACGTATCGACATTTTATTAAATCTGGGTATCTGCATCTCAAAGCATTTTTCCTTAACTTATTGCTACCCTATTTTCTTATAATTTGATAATTGCAATATATATATACATATATTTATATTACATATATGTATATGAATGTGTGTATATATATATATATATATATATATATATATATATATATATATATATATATATACTAGTAGTTAGTCCAGCTTTGTTTGTGCCTTATGCACTATATATATATATATATATATATATATATATATATATATATATATATATAATTTATTAATACAAACATTAATGGCTACATATGTGCATACATGTTTCTGTAATCACCCGCGTTGGGGGACTACGTCTTCAGGCCAAGAATTACCGTCGAGAACTGATATTTCAAACAAAAACATTTTCTTATTTCGTTTATAAAGTTAGAATGTAACCTGGGTGGGAGTTATAAGCGGGGACAGGACAAGTGAGGTCTTTGAAGATATAAACATCTTCTTTTTCATTTCCCTTTCTTTTTATCCATCCCATCTTTTGGTTTTTATGTCATAAGGTACTTGAGAATTTAGTATTTTTGTCTTGCAGTCCGTAAATTAAAAACATTTCCTATGGTCACTGAGTACTGACCGGTGTCTTTAAATCTACACCCATCCACACACATACATGCACACAAGGTGTAGGCGTTTATCCGTATATTAATATATATGTGTACATGTGAAGCTTTGATAACTTTCGAGGTTTTATGTTTATTTTTATTTTATTTGTTTATTTGTTTTTGTTTTGTTTTGTTTTTATTCTAATTTTCATTTTAATTTTATTCTGTCTTAGTTATAGTTATTGCCTAGTTTCAGTGCGTGTGTGTGAGTAAAATAAAACGAACAGCATATATCCGCTTCTGAATATCTGTATTAATGTGTGTGTGTATGTGTGTGTGTCTGTGTGTATGTGTGTGTGTGTGTGTGTGTGCATGTAAGAAAGGGAAATGAAAAAGACGATGTTTATTATCTTCAAAGACCTCACTTGTCCTGTCCCCGCTTATGACTCCCACCCAGGTTACATTCTAACTTTGTAAACGAAATAAAAAAAATGTTTTTGTTTGAAATATCAGTTCTCGGCGGTAATTCTTGGCCTGAAGACGTAGTCCCCCAAGGCGGGTGATTACAGAAACATGTATGCACATATGTAGCCATTAATGTTTGTATAAATAAATTTAATGTACCTGCTCTGTTCACTCATTGAGCACTCTTTGGTAGACACATGTTGTTTCATTGGATGTACTTCTAGGAAACTAAACTCTACTGGCTATATATATATATATATATATATATATATATATCTGCATATAGTATATGTACTATATACATATATATATTATAAAGAAGTGAACCATCGCGTAAATTAAATCAACTAAAAAATGGAAACCGGGGTGAGGAAAAGAAAAAAATATATAATGGGGCAAGTTATATGTACAATTCAATAAAATAAAGAAGTCGATTAAAAACGATCGTTAAAATACACCCAAAGCGCTTTTCGTTCAGACTAACATTTTTAAGGGTCATAAGTCTGAAAATTATTATTTTTTATTTTTATTTTTTTTTTTTAGAATATTTGGTAGTGATATGGAATAAGAGCTGAGAGGAGGTTAAAAGGAAAAAACAAAACAAAAAAAAAACCCTTTTTATCGACCAAGTGTTGGCCGATGGACGATTCTATCAGTTGAGATTTTCTGGTAGTAGGTTGATGATCTCGGATGAAACGAGGAACATGTTGGGCGATTCTGACCTGAAGACGCTGGGTCGTCTTGCCTATATAGACGGCACCACACCGACATTGAAATTTATAAATAATATTACTTGTTTGGGAGATAGGCAAGACATCCTTACGAAACGTGGGCTTTCCTTTATGACATCTATTTATAGAAAACCCACTTTCACTGGTCTTTACCTTAGTTGGGATTCTTTTGCACCCACAACCAGGAAACTTAATCTTATTAGAAACTTAACCCATCGGGCACTTGCTATTTGTTCCCCACCTTTTATTGATGTGGAAATTTAAAACATTAAAAGGATTTTTATTACTAATGGATATCCACCTCCATTAGGTAACTTAGTTATTAATAAAAAAAAAATTCAATCCTTTTCTGAGCTACCAAAATACAGTCCATGTAGATTTCCGGTATACCTTAAGTTACCCTGGATTGAACTTGAAGGCCAACTTATTTGCGATAAGATTTCCTCTCTGGTGTATTCTAATTTTGGTGCTCTATCGCTCCGTATTGCCTTTTCCACAAACACCGCCTTTCCCTCATTTCATTATTTATAAATTTCAATGTCGGTGTGGTGCCGTCCATATAGGCAAGACGACCCAGCATCTTCAAGTCAGAATCGCCCAACATGTTCCCCGTTTCATCCGAGATCATCAACCTACTACCAGAAAATCTCAACTGATAGAATCGTCCATCGGCCAACACTTGGTCGATAAAAGGAGTGCGGTCTTGTTTTCTCTCCGGAGTGTTTTTCTGTTTTGTACCGATGACGCACAAAGTTCCACGTGTCTGTCCTCGAAACACTTGCCATCATTGCTAACCCCCCTACTTTGTGCAAGCAGAGAAACCTCCGGCTTCAATTAGAATTATTTGGGTAGTCAGGGTTTTTTTTCTCTTAACCTCCTCTCCGCTCTTATTCCATATCACTACCAAATATTAAAAAAAAAAAAATAATAATTTTCAGACTTATCACCCTTGAAAATGTTAGTCTGAACGAAAAGCGCCCGGGGTGTATTTTAACGATCGTTTTTAATCGACTTATTTATTTTATTGAATTGTACATATAACTTGCCCCATTATATATATATATATATATATATATATATATATATATATATATATATATATATATATATATATTTTCTTTTCCTCACCCCGGTTTCCATTTTTTAGTTGATTGAATTTACGCGATGGTTCACTTCTTTATAATTATTCTAAAATTTTGCCAATCGAATAAACATATATATATCTATATAAATCTCTCTCTCTTTCTCTCTCTCTCTCTCTCTCTCTCTATATATATATATATATATATATAGAGAGAGAGAGAGAGAGAATGAGAATGAGAGAGACAGACACAACATATCTCTATATAAAATTAGAAACGGATTATAATTAATATTCATATTCCTTGAGAGAATACTAAAAAGGATCTATTTTATTATCTTTAAAGATCAATAAATATTTTTCAATATTTATTTTTTGTAAAAATATGGGCGAAAATTATTTCTGTATAAATATCAATCCATCCATATTTCTATTAAGCTATATGCATTATTGGTGCTTACTAGAAACACACAAAATACTATCACAGCGATTCATCACTAACAACAACCGTGTGTTTTCCCTGTATTCTGGCGAACACTATATCTCCACAAATTTCTATTACTTTCACTTTCTTTCATAAATTTTGCAAATAACTTTGCTCTATAGTAACATCCGTTTGCTGAAAACGGCTATTTGTTTTCATTTCACTTTATATGCCTCTCAAAGTTAAGATTCTCCTTGCACGTAACCAGTGCAAATTAGCTGAGTGCTTATTTCTTCCTCAGTATTTCCGTCGTCTTTGACACTTTAAAATGTTATGCCGACTCTATTTTATCGATTTTGCGGATTCAGTTTTCTTAATCTTACGTGGTTTTACTTTATCCTTGTGTGTTTTACGTCGGTTGCTTTTTCCATATGGCTGGTGAAAATTTGTAGCTCATGTTGGTTGGTTTCAGCAATATAGCATTTTTTTCTGAAGATTTAAGTTTTGCTCCATAATAACGGCTGTTATATAGTCTCAGTCCTGTCCTTTCCTCTGTTTCTTCTAGTCATAGATTAAGTGTCTTTCGAATTGATCCTAATTTTATCTATAATTATTGGCATCATATTGATTTTTGTCATGTTAACTAATCCTCTAATTTAACTGGCAATTCCACGTATTTTTTCACTTGCTGGCTCATTGATATTGGCGCTATGATCTACTAGAAAGGTGAAATTGACAATTTGGCTGTGAATTTTACTTTATGTTTGTAATTATTATCTCCGGTCTTCTTGCTTAGATGAGTTTTTAAATGCCATTCCTGCCCAAACAAGGCACAGTGCGAAACAGGCAGAGGAATGCGGCATTTCGTTAATAGGACAGATGCTGAAGCTTGATGACAGTTCAGGACCTATCAGATTGGCGACTCTCTTTTGAACCCTGCTAAGGAGTGAGAGACTAGTAGCAGATCCACCGGCCCAAATATGACAACAATACTCCATATATAGGCGGAAGGTGGTCTTGTAGAGTTACAGCATACTTTTAGAAGTAAGGAACGTTCTGACACGTATAAAGAACCCATCATCCCCGCAGCTGCCCTGGAAATGTTGTCAATGTATTTGTTCCTACTCATATACTCTGTGAATGTTAAGCTGAGTAGTTTGAAAGTAGTTCTTTCAGGTAATGTACTTTTCGCCATAGCTATTAATCGTTGAGATGGTTTCATGTAATTATTGAAGGAAACATGCTTAGTCTTGGCAGCATTAGTGTAACCATCCATTTTTGTCCCAATTCCAATACAGATAATGGGTCTTCATTAAGTGTTTCTTCAATTTCCTTAGATATGTGTTCATTTGTTTTTCCTGTGGGCCTATTATAGGGCGTGGTGTCATCAACATATATACATATCTCAGAGACAATTTTATCAGGGAGATCATTTATGAATATTAGAAATAATAAATGTCGAGGGCTCGATCCCTGAGGTATACCTGCACTTATATCATATTGTTTGGATGTACAACCATCGAGGAATTCATGTAAACAGTTTTCCAGCTGTCAGGAAAGCGAGATTCGTTAAGGCATTTGTTATAAAATTTGGAAAGGACTAGAACAGCCTCAGTCGGAATGAGATAGAGTACACCTGTTTTTAGGTGTCTAGGTTTTATATGATATTATAAACCTGCCAATGGCAGATCATCTAGAGTAGCGTCTGTCCGCAGTGGAAAGTCAGGGAAGGAGTGTTTTGCTGAGTCCAATGTGTAGTTTGAGGCTAACCGACTATAAAACATATGAGCCTTCTGTGTTGCCGTGCAGAAAAAAAGACAAAAGAAAAAAACAAACACAACAAAAATCATAATTGGTAGATAGTGGGGGTATTGTTGATTGCCCATTATTTACTACACTGTTGTAGATTTTTCAGGAATCACAAGTTCCTAATGTCTGTGCTTCGATACGATTTCTTGTAGTTTCGGTAT
Organism: Euprymna scolopes; assembly: GCF_053919585.1. Classification (NCBI taxonomy): domain Eukaryota; kingdom Metazoa; phylum Mollusca; class Cephalopoda; order Sepiida; family Sepiolidae; genus Euprymna; species Euprymna scolopes. The sequence goes on from NC_136506.1 coordinate 2,514,937, forward strand.
ACTCTTTCTTAGCTGTCGCTATTTCTTTCTTACAATTACTTCCAGCTTCAATAAACTTTAGTCTGTTTGTACTAGATTTATATCGGTTAATTTTGACGTATGTATGCTGCCTTTGAGCAATAACAGCTGCGCAAATAGAAGTAAACCATTAGAGAGACTGGGGTTTGCTACAGAATTTCCGAATTGTCACATGTGCTTCAATTGCAGTTCTGAACCATTCACTGGTCTAATTTGCACACTGTTAAGCATAAAGAGAACATATTTTTTCCCATGGGGCATCTCTTATAAGATCCCTGATGGCTTCCCAGTTAGCCTTCTTATAATACCTTGTTGTTTTGAGCAATGCCTCTTCAGTTTTGGGTGAGAATTTAGGGTGGAGTCTACTATTATCACAATTTCATCAGCATTACGAAGTGAGCCATGTTGACCTTACTCATCTGGGAAACGTGTCGGACACTGGACCGTGCGTAGTACGGAAAAGGGACACATTGAATCTGTTTGTTATTTAAGTAGAAAATCCAAGCATATTACTGTGCTAGACATTGAACTCACATATTGGCATAAATGGTACTCAAACACCTCCAAAACGCCCATTTTTTAAGGAATGGGATGTGGCAGGAGCGGGAGCGGAAAACGTTCTTCATAGCCCTAGTCAGGAAGCATAGTCGACCACTAGGTGTTTCTGTCAAGTCCCTGTTATCACATGTCTACACCTGGCTAATTGGCAAAGAAAGAGTATGAAAATCGGGCGATAATCCGAGCCTATTTTCTCCTTATCTCCTTAAGGATTTTAGGCTTGCAAACCGGTAATTTTTCCGAATCACCAGCTCTAGGGAGGTCGCAACCAGGAATTAAGGGGCCTTTCTTTCCTTTGTTTGGAGCCAAGGGGTCAGTAACGCAGATTAGTTTCAGAGTTTTCCATTCTCTTAGACGGATGACCTTAAAAGATCTACGGATCGATAAGCAGCAAAAGGGATACCCCCGCACCTGGGTCCCAAAATCAGGTTTTCCTGCGACCCGTTAATGTAGATAAGGTTAATGGGTTAGTTATTGAACGTTATATAATAACTGACAAATTATCTTCGTCAAAATAATTTAAAAAAGCACATTAATACAACTTCCATTTCATTGTTACTGGAACAGAGGATAAGCAAAAATTCATCCAGTGGAAGTAACTAAATTGGCAACTGGTTGGTTTTAAATGGCGAAGTTTATATCTTGTAAAAGTATTGTTCATACGTTTGCTTAGGAATAGAATAATATGTTAAAGTATAATTAAGTTGATATTATGAATAAAATACAATTTTTTGCCTACACTCTGGATATTTAACACGATAAGAGGGATAATAAAATGTATCACCTTAATAAAGATTCACATAACGATATATCTATGATTTGAAGTACAATTCAGTACAGGAATAGCTGGAAGTAAAGTATAAGCTATTGAGTATTCAATGCGTATAATTAGGCATACATAGAAATATGTACATATATCCAGTAGATACGGGTATACAGAAATTGGATATATAAAGTATATTTGTTAATTATATTCTGACTTTAAACGAAAGAAAAATATCTTCGGCTTTTGTCTAAAATTCGAAATTGTATTTTGCATAACAAATAACAGTTTTTTCAGTACTTTTTGTATTACTTTTAGCCATCTAAGGGAAAAATAGATAAAGAAATTGCTATTTCATATAAATCTTTTTTAAATTTTAGTACAGATTTATAGCTAGGAAGTATTAATTTATGGCTAATAAATAGAAATTTATGGCTAATAAGTGCACATTTATGGCTAATAAGTATATATTTATGGCTAATAAGTAGAAATTTACGGCGAATAAGTATAAATTAATAGCTAGTAAGTATAAATTTATGGCTAATAAGTATAAATTTATGGCTAATAAGTAGAAATTTATGGCTAATAAGTAGAAATGTATTGCTAATAAGTACAAATGTATGGCTAATAAGTATAAATTTTAAAGCTACATTATAGGATAAGAATATACGCTAATGAAAGCCTTAGCAATAGAAATATATAGATGTTTAGTGTCTACCGATTTTAAAAGGTCAGCCTGCTAAGGTAAAGGGCCGAAAGCTACAACTCACTCTATGGGTACGTGCAATGTATGTGATTTTATAGCAGCTAGGGAAAACGAATACAGTATAAATAAAAAATAGGATTTACAGAGGTTGAGTAAAATTTAGTAGTAAAAAAATTGGGATAAAGTTTATTATGCAAAACAGACACAGGCAGCCATCTTTGACGCAAAATATCTATTGGATAAAATCGGATAAAATTTGATAAAATTGAATAAAATTTGATACAAATCTGATAAAATTGGATAAATCGGATAAAATCGTATAAAATCGTATAAAATCGGATAAAATCGGATAAAATCGGATAAAATTGAATAAAATTGGACAAAATTGGATAAAATCGGATAAAATTGGATAGCAGGCGGATAGAACCATTTGCTCAGTTTTGAAAGAAACAACAAATGTGGTGTCGTGGTTCGTTGTTTTAGTCACAAGCGCCTCTAGCGAGTCCTTGATATTGTAAATCTGCGCCTTGCTAATTAGTTAAGAAATAAGTGTAGTAGTTGGGCGATTGTCAGATCTTATTTACTCCTTTAAACTGTAGAATTTGGCTGGGAAATTTGTTGACTATGACCGAGCAGGCATCGTCCGTACTGTTTCGGCGCAGTCACACAAACCAGAAGCGTAGGCTTTATAACTAGGCTAACCGTCGCCCAGAACAATTGACCTGACAAAGTCTAAAGATCCATGATTCGAAAAGAAGGAGCCATGAGCCGGGGGTCAATACCAAATTTTTGCCGCTCTCCCATGGCTTAAAAGATAATAAGTATCATACATAAATAAAGTTTTGCCTTCATCTAAATAAATTACTCTAAAATACTGAGATATTTTCCTCTTATTTTAAATAGAAATAATACTATCAATTTGGCATGTTGAAAGAATATTTAGTTTTTTCGGAGCTTTTTTTTAATAATGAGTGAAGAAAAGATGGTTAAAATTCTCTGAAACAAATTTAAAAAATATGATAAATATATACAAAAGAGAAAATAGTGTAAAATTTAATTCATGGCTTTATACTGAAATAAACGGCCAAAGATTTACTCATCTTAATTCCCCGTTTTAGCAACATGTTGTCACACTTTTGCTGCGTACGTTCAAATAGCGCTAGTGATCCAACCTTCTTAGAAAAGGCATCGGATGGGGGATCACTTGGACTTTAAATTGTCTTATAGGGTTAGCCAGTAAGAAGTGATGTTTATTATTCTTTCTTCCCAAGAACTTTGTTATTTTTTTGTTTTCTACTACTTTCTTTGCTTTGTGTTTGTATCATTTGTCCGCATGTATGAAATCTAGTAATTTGTAGATATTCAAGTGCACTCACACGTATCCGCCGTCATATTCCGTTTAGGCTAGTTTGCTGCATTATTTTCTAATTTATAGTTTTATATCTTTGTCAACAGTGTTTACCTTTATAATTTACTTTCTTTTCTTTTTAACTTCAATGTAATCATTATCAGCATTTAAGAGTTATCATATTACTGATTTTCTTTTAGATAAGGATTACTTTTTGCATATTATTTCGATACTGATCCTAACTTAAATGTCATTTTCACAAGATTTCGATTGATGTAACCTTCTCCGGGTGTCTTTTCGAACTCAGCAATATTTCTGTGGAACTCATGATTTGGACCGAGTTTCAAACAGAACACTTTTTTTTACTTAACGTTCCCTTAGCCATGCCTGGATAAAAGGTCCTAATTCATTCCTACAGACATTTTTCGACCGTCCACACTGAGAATTGAACCTTTAACCTTACGAAGAATATCACATTTATTACTGAATTTTCAAATTACTTTAACCAATACATAAGAGGTCTTTAAGAACATTATTATTATTATTATTATTAATGCCGCCATCATCATCATCATCATCATCATCATCATCATCATCATCATCATCATCATCATCATCGTCATCGTCGTCGTCGTCGTCATCATCATCATCATCATCATCATCATCATCATCATCATCATCATCATCATCATCATCATCGTCGTCGTCATCATCATCATCATCATCATCATCATCATCATCATTATTAATTTCTGTAGCTATAACTTTTAACACACATACAAGAGTATATAAACCTTTAGGAAGACATCATCAGCGTAATGGCGATGCAAATTCTTCGTGGACATCCGCCTGTCAATAAATACGATAACTGCCATCTCCAACATTCCATCGAGTCGAAACAACAATCGCCAGAGTGTTTTGACAGCCGGGAGAAACTCGTCAATCAAAAACGTTATCTGATCGGCAAATACAATACGATTGTTTATAAGTTGTTCGTCTTTCGAAAAGCCAAATGGAAGAAACAATCACTTGTGTAAACATTAAATCTTGCATTGTGAATATGGAGTTGGTTTCCTATCTTGTTTTTATATACATTCAAAAAGGAAGACATTAATTAAAATAGTAAGGAAGTTTTCATTTCATAAAAGAAAGCATTAAATCAAATAAGTTTTACATAATGTTTATTATCACCAATGAACTAAAAAAGGCAGAAAATCAGAAAAGCGATTGTATAACGTGAACAATGTGTGTAAGATAACGTTGATATGTTATGTTGTATGTTTCTCTTTTCGTTTTTCTCTTCGTTCATATATATATATATATATATATATATATATATATATATATATATATATATGTGTGTGTGTGTGTGTCAGTATTGAGAGTTTAGGACAATGTTAAGATTAAATATTAAAAACAGCAAAATAATTAATTGCTGTATAATCAGGTTGTTAATTGTTAGTATATAGAAAATGTCCTAATAGTTTGATGAGAGAGAATTAGTCTACAGAAATTTCTCGAACCAAATGAATCAGATGCCCAGCGATTAAAAAGAAAAAAAAATCAACATATATATATATATATATATATATATATATATATATATATATATATATATATATATATATATATATACTTACATATAGAGATGCTAGTCTCAATTATATTTCGACATACAATTTGTACGTCCTGTAACCGTGCATGCGCTTGTAACTGTGAAACGGGTTTCGGAATCAGGACTACAATTCTGATGAGTCAGCACTGCCTTATTAAAATAGAAAAAAAGATTCATAAAACAGAAAAATAAACAGTCTGGATCATGTCCATTCTGTTACATTTATCATTTATTATTGCTAAGCTTTTGAGTGGAAATATTACTTCTTCCCTTGTAACCATTTTGAAGAATTCAGCAAATGTGTGGAGCAATAACATGTTTTGTGAAAATCTGCTCTTTTGCTTATGGCAATAATGTGTATTAATTCTATGCTTGTGAAACATTACAACAGCGTTAATATAAACGAACATCAACACGGATGTGTTCAAAGATCTAAAGTTTTACTTCACTTAATAATCAGTCTCTAAATGTATTAAAACTTCACTGCTTTTAAGACTCTTATTTTGTTCATACCTTCGATATATATATATATATGTATATATGTATATATGTATATATATATAGAGAGATTTTCATATATATTTATATATGTAAATATATACATGTATATCTATCTTTATGTATATATATATATATATATATATATATATATATATATATATATATATATATTTATATGCGTGTGTGTATGGATGTATATATTTTTGTATTTAGTCGATTAATCGGAATTGGAATCGGAAAAACAAGTACATTTTGGAGCATCGAATTCGGAAAAATTCTGCCTATTTTCCGATGCCAAACTTTATTCTTTTAATTGTGTTTTTTTGTTCGCACTGTTCGTATTAAAAATACAAATATTACATATTTATTTATTTAAATGTTTACGTGTAAGAAAATATGTGCCCGTTTTTTTTTTTTTACAAAAATGTTGAAAAATAAAATTCTTATATTTAAATATATAGAGATTGTTAAATAATCAGAGTCGGATTAATTGTATGGGAATACGGATGAATATTGTTAAATGTAACAACATGGTTAGTATAGAGGAACATTAACACAGATGTATTCAAATATCTAAAGTTTTATTCATATAAACTATCAATAATTAATGCATTAAAGCTTAACTTCTTTTAAGAGACTTTTTTTGCTTATTACTTATATATATGTATATGTATATATATATACATACATATATATATACACACACACACATATATATATATATATATATATATAGAGAGAGAGAGAGAGAGAGAGAAATACATGCATATATATGCATATTAATGTATATATATATATATATATATATATATATATATATATATATATATATTGTATTAAAAGCAAGGTCGACCTACAAATTCGATGACGTTTCGCCTGTTTTTCAAGAATAAAAAATGTCCGTTCACGAAAAAATGAGTTAATGCATTGTATATATATATATATATATATATATATATATATATATATATATATATATATATATATATATATATAAAGAGGAAGGGGAGGATCAGCATATTTATTTTCATGTAAATAAAAAATTATATAAACATATATACATGGTATATATGACTAGTCCCCAAAAATAGCCTCATCGAATTATTATGTCTTTCCACATTTCTTTTAATATACATTTCGAATTGTCATATATATATATATATATATATATATATATATATATATATATGTGTGTGTGTGTGTGTGTGTGTGTGTGTGAGTGTGTGTGTCTTTTGTGTTATTTTCTGGGCAAGTACTCGACTAGGCTTGAATAAATGTTAAATAATATATTGCATTTGCAACAAATGCTCGTCTAGCAATGAAAGCCGTCAACACTTTCCCTTACTTTCTAATATGTGCCAGCTGATACTACAATGTTTTTTTATCAAGTGTGAATACGTTCATTTTGAGCCATCTTCTTATTTTAAACTACTCAAGTTTTACCATTATTAATGGTCATGGTATTGCCTGATCGAGACTTTAAGCATTTTCCTCGGATGGCATATAGGCCTTGATAAGCAGTGACCCTCAAGTAACACACACACACACACACACACACACACATATATATATATATGCATTGAATAAAATTATTCATAATTTGGAATAACAAATCAGTTTCAAAAGGAAAAACAAACAGAATTATCCCTAAAAAACGTCATATACTGTTTACCTATATTACCTATATGCTTTCATGTGATGCCTCTGCTTGATCCTCAGGAGTGCGTTTCCTTATTTGTTTCAGATGTATGTTATGTTAAAATTTTGGACCCTGAATGATGTCTATGACATTGCCAATTCTTTGTGAAATTGTGCCCTGTTTCCAAAAGGAAACGTTGTTCTGAAATGCTTATATAGGCTTTATCGCCGATGTTAAATCGTTTTCTTGGCATGGTAGAGGTTCTGTGTTGCATTGTATGTTTGGGCAGCAGTTTATCAATAGCTGATCTGATGTCTCTCTGGTATGTTACGTACAAGCGCCAATATCATACTGGCTAGCGTCGCTAACCACTATAATATCCAAATCCGGGTGAAAATGAGTTAGAAATAGTTTTGAGGTAAGGATTATATCGTTTCTTGAAATTATGTCAGGTAATCCGATGACAATACCCAAGGTTTATCTTTCTTTAGTAAACTGTTAAGTGGTGCGCAAAGTTTGCGCATGTTGAGGATAAATCTTTGGTAATAGTTTACATAAACTACTTTGTAGTTGTGCTACGTTTGTCGGTGCCGGCCACTCTTTAATAGTGGACACGCTGTCCAGATCTGGGCGTCTGTTAGAAGAATTACCACTAGTCTTCTTTGACCTTTCACCTCTTGATTTGTATTCGACTGAATACTTATTTGATATGGTTTGCGTTTTACTCCCTGCTTTTGCTCGCTATAATAGTGTAATCTAAATATGCGACGGCGGTGTCAAAATCGTCCAGCATGGTATCAATAACCTACTGAAATATATCATTGCTACTTTGAACTAAGAACGCAAGTCTTTCGTATCAGAACAAACGACGATGGGTATTAATACAGAGGAAGTTAACGCTTTTGTGGTTTACAGCGATGTGTACATAAGCGTCGCTCATGTCGATCTTAAGAAGAACTTGCCGCCCTTTAATTTTGTGAACACTTCCTTCGAGCTGGGTAATGGATAGTGAAAGTATTCTAATGAGCGTTGGGTCCGGTCGAGAATTCGCCGATAACACGGAATTCCCCGGACCCTTTTTTACGTAGACTACCGAGCGGCCAACTGACTATATTAAATTTTAGACAGTATGCCGGTGTTTTTTCATCAGTCCACTTCCTGATTTATCTTATTTAGGAGTGCGGAATGGAAGTTACGTTTTTAAACGGTTGGATGCCCCGTTTCAGCTTAAAATCCGCGGCCATTTTGTTCATCTCCCAAGACCAGGAGTGAATACATCTGGGAATTCTTCCGTAAAGCTAGTTATTAGTTTCTTACCTGCCGCTCAGCAGGCTGCTATTTATTTGCAAATTCTGGAGATAGGTAAGTTCCACAGATCCCTCCAATTTGAGCAGAACAGGTTTTCACTATTTTTTAAAACATATATTTGGAGCTTTTTAGTTCTTACCAACAATGTGGCATAATTTATTTATTCACCCTCAAATTTAATTTTGTGTCGTTGACAGCATTTGCCGTTCTATAGGTTTTCGTAATTTACTCCACCTTTTGAAGCTAGTATTGTAAGATCCGATCCACTGTCTAACTTTAATTTCATATCCATGCTGAAAATGTTGACCGTTACGTATTTACGTAGGTTTTCTTCTAGGTGTCTCAAGTTATGCTTGGCGCACTCGGCTATTGATATGATTTTTTCGGCAGTGAAAGCTTTTATGTCCCATTTCATTACATATAAAACAAATTCTTTGTAAAGTATGGGCAATCCTGGAACTAGTGTCTACCACAAAATCTTAAACAAGGGCTCGTTGCTTTTTATTTTTCAGACATTTGAGATTAATTTTTCGTGTACCCTCTTGGATTGTATGTTGACGGTTTTTGCCTGGCTATTATTTATATTTGCTATGCCCCCTTCGATATTTCTCGCATTTCTTTTATTATTTCCCCTTTCGATAATGCAGTGTAAAGTTCAGTTGGTTTTATTACGTCGTTAGAACTCTGTGCCTGATTTCCGAAACTTTTCCTGAGGTTAAACCTTGTTTACTCTTCACAAGTTGTGTTAGTAGCTCCTGTGTCCGTTGCTGGCGCTCAGACGTTTGATTTAATGTTTCATTGATGGTTTTTGATGCTTCATTAATTTCTCGGACGATTGTTTTTGTAATTCGATATATTATTCCTCTACCTTGTGTTGATGGTGTGTCGCGATTTCCTGTTTTTCTTCCCATTTCACCAATATGTCTTTTGTTCAAGTTGCAGTTTCGTTAAGTGAGCCAAAGCTAACCATAGTTCCTCTATTTTGTCTGGTTGGCTAGTTCAGAAAAAGTACAGATTTTTTTTTTCTTATCTCGTTTGTAAGGAGAGAGAATTTTGTAGTTCTTCCCATTTGTTTCCTATTTTTGGAAATACCAGGCTAGAAATAATGATTATTTCCACATTATTTGCAACAGTTGGGATACATACGTTTCAAAATAAAATGTTAGTTACACTTAGCAACTATTAGACATTTGAGTTTTATTTTCTTGAACAAAAACAGCTATTCAAAAAATATTTACCTCGTATTTACATGTAATTATGCCGTTAAACCGACATAAACATAAATGCTCTCAGAGGTGCAAACATTGTTTTCATTTTTTCCTTTAGCGTAAAAACATATGAAACAAAAATAATAGATAATAGGCATAAAATAGAAAAAATATATACGTATATTTTTTTCCAGGGGGGGAAACAATAGAGTAAGATTATCTCTTTTTAGTCATGTAGAGAGAACAACAGTGACACTTAACCCAGTAAGAAGATTAAGAATTTGATCTTATTTGTGTTCTTTTAAAGCTTGTTCGGTAGGATGGACGGACATATTTTTTTTTCTGCAAAAATATTTTACTTACAGTTTTTCTCCTCGTGCTTATCTGGTTCTGATCTTTTTGCTTCTTGCATTCAGGGAATTGGGTTTTGCCCAGTTACCTTTTAAAGTAAATTAGCAGAGTTTTTATTTTTTCCTTTGAGGTTACTGCATAGAAAACTTTTCATCAAATCCTCGTATTACGAGTGTTATGGGACCCTAGTTTATTAAATCCCTTTCTTTTCGTGAGTGTTCGACTCCTATTGTCGCTGGTATTATGATTCTGAATTAGCTACAATAAAAACAGAACAGGTATGTAAACCAAGACGAAGATAAACAAAGAGTTACAGAATGTAAAGAGTGTTTTGGGTTCAACCGAGCATGCCAGATTAACTTCGAAACTTGGATCATAAAGGGTCCCAGTGTATATGGATTGTGATTGAGTCCATTTAGAGGCTGATTAACCCACAATAAAACCAAAAGCTTATCGACAATGCTTGAAGTACTAGAACCATCTGACAAGCTTGCTATGCTATTTTAGATGTGTTTTACAACGCTGTGAAAAACAGTTAACAAGCAGAAAAATCTGAAAACTTCACGCATCACCTTTTCAATTTCGTCCCTTAGCACACTTTTTCCCGCTCAATTGCATACCTTATGCACCAAAATTCAAGTCTGATCAAAAAGAAGTTGAGTATATAGGCTGAGAGGTGCACTTACACACATTCTCACTATTATAGATATACTAAGTGTACACGTAACGTTAAATTCCATAAATAAATGAAGCAAATAAAATACGGAAAAAAGCTAAGACATGTGCATACGAGTATTATGTTATTTGTTCTAAGCAGTTCACTTTTAGTTAAGTAAAAATATACACGAATTGTAATTGACTCCAAGAATTTAAGACGTTCAAGTACGATAATCATTACACCAGCTTGATATGACATTTATAAATATTTTCAACCCAACTTATACTTAACATAAGAATTTCACGACCGCGCATTCGTAAACCCGGTTATCTCTTACGCACTGATTTTTCACTTTTACCATTTTGACACGATGAAAACGGATAAAAACTTTTTCCACATGCCTGAATAATCTTGAGCATATAGGTTGAGAAGTGTACCCAAACACATTAACACTGTGATAGAATATATAGATAATGTTGTAAGCAATAAACATGTGTTCGAATAAACAAAACTGTAAATATATTGAAACTTTTAGAAAGTTTTAGTATTGATTCTGTTGGGGTCCTCAGGGGGGCTGGAAATATATGCACATGTTAGGAGGACAGTAAACAAATATATTACAGTAAAAAAAAATACTATTTCAAAAAGATATATAAATCCGACATTCAGTGTTGTATGCTTGTATGACGTCTTCCGCTAGAACCATCCGTTGTGATGGGGAATTCAATGCGTCAATAAGTACATAATTACCACAGATGTAACCATCGCCTTTTTTATACGAATAGATCTATCTATTCGCATTTCCCTTTTTGGCATGTGCCATGTATATTTTATAACTGCTTAACACCGAATTAAATTCGATTTCAAAGGAGCTGCACAAAGAAAAAAAGTATTCAAACCCACCATGTTAATTTGCTATCCTAAATCTTCGTTATTGACTTTACAAATGTTTTTTTTTAAACAAGAAAGCAAACACTTCCGTAATTCGTATTTGCACCATCACAGGCCACACTATCTCTTAGCTTTCAAGTACTAGAAAGATACTTCAAATTTCTATAACATAGTGTAAACTGTTTGTTAATCTCTAAAATTGTCAACATTTAATCTATTTTAACATCGAAGCAAAATCAATGTCGCAATGCAAATTCCTTCTAAATGCAATTTACTATTTTGGACAACTAACCTAGGTTTCTTCTGTTTGCAGAGTTTATACTTAAAAGAAGAGCAAATAGAACGGTTGCTTAGTTTTGGTTATTCTTACGTTTATTTCAAAGCAAAATAATAAAAAAAAATCATTTGTTTTTGTTCCTTGAGTTTCTTTCCGATGTAATGAACTTGAAAGTTTTCAAGATGCAGATCCAGGTAATCCAATCTCGCAAAACAAGTATTTGGATAATCAATTTAGCTTTATCAACTTTACCTTCGATGATAAGAAAACTATGAAGGACGTTCGAAAATAAGACCTGCTAAAACTAACTCAAAAACTAAATTGTTTAAGAGGTACGAGAAGAAGAGTATAACTATTCGATTAAGCGACCGTTTGTGTTCTTGAATTTATTTTTGTACACAGTAGATAATATTCTCAATTCATTTTTACCAGCCTCTGTTGATGCTTTGTTGTAAAAGTCGAGAGGACAGTATGATACTCGCATCTTCGTCTCCATTCTGAAGTCGACGAACCCATCTCCTTCCTGTGCTGATATCAGCTATGTAAACGTTCAACATGCGCCGGTAAATGTTGATCGATTAAATTTTTTTTTGCATGGAGTCATTCAATGATGCATTACTGCTTTTTTGTGCACGTTCATGACAGCGTGCGCTCTATAGAGTCTCACAACACATAAATGATGCATGGGCTCAGTAATCATAACAATAAAATTTGCATTTCTCTCAGATCCACGATTAAAAACATGAAGACAATACTTTCGGCACGTCTCCTGCATATAAACTTAAATTGAAGAAAATATATTTGACAACATATTTAAGAGTATGAAGAGGGACACAATTACATACACAGACAAACACAATATATATATATATATATATATATATATATATATATATATATATATATTGTGTACAGAAAGTTGTTAGTTGAGACAGGTCATTGGTACCGTCGGTTTCAAGCCCGATAATAAGGCCCGTTTAAGGTATCCTTATCGAGCTCTCTTCAGCCAACATTCGTCTACGCTCTTAAAATTTGGATTTTCCTTTTAATTGAGCACTCTGCTGGAATTCTTTTTCCAAAAAAACTAATCATATATATATATATATATTAAGCTAAGTTGGGAAAATACAAAAAGAGTTACAAAGAAATCCAGGACGCCAAAATAAAGAAACAGTGTTTTGCAAAGCAACGAAGGATTTGATTGGTCTATTAGATGTCGACTGGTTATTTACTTTTTCTCCACGACACAAAATGTGACACAAGGTCGTTTTAATGTGGAGAGGATAACCAGCTCCCTTAAAAGGGGCATTCTGCAAAAATAAAATTGCCTTAGTATAAAAGGGTTTCCCATTCCATTTACTAAATAATTTAAGTGCACCGTCTAAACAGACACCACACTTCAACCACCATTCCAGTACGAGTATTGAATATCGATTGGTTATTTATTTGTTTCCCACGATTTATTTGCTTTCCACAAGGTCGGTTTAATGTGTGAGATAACCAGCTCCCCTCAGAATGGGCATTCTTCCAAAATAAAACTGCCTTAGTATAAAAGGGTTGCCCCTCCACTGACTAAGGACAATTAATTTGAGTGCAGCATCTGTGCAGACACCAGACTTCAATGACCAGCCAAGTACAAATCCTGAGGGTCGACTGACACCTTACAACTTAGTCTCTCCGTATTTATTGAGATGGGGATATTCTATTATTTGGTAACATAGAATAGTTCCCCCACAACATCCCATTCCAAGGTAATAACTCCGGACGAGGTATCATTATTTGTTCCTCTTTGGTGAACTATAGACGGTTCGGAGATTTTCGTTTTCCTGCCCGAACGTCGTGGGTGTATTGTGATTTTGGGAGGCTCAATATCAAATGTGTCGTAGTGGTTTCAATAGCCTCTACTACTTGAAAGATCGATTGTTCAGGGCAAGATTCTTATGTTAATCTCAAGAAATACATTTTTAATTGCCATTTTCTCAGGTATTATCGCGATGGTTTATAGAACCGGTTATTATATGAACATATATAATATGAATATATTAACACTAGCATTGTTTTGTTAAGAAAACAATGTATTCCGAAAGAATGGTTTTTACCAGTTGTTTCGGCTACAATCGTGAGCAGTGTCTAACGTCATGCCACAAGAACGACCCGGTGTAAGAACAAACCGTTGTTTAATTAAACTTGATAAGCGATTATGTACGGTTGACACGGACCAATCGGAACAGAAGTTGATATGTCGCAACGATCTCTATGGTAGTTTGGCCTTGGGAACTCCATACTGCAAGCCCCTCATCTCATTGTTTAAGCTTATGCGTAAGCGCTTTTAGAGTACAATACAGAGAGAGTTAAAATAAGATAGTTGAGAAGACAGCCGACAGTAAGTTGCACAGATTATAGCCGAGAAGAGATCTCGAAGCCCCTTACCGCTAAAATATACACCGACGTTGAATCCAGCCGTAAACTTTTCTCTCTTGCAAGCTGATGAATCATGTTTGAGTACTTTTATCATGTATGGAACTTACATAAAAATAGATTTGCCGCTAACAAAAAATTCATCGCTTTGACACAACCGCTGACAAAGCCCCTCCCCCTAATTGTATCTATAGATTGTTGGGGACAACATTAAAAAGAAAGCTGGAAAAGATCAATTCAATTAATTGTGTCCGTAATTATCACACTACTATCGAGATTTACGATATACGAAAATTGAATTCGGAATCATCGGTAACTGTTTTACCTGGTGAAAGCGCTATCGCTCGCAGATGATGCGACATAAGTTGAACTGTCGACTCTGAAATTATTTTTTTTATTACATTTTCACCCCAAACAAGACACATTGCCATTTTGAAGTAGGGGGCTACTATCAGGGACATAAGCTTCAGGGGTACTATGTGGGGAGTTGGGTACCAAGATGTCGGTTCCGTTACACTTGCACTTCTGCATGTCATTACAGTGGGGGAAAAAGGGACCCGGAAGGGAATTCCAAAGTCTAGCGGTTCTGGGGAAGACACTATTGGAGTATAAGGCTCTTTTACATCTAGGGATCTCAACTGTGAAGGGTGGGATTTTGCTGCTTGTCGAGTTTGTCGGGGGTATTTACGTCGAGGGGATACAAGTGCTTGCAGTTCGTCGGAGTATTCAATTTTAAAGTACTTGTAGAACAGGCAGAGGGATGCTACATTTCGTCGATGGGACAGAGGCTAAAGCTTAGATGACAGTACAGGACCTACAAGTTTGGCGACCCTCTTTTGAACCTTGTCTAGGAGTGAGAAACTAATAGCAAATGCACAATCCCAAATATGGCACCAATACTATATACATAGGCGAATGGTTGCCGTATAGAGGTACAAGATACTTTCGGGCATTAGTAGCTTTCTAGTACGGTAGAGGATACCTAACTTTCTCACATAGGTTCTGGCAATACTCTCAATGTAATTGTTTCAACTCATGTTTCCTGTGAACGTTAGGCCGAGGATTTTAAACGTTTTAAGGGGTTTTTATTTCAACTACCAATATCATATATCTTTGTACACTGGTATTATATTATAACTTTGTGGTTATACAGTTTCTGTCCATATAGTATTTACCAAAAAGTAAACCAATGACTTATGCAAGGTTGTTAACATGGCTACCTGAACGGACAGTAGACTCGAGTTATTTTTCAGGAAACATATATCGGAAGATAAGTGTCGTGCCTACCTTCTTTTGTTGAAACTGAATAACCAGGATCACACATCGAACCCTGCTCCTTAGTAGACACTCAAAGCCAAGCTAATGTGTTGTGAGAGTTTTTCTGGGTGACTTCAATTATCGTGGAACTATAACTTGGGAATAACACAGAGAAATATATATCGGAGTTCTTCTGTTATTACCATCATATACCGTTTTGTTTATAATATTCCACAATTCAAGATGTTAACCATCTTACAATTTATTTCATTCGGTATATTGACATGCTCACGTATCGACGGCACCTGTTTCATGGCGGAAAATTATTCCTTTTAATAGTATATCAATCAATACATCTATACGGCCATTAACTCCTTAACTCTTATTTGTGCATGTCAATGTACTTAAAGGAATAACTTGTAAAATGGTTAACATCTTGAAATTTGAATATAAACATTTTGTCATTTATCTATCTATCTATATATCTATCTATGTATCTATCTATCTATCTATCTATGTATGTATCTATCTATCTACTTATATATATATATATATATATATATATATATATATATATATATATATATATATATATATATATATACTAGAAAAAGTACCCGTCCTTGACTTGGTTCAAAAACAGCCTACAGAAAATGGACTCTGATTTATTAAAGGTTGGGTTGTAAAGAGATAGTTTCGAATTTGGAGGTATCAAAACCAAAGCAAAATATGATGAAAGTAAAAATAAAATAATATAAAATAGATAAACCCCATAATTTATTATACCTACCTGTTCACACTGAAACACTTATCACAATATTTTGTGGATCTATATTAAAAACACCTTGTTAAAGTTTGTGACATATTTCCATTCTATGGAGATCAGGCGCAGACGAACACCCCATAATTTTATTATACCATATTTCTTCAAACTGAAAAATAATTATCAAAGTATACTTACGCAGATAGATATGAAAAGTCTTTATAAAATTTTGTGCCTATTTCTATTCTATGGAGGCCAGGCGCGAACGCAAACCCCACAATTTTATTATACCATCCCTATTTAAGTTAAACATACTTATCAAAGTATTCTTATGTACATCTATCTCAAAACACTAGTAAACGTTTTTTTGTAATTATTAATTTTTTATTTCCATACTTTGTGGACCAGGCGCGAACGCAAACCCCACAATTTTAATGAACCATTGTTCTGCCAGACAAAGCATACCCATTCCCGTGTCAATACATCTTCTATCATTATATGTAATAAGTTTTTTACAGTAGTCAACCATATAGGAGCTTATTCTTGACCAGACACAGACACATACATTCGACTTTATATATTATATATATATATATATATATATATATCGACGTTTACCTTATATTTTATGAAAAATTTATCTTGTTAAACCGACGAAAACGAGCAGATGTTTTTCTTTTGTCTTTTCCAACCTTTTGAATCCTTTCAAAATTCTACGTTTATTTCAAGTAGAAAATGGATTTTGTTGTCCCCTCAACAGTTTTTACGTCTTCTTTTTGTGAAGAATTCTTAATCCTGTAAAATTTAACTAGAATGTATTTATCATTTTTGTAATATTCACATATATTTAAATGTTTTTCTTCCACATTTATTGTTGAATGATTTGAGGCATAGTTTAGGTAATATTTTTGAAATTGTTTATTTTTATAACAACATAAACATTACTGTGCGGATTCACTCTTATCTGTTTCTTGTCAGATATATATTATTAATACTGATTATAAATGCATTACATTTTTTTATATACAGATTGGATACTTTAAGAAATCTGCAGGAAATCTATATTTTACAAATTGTGTCATTTTTATATTTTTGTTTTATAGTATTCTTTGTAAAAATGTGCATATGGATTAGATTTGATTATTCTATATTTTACTGCAATGGTTTCATATGGAGTTATCTTCCATTATAAATTTTCAACATAAAATATTTTAAATATAATTTGAAAAAAATCTTTAATTAATACTAAGAACGCACAAAACTGATAATTGTAATTCGTTATAGACACATCGGGATCTCTTAAGATGCAGTATATAAAACCTGTAAAAACTGTTTACTTACTATGGAAATAAAAACATTTAATAAAACTGATGAATGCTCATACGTTTTATTCTGAAAGTAGAATTTATTAAATGTACGATGATCAAATGATATAAACAAAAATGTCTTGGAATGAGGATATATAGAATCTACCCAAACAATATTGAGATCTAAAATTTAACTCAGTTAAACACAACACTTCAGAAGCTGAAATTATATCCGTAATATAAATCTGAGAACCATGGAACCTATGCACAAAATCATATATCTTAATGTTTTTGCCAAAGGCATGATGGTCTAAAGAGAAAAGGGCGATTCAAACTAACTTTTATTCTTATTCTGCACTTGTGTGCAGGCAGATAAAACAATCTTTGATTGCTTATATGGCACGATTATCGAAGTCTATTGTCGTAAACGCCATAGAAAATATGCGTAAATATACTTGGAGTAAAACTAATATATACGTTGGAAAAGAATATAGTTATGTGCTTCTTCTTAATTTTTGCATTTACCGATGACAATGCTATTTTAAATAAAACTGTAGCAAACCGTTTAATGGTCGGATAGAACTTCCAATAGAAATAACTGCATTTATTTAAAATGTTTTTTGACAATTAAATATGACAGATATTAAAAAATTAATTGTGATAAACAAATCAAATACGATTTAAAGAAGCACACAACCACCTTTTCAAAGGAAATCTGATAAACTAAAGAAAAAATGTTATTTCAAACTTAATCCTGATCGACTAAAATTCTTTTTAAAAAATAAGCTTGACAGATCACCGAAGATGACAAAGATATGACACAAAAATGCCATGAAATTAAGTGATGTAGGCAATACCCAACAAATAATACCAAGATTTAACTCGGGTGAAAGACTCTGGACACTTCATAAACTAAGCTAACTAAGTATCAGTAATATACATCCGAGGAGCCTAATAGCTATGCATTAATTACTATTTCCGAATGCGTTTTTCATGGACACGATATTTAAAATGAGGAAAAGGGCAAACCAAAAGCGACATTGTTCTCATTCTGCTATTTTGTTTAGGCAGATGAATAAACGACTTTGACTATTTGCAGGTCATGAATATCGATGTCTATGATCTGAAATGTAATATATACAATACACATAAAATACTAAAAGTAAAACGATTATACACGTTATAAAATATATTATTTATATACGTTTTTTTTTAATCTGCGCGCTTAACAATTAATATGCTATATGCAATCAAACTGTAGCAAACTGTTTAATGCACGGATCAAACCTCTAATAGAAGTCAGTGCACTTATTTAAAATATTATTTGGAAATAAAATCTAACGGATAAAAAATTTGATATTTTGCAGATAAATAAAATATACAGATGTGGGGCAAACAACACATTTCTGTTTTCCAATTAAGTATGATAAACTAAGGAATATGTTATTTGATACTTAAGCGTGATGGAGTAAAAATTGATGTTTTTAATTTAAGCTTGACAAATCAATGAAATAAATTTTCTAGCTGAACCATATAGTGCTTTTCATAGACGATGCAGTTAAATGATTATAAATATAGATATAAATAAATACAGATTAACACTATTCGCAAACACTAAATGCAATACAATATTAAAATAGAGTACGAAATAAATCTACATGGAGTATTTAAAGGAAAATTTAAAAATATTTTAGATAGATATCTTTTAACATATGCTACCTTTGGAGAAATTAACAGGTTACGATTTTATGACACTTTGTCCTCACTATTATATAAAAGGGCAACATACCATCTAAAACTTAGCAGGAATATGAAATTAGATACCTTTGATTCCAAATGCCCCAGAAAGATTCTAGGGGTAAAAAAGAAGACAGATACCACATTAAGTAACAGGTAGTATCTTCAATAATCTCCAAACCACATCCAGGTTAAAACATAACTTATTATTTGATCCAAGGCCATTTATAATCAAATGCCCCAATGTACATAGAAAAAGAAAACCAAAAATGAAGTGGAAGCAGGAAATTGAGAGAAATTTGATTGCAAAAGGAATTAACTGAAGCGGCGCTGTAGATCTTGATTGAAATAAAAATTCATATAAATTTTTAATGTACTAAGTCTAGGTAATAAGATTAGCAGCTGCTCAGCACACCCTAGCCTATATTGATAGAGTTCAAAGCCGGTTTTAAATCTTGTAGGTGATGCCCTTTTTTCTTCCCAGCAACCTATTTCTGATATGCCATACGTCGTGAGCCTGTATCTCCTCTATCGCTATTTTCATGGTAAGTGCTCGTCTGAACTCCAATCCATTGTCCTCCCCTGCCAAACGTTTATAAAACACACTAAACATGCTAAAACTACTATATATCATTTTCCCCACTCTCTATCTGTACCTAACTGTAAACGCAGATTTCATGAATAAAGCTTCTTTCCCAGAACTGCCCGCTTTCGGAACGCTGTCCTTCCTCAGCTTCATACAACATGGTACCCGTCAAATCTAATATAAACAAGTTTCTATTAAGTTGGCCTCAGTAATGATTCAATTTTACTCATTTTTCATCATTAAAGATTACGTCACTACCATTAAAACTTATCCTAAATTAGTCTTCGGGCCTTGATAAGTGGTGACCTCCAAGTAAATAAAAAACTATTGTATGTGGGGTGTTGAGCAGCGAATAGCGTGCTCATGTCAAATTGTAATTTCTGCAAGATGATATAGAGAATTGATATAATTAAAAAATATATATTAGTCCATGAAAGAGTAAGATAGCTTTTGTCAATTTTTACATATGTTATCCTTAACATAAGCTATATGATTTTTTATAAAATAAGTGAAGGAAATAGATCTTTTAATATTTTTTATGCCGATTAGTTTATCTTATAATTACGCTTACTGGGCAAATACCAACGAATCCGTGTGGACCTTACGCTAGATGAACGTTTGAATTAGTATTCGTAAGGGTCAAGATGTTAGACGCCAGCAAATTTGACACACAGCTTTAACCAAGTCAGTAACTAAGAAAGCTGAACAAACTGATCTAAATTGCTTCAATTAAATATTTCATCAAATGACGAACACAAATTAATTCAGCTGACAAAATTACAACTTTGATGTGTTTCTTAATTCACGATGACAAATCAAAGAATGTGGCTTTGAAGTCGCTGCCTCCTTTTCATCCGTCTAAAGCAACGCTTTAATTAATTTCTGACTAATAACATTTCGCTGGAGATGAAAGCATAATCATATAGATCTTTATCGTTATCTATATTAACAATAATAAACACAATACAACAACATTAATAATAATAATAATAATAATAATAATAATAATTATTATTATTATTATTATTATTATTATTATTATTATTATTATTATTATTATTATTATAACGCCTGATCAAATTGGCAGGGACCGTCACAAAACGATTTGGAACAAAATCATCAATCGTAAAGTACCAGGGACAAAGCACTGACGCGACATCGACTACGAGCCATAATTTTCGATGCTACTACTACTACTACTGCTACTAATACTACTACTACTACTACTAATAATAATAATAATAAACTTTTTATTCTTTGTCTGGCTGTTCCTATTTTTAATCTGAAATCACTAGACCGATCTGCCGGACTATTATCTGGACACGATCGTTATAGGATGCTGCAGTCTAAGTAGTACGGTATCCTTTGAACAGTTTTATATTACCAGAGATTAGCAGAAATTCGCAACCAAACTACCACATATACTCAAGAAGTTTTGCGAAAATCACTGCCGATTTTGCTGAAAAATTGTAGCAACACTTGCTATTATTGCAGCGAACTAAGTATGATGCTGTCTGTTCAATGTACCATTATCGAATAATAAGGAATGATAAAGAATTATATTCAATGCAAAATGGAAAATGGTGCAATGTAAACATATTATAAGGTATTTACAGCTTCTCTTTCAATTTTCGAATTTCAATCATGTCAAAACGCCATTTATTGCCTTTTGATGGATTGATTGCTGCTATTTCTTCTGATGAGTATAGGGATATTCACTGATTGATATAATAATTACGTGATTGATTTTGCGCTACGAAACAGATGCTGTCAAGAATTGTAAATGTAAACTGCATTAAAGGGATACATTATAAAATGGTCAACATCATGAACTCTGGAATATAATCTTTCATCATTTATTCACTATATTGCTCTGTAATTACATTGCGCTTCTTAAATAAGGATTGTTGTACAAGTTAGAAAAACATTTCATCCCAGGCATTAAAATTGTTAAACAAAATGTGTTTACTATAGGCTTTAAAAATAAAGGTACAAAATTCAATTTGAAATTTATTTATCTTCAAAGTGCACTCTTATAAATTTTGCAAAGGTATAAAAATTTAATTTAAATTGAATCAAAAAATTACCTTGGATTTATTTTATGTAATGTACATTTTGTTGCACTTTTAAAAATATCATTGAAAATTTTATATCTATATCATTAATGGCTAGATGAAAGATAATATTTTTAAATTGCAGCAAAATGTACATTACATAAAATAAATCCAAAGTAATTTTTTATTCAATTTAAATTAAATTTTTATACATTACTTTGTAAAATTTATAAAAGTGCACTTTGAAGATAAATAAATTTCAAATTGAATCTTATACCTTTATTTTTAAAGCCTATAGTACAAATATTTTGTTTTACAATTTTCATGCCTTGGATTAAATGCTTTTCTAATTTGTATCTTATCTTTTTAAGATTATATTTGTAAACTCTCATTCTCTCTGTTTGTATTTCTCCTTACACCAAAATTCATTTTTTGCAACCCCCTCTTTGTCATACAGGTCTGAATAATGAGAAAATCTGATTATTTTTAACAAAAACTTAAAAAAAAACTTTTTTAGATTAAATTTTAAAAACTTCTTTGAGAATACAAAATCTTTCAAATTTAATAAGGAACATATTTCATATAGGTTTACTCACAAATATTCAGTACATAACGAGAAAAATAGAGATGAACATTTCAAAAGGAATGTATAACTAATTACGCTCAATAGTAGTTCTCACCAGCGAAAGTCTTTGTTATTGTTATTCTGTTATTATTGTTATTTACAACGTTTTGTGTCCTGGTCTTTCGCGCGAAGACTAATATTATAAGAAAATATACTTCCACGCACACACACACACACACACACACACATATATATATGAATATATATATGTATGTAAACTTTGTTGACACTTTATATAAATATATATATATATATAATTACATATATATTAGATAGAAAAATGCAAGCATGAAATTTAATATGGTTCAGATTGAACTTAGAAAAGTAAAGGTACTATTAATAAAACTGGTAAAGAAACTGACAGGATATTCTAGTAAAATATAATAAATTTATTAAATACAATATTGCAGCATTAAAAATTTATATATAATGTTTAATTGATTTTTTTAAATTCTTAATGCTAACATATTTACAGTTATAGTTCTTTTATATTTTTTACTAGAATATATTTTCTTTTTCTTTTTCAGCAACCTTATAACAGTGGACCTCTACAATGTTTCCATTAATCGGAAAATGTAAGGAGCCACCAATAAATTTCTCTGTGTTGTTCCTAAGTTACAGTTCATTGACTGTGCCAGATCAGGTAACAGACATATAAAACATTACAGCAAGGTCTAAAAAGGTTTTTCTATTTGCTGTGTTCTTTCTGTGGTTTTGGCAAGCCACGAAGAAAAACGACTTTATGTCTAGCATTTTCCTTACAACTATACAGTAATACAGAGTATTAAAGAGAGTTACATTTAAAAGGGGATATATCCTGTGATATCTAAGGAGTGTTAAATCTTCAATCAGAGAAGTCTTTCCGTGTTTAGGAGGCGGCAAATTGTAAAACTAGCGAATTACTCTGATAATTAAGACGTGTTAAATAATATGAAATAGTACTTGAGCGAGACCTAACTGGTTGTCTGGCTTTTCTCGGACATAACGTCAACTGCCAACTTTCGCTAAACGTCGCGATTTATCAAAGCGTTACAATGCAACTAAAGGAAAATACGGAAGAAAACATTTAAATATAAAAATATCACCAGAAAAAATATATAGTAAGAAAAGAAAATCAACGACATAACGTAACAATTTCTGTTCTATGTTCATGACAAATTTCTTTAAGTAAAAAAAAAACAATTTGTATTTTTTCAACGAATTCTTAAATAAAAAAAAATGAACAAAACAAACAAGAAAATCATTTTGGGTGTTTTTCATATTTTCAACAACGATTTTAAAAAAGCAATTAAAAAAAATTCATTTATTTTTTTGGTCTTTTTTTCTTTATTTTTGTAAACAATGTACAGTAAACCTTTTTTTATTTCTCTTCTTCTCACGAACATTTTTTTCCTGTAAAGTTGGGGTAGAAAACTGGTTTAAAAATTGAATTAAACTAAGACAGCCGGAATATTCACTTAGAATTAAGTAAACGGTTCTACGGTCTCATTAGACAATGTCATTGTTAGGTGAAACGACACAATTGAGGTGAAAGTAACTTCCCCAACCATGTAGCATTCCGACGTATGGGTATAAATGAAAAGAAAAGGATCATTACTAAATTCCAGCCTTAAGATAAACTCGAAAAGATAACTATTGCGAAGCTCCAAGAAGCTTCCATTGATTTTTTCTTCCAATATTTTCTCTCAAAATCGTCTGCTTCTTTGCCGCGCATTGATCGATGTCTTACGCCAGATTACAGTCAAACCCGAGCTTATAAAATCATGTTCTGAACAAAGCCGAACAGACGCTTAGTTACACCCGGTTCAAATTCTGAACAAGTACCATTAAACCGAAAAAAGAATACGGTCAGTAAGATAGTCGAAGATTCGATGTCATAATTAACGGCTTTGCACTTTCAATACTGAGATATTTAATCCAATTAAGAAAACTTAAAGCAAAAAAATTGAAGATTTTTTTCTGATTATAAGGGAAAATTAATTCTTTAAATACCCCTTAATAAGTAAGCCAAGTAAAATCTTAACACTTAATAAAGATACTTAATAGTTAAGTCATAAAATTGTAAACGTCCATTGATAATTAAGAAAATTAAAATCTTGAAACAGAAATATCTTTAGATAATTAAAGATAATTGAATTAGAAAATAAGTCATATGATATGCAATAAAAATGAAAATATTTTCAGATAATTAAGAATTATATATATATATATAAATATGTCATATAATATAATAATTAATATAGAAATATTTGCAGATAATTTAATTAAATATGTAAATATATCATATAATATGATTATAAGCATGACAATATATTTAAATAAGTAAAGAGAAAGAAATACTTACACGTGTAATGTCATATGATAATTAAAATGAAAATCTTCAGATTATTAAAAAGAAATTGAATAAAGCATATGATGTGTTATTTAATATGGAAATAGCTTCTGATAATTAAACATAATTAGATATTTAAATAGTCATATGATACGATAATAAAAATGAAAATATCTTTAAATAATTAAATAGAATTAAATATGAAAATAAGTCGTATTATATGATAATCAAAAAGAACATCTTAACAGATAGTTAAACAATTAATATATAAACATGTTATAATACATCGTAATAAAAACAAAAACTCTTAAAAGAAAATATTGCATACAATAAGTAAAAGGTGTTTGACTTCAAAATACGAAAAGAAGAAACAATAATCAATTTAGATAAGAAATTCTGATTAAAAGAAGTAAACTCATATATTTGCGATGTATTACCATAATTAAGGAGTGCTAAATTTTTCATATAGAAACATGTTATAACCATTAAGAAAGAATTTAATCTTAAAATGTAGAAACCATTACGATAATTAAAGTTGAGATATTCAATAAAAATTAATCAGGATTAAATATAGGAACAACAAAATGTTTTATTTTTATTAAGGACAGTTCAGTTTTAATCACCATGGATATTTTATTTCAGAAGATTAAACGCCAAACTGTAATTAAGAAACATCACTTATCAAGGTCAGCAGACAATCAGTTGTAAAAAGAAAGTAAAACCAAAACATTATCAGCGAAGAAAGAACTAATAAAGGGTCACTTAAATTGAACAATATTATAAAATGCATTTTATTAATAGTTGGTTGGTTTGCACAATATATATGGCTGGATTAGAAATTATTGCTTCGTCAGTGTAAATCGTAACCTCTAATTTCGAGGATAAAAAGAGATGAACCTCTAAGAAAGTCGATAATACGTAAACCTATCGTCTGATAAACCCTTACTGGAAATCAAGTCAGATAAAATCGATTTAATCCTGCCAAATGTACGCCTTTTATATAAAAGTCGGCATGTTTATATATAACTCTAAATCGGTTGTATTTATTTAGTTTTTTTTTATCAATAAAGCCAAACAAAACACAAGGTTAATTTTTAAATTGAGTGCAATTACACACAAGGTTAATTTTTATATTGAGTGCAATTAAACACAAGGTGTATTTTTATATTGAGTGCAATTAAACACAAGGTTAATTTTTATATTGAGTGCAATTACACAAGGTTAATTTTTATATTGAGTGCAATTAAACACAAGGTGTATTTTTATATTGAGTGCAATTAAACACAAGGTTAATTTTTATAGTGAGTGCAATTAAACACAAGGTTAATTTTTATAGTGAGTGCAATTAAACACAAGGTTAATTTTTATATTGAGTGCAATTAAACACAAGGTTAATTTTTATATTGAGTGCAATTAAACACAAGGTTAATTTTTATATTGAGTGCAATTAAACACAAGGTTAATTTTTATATTGAGTGCAATTAAACACAAGGTGTATTTTTATATTGAGTGCAATTAAACACAAGGTTAATTTTTATAGTGAGTGCAATTAAACACAAGGTTAATTTTTATATTGAGTGCAATTAAACACAAGGTTAATTTTTATATTGAGTGCAATTAAACACAAGGTGTATTTTTATATTGAGTGCAATTAAACACAAGGTTAATTTTTATAGTGAGTGCAATTAAACACAAGGTGTATTTTTATAGTGAGTGCAATTAAACACAAGGTTAATTTTTATATTGAGTGCAATTAAACACAAGGTTAATTTTTATATTGAGTGCAATTAAACACAAGGTTAATTTTTATAGTGAGTGCAATTAAACACAAGGTTAATTTTTATATTGAGAGCAATTAAACACAAGGTTAATTTTTATAGTGAGTGCAATTAAACACAAGGTTAATTTTTATAGTGAGTGCAATTAAACACAAGGTTAATTTTTATAGTGAGTGCAATTAAACACAAGGTGTATTTTTATATTGAGAGCAATTAAACACAAGGTTAATTTTTATAGTGAGTGCAATTAAACACAAGGTTAATTTTTATAGTGAGTGCAATTAAACACAAGGTTAATTTTTATAGTGAGTGCAATTAAACACAAGGTTAATTTTTATAGTGAGTGCAATTAAACACAAGGTTAATTTTTATATTGAGAGCAATTAAACACAAGGTTAATTTTTATAGTGAGTGCAATTAAACACAAGGTTAATTTTTATAGTGAGTGCAATTAAACACAAGGTTAATTTTTATAGTGAGTGCAATTAAACACAAGGTTAATTTTTATGGTGAGTGCAATTAAACACAAGGTTAATTTTTATAGTGAGTGCAATTAAACACAAGGTTAATTTTTATAGTGAGTGCAATTAAACACAAGGTTAATTTTTATAGTGAGTGCAATTAAACACAAGGTTAATTTTTATGGTGAGTGCAATTAAACACAAGGTTAATTTTTATAGTGAGAGCAATTAAACACAAGGTTAATTTTTATAGTGAGTGCAATTAAACACAAGGTTAATTTTTATAGTGAGTGCAATTAAACACAAGGTTAATTTTTATAGTGAGTGCAATTAAACACAAGGTTAATTTTTATAGTGAGTGCAATTAAACACAAGGTTAATTTTTATAGTGAGTGCAATTAAACACAAGGTTAATTTTTATATTGAGAGCAATTAAACACAAGGTTAATTTTTATAGTGAGTGCAATTAAACACAAGGTTAATTTTTATAGTGAGTGCAATTAAACACAAGGTTAATTTTTATAGTGAGTGCAATTAAACACAAGGTTAATTTTTATGGTGAGTGCAATTAAACACAAGGTTAATTTTTATAGTGAGTGCAATTAAACACAAGGTTAATTTTTATAGTGAGTGCAATTAAACACAAGGTTAATTTTTATAGTGAGTGCAATTAAACACAAGGTTAATTTTTATAGTGAGTGCAATTAAACACAAGGTGTATTTTTATAGTGAGTGCAATTAAACACAAGGTGTATTTTTATATTGAGAGCAATTAAACACAAGGTTAATTTTTATAGTGAGTGCAATTAAACACAAGGTTAATTTTTATAGTGAGTGCAATTAAACACAAGGTTAATTTTTATAGTGAGTGCAATTAAACACAAGGTTAATTTTTATAGTGAGTGCAATTAAACACAAGGTTAATTTTTATATTGAGAGCAATTAAACACAAGGTTAATTTTTATAGTGAGTGCAATTAAACACAAGGTTAATTTTTATAGTGAGTGCAATTAAACACAAGGTTAATTTTTATAGTGAGTGCAATTAAACACAAGGTTAATTTTTATAGTGAGTGCAATTAAACACAAGGTTAATTTTTATAGTGAGTGCAATTAAACACAAGGTTAATTTTTATGGTGAGTGCAATTAAACACAAGGTTAATTTTTATATTGAGTGCAATTAAACACAAGGTTAATTTTTATATTGAGTGCAATTAAACACAAGGTTAATTTTTATATTGAGTGCAATTAAACACAAGGTTAATTTTTATAGTGAGTGCAATTAAACACAAGGTGTATTTTTATATTGAGAGCAATTAAACACAAGGTTAATTTTTATAGTGAGTGCAATTAAACACAAGGTTAATTTTTATAGTAAGTGCAATTAAACACAAGGTTAATTTTTATATTGAGTGCAATTAAACACAAGGTTAATTTTTATATTGAGTGCAATTAAACACAAGGTGTATTTTTATAGTGAGTGCAATTAAACACAAGGTTAATTTTTATATTGAGAGCAATTAAACACAAGGTTAATTTTTATAGTGAGTGCAATTAAACACAAGGTTAATTTTTATAGTGAGTGCAATTAAACACAAGGTTAATTTTTATAGTGAGTGCAATTAAACACAAGGTTAATTTTTATAGTGAGTGCAATTAAACACAAGGTTAATTTTTATAGTGAGTGCAATTAAACACAAGGTTAATTTTTATAGTGAGTGCAATTAAACACAAGGTTAATTTTTATGGTGAGTGCAATTAAACACAAGGTTAATTTTTATATTGAGTGCAATTAAACACAAGGTTAATTTTTATATTGAGTGCAATTAAACACAAGGTTAATTTTTATATTGAGTGCAATTAAACACAAGGTTAATTTTTATAGTGAGTGCAATTAAACACAAGGTTAATTTTCATAGTGAGTGCAATTAAACACAAGGTTAATTTTTATATTGAGTGCAATTAAACACAAGGTTAATTTTTATAGTGAGTGCAATTAAACACAAGGTTAATTTTTATATTGAGTGCAATTAAACACAAGGTTAATTTTTATAGTGAGTGCAATTAAACACAAGGTTAATTTTTATATTGAGTGCAATTAAACACAAGGTTAATTTTAAAATTGAGTGCAATTAAACACAAGGTGTATTTTTATATTGAGTGCAATTAAACACAAGGTTAATTTTTATAGTGAGTGCAATTAAACACAAGGTTAATTTTTATAGTGAGTGCAATTAAACACAAGGTTAATTTTTATATTGAGTGCAATTAAACACAAGGTTAATTTTTATAGTGAGTGCAATTAAACACAAGGTTAATTTTTATATTGAGTGCAATTAAACACAAGGTTAATTTTAAAATTGAGTGCAATTAAACACAGGGTTAATTTTTATATTGAGTACAATTAAACTGACAAATAACTGATCTATGTATTTCGTAAAAATAAACATCGCTTCTGTGTGCGTGTTGTAGCTATCGTGAAGTAACAAGGCCACAAATAGTGTAAGAACAGATACTACACTTTGTTCTTCATTTCTACGTAGAATTCAGATACCGTTAGATTTATTCCTCTTGAACACAAGAAGAAAGATTTATCGAACTTGGAAAAAGAAATTCAGTCCTAGCAGTTTAAGAGGTAAAGAAATGTTTCTCGCATTACAGGCTTCAGTAATTACGAGTTCAGTAGTTTGTAACATATTATTCAATCTATACTCTGTTACATACACTTGTTAAACATTACACTTCCTCGTCTGATACTTGTATCAACAAAGGAGTGGGGATACCGAAAAAAACACCGGCTGCCTGTAATATATATATACTGGCATTTCAGCCCGGCGTTACCCGGGTGTTTGCAGGAGTATGTTGAGGAAAAAAAGTGGTAGTGTAAAGGGAGGCCAGAACCCGTACCGCGAAGGAGGAAAAGATGGGGAAAACGTAACGTCTTTGCTGTTACGACCACCGCCAAATCAGAGGTGACGTAGGTTTAAATTAATGCTAGACAATCGAAAAGAGGAGATGATTTCGACATTATTGGCGAAAACAACCCCGACCCCTCCCTGTAAAAAGTGCCCAGTTGAAGATGAAGATATTAATGTTTTTAGCCAATTTTTCGATATTCGTCGTCTGGAAAGCTGAGCTGAAAAAAGATGCTGTGAAAATCTATCGCCTCCCTCGAAAGTTTTAGGCAGACATGCAAACATACATACATGCATTTATATATTGGTAACTAAAAATTTTCGACGTAAACCGATTAAAAAGCTTCCCTATCTCTTTAAACCCTTTATGTAAAATTTCAAATGTTTGGACCAGAAATTGTCTGAGTAAATCGTTCGAGACAGCAGCAGTCATTTTTTTTTTTAACTTGGACTCTATTATGTTCCTTAATATTTATTATTTTGGGCTCACATCAAGTTATTAAGTAAGATCTATGTCCAAGGAACCTATATCTAAAATTCAATTTTAGACCCAAAATTGGCGGAGGAGTTTGGTAGTATTCTCAAAGGTCAAATCGTTGAACTTTGACCCCTTAATTGCCAAATCTCTGGTCGAAAACCGATTACAAAGATTTTCCGAAATCTCAGTACCCTGTATATCAAATTTCGAGTCTGTAGACTGAAAATTGACAGAGATATTGTGTAGGGAAATGTACACAGACAGACCGCGTGATTAATAAAGACTTCTTAATGGAGGACAGAGCTGGTATATAGTCTGTTTATTATACAAGCATTATTGCTTACATAATAAATAACTATACTCACCAAAATACGTCGAAAATAGGCTAGCATAAATAACTTAGCTAAATTAAAAAAGAGCCATCTTTTAATTACCCCTAAACGCCATCTCAAACGCTACCGTTTACTACTAAACTTACCGAACAGAAACGCAATATGTCACCAACTGGATAAAGGTGAGATCACTGTACATTCTTTAAAATAAAACATCCGAAAACGATTATCTACAATAATATTTGCGTCTAGCACGCTTGTAATTTGAATACCAACGAGATGTATTATTTTAAAGCAACGTTACAAAAGGAAACCGATCACATAACTGATCTCAAACGAAAAGTAAGTACTCTAACTACATAGCTTTCAGAGCGGAATAGTCAACCAATATAGTCAGATATATGATTGCATGTAAACTTATCTATAACAAAGCATATACACCTATAAAATATATTTATACACTAACATTGGGAAAAGACAAACAACACGAAGGAAAGAATGAAAATCATTGAAATGAAGTTTATATATATAGAGATGTTAAAACCTTGCGTTGTAATTACTTGAGACACCGCGGTAGACTGGATGATAAAACTTCCAATATGCAAACTTTATTTTATCATGTAAATAAGCTTGTATATCTATTCGCTGACTGTTATTTTTGCCATATGAACATATATTTATACATAAACAAATAAATATATAACTAATTTGAAAACGAGAATCAAATGAACTGATGAAAACCAGATATAAAATAAAATATAAATAGTGCTTATCGATAAAATAAATGGATAATGAAGTCAAAACCAGAAAATAAAATAACACAGAAATAAAAAGCTGAGGGAAGTAACGGCGATGAGGGTATAATATTACTTCACATCTAAACAAAAACTAAGGCCAATAAACAAAACCATACCAATTCCTCTCCGCTGCTACAGCTTGACCACATAGGATCGTATTTCCCCAACTTCCTTACACCCCATATCTACTCCCTTCCTTCACCAAACCTCCATCCCAAACTCCTGCTGCTAATATTTACAAAGTATACACCCCAGTTTTTTCCAGAGACTAAAGCACACCCGGATATCATATAAAACGAACGAATGTAATATTGACTCTCGTTTAAATATCGCTTTTTTTCTGGTCTAATTTAGTGGTCTATTTGAATTCGGATTCTGTAACCAATAATATTTGTATAATAAACAGATTATATATATATATATATATATATATATATATATATATATATATATATAATTACATGGCCGCCCGGCGTTGGCAGGTCGTACCATGCGCTTAAACTAGATTTCTTTTATTTATGCAGATTGCGCATTTGTTAATATTGAATATATCTTCTTTTGAATATTATATATTACGAGGAAAAATTTTATCCACTGGACGAATTGGAAAAAAAAACATAGAAACTATAAACATAATAATGATAATGTCGTTCATCAAATTCAGTCTGTTTTTCTGTATTTTTATACAATATCAAGTCAGCAGATATTTGCGTTTAGAATATTCTTTCCTCCCTTATAGATAAAAATATATTTACAGGGAAACGTTTTACGTAACACCGGCCAAGTTTACACTGCTCGAAAATACGCCAGTGTAATGTAAGAAATTAACCTGTAAAAATGTGTTTTTCTATAAGAGAAGAAAAACAATTTTATAGATCGGATTTTTTCTCGGTTATAGATATTTATCGGGCGGATTTCCATACAAAATATATCTAAGAATACTGCCAGAAATATAACTTAGCTTTGTGTGAAATTTGCAAAAGATAGGCGTAGTTGTTTCGGAATCTATGAGCAGAAAAGTCTCTTACACACACAAAGACGCTTTTATATAATATTAGTGTTGTGAAGGAACATAACTGGCTATACACCGGTTACAAACTGTATATATATATTGGACTGTTTGGCAGACAGCGGCAGACAAGCAGTCGCAGTAAGACGGATAGTCTTACGTGTTGATTATCAGACTTTCTTCCCCATACTTGTTACTATGTACTTCTATTTACCTTAGGCGAGCAGCCTTACGTTTCTGTATTATAAATAAACCCCATTACACATACCACTCGGTGTAACTCACGTTTGTCTTTATTTCCTAAGTATTTAGGAATATAACAATGGCGACGAAAGGATGTTCTTTCTCTTAACAGAGATAAATTACCGTACCAAGGACTGTGTACAATGCAAGGATTTTTTTGTTTTACGAAAAAAACAAACTACACAAGGATTTTTGACCACGTGCGTCAATGAATTTAAAATTTTTTTCCTACCTAAAGTAGCGAAAAGTACGGATTTTTCTTCGTAAAGAACTCACAAGAAATTATAGAAACATGTTCAAGGTAAAGTGGAATTTATATTTATTTTGACAAGTAAAAAAAAAAAAAAAAAAAATGGTCGCAAGTTGAATTCGAAACTACACTAAAGGATTACGAGTTTCGAAAGAAAAAATATAAATACAACGACTATTGTACCATTTTATGCCACGTGGGAACGGCAGCCATATATATTTTTTTTTTTTGGAAAATTAATTGTTTGTTATTGCCTTTATATAAATAATTGGAACTATTTGTCGTGGGAAGTAAGAAATATTTTGTGTATGAACTTACGTTGTTGAAAAAAAAAAAAAAAAAAAAAAAAAAGAATTATTTTACAAAGCCTGTTGAATTACTATGGATGAACTTTGTTGAAACGTGTTGTGTCTGCATATTGCTACTAATTTACGATATACGTAAATTTACGATTTTTCTTTGGAATTATTGTGTAGAATTCGAAAAGACATTTTTGTACTAGAAGCTAACATGGAACAATTAGCAGAGTTAACTAAGGCTCTAGCCCTTAGCATCCAGGAACAGACAAAAATGACTCAACAATTTTTAGCGCAACAACAACAACAACAACAAATTCAACAACAACAGCTACAGCAACAGCTGCAACAACAACAACAAGAAAGAACACAAAAAACTTTAGAGGCACAACAAGAACAAACAAACATACTACAACGACAAATGTCGACACAGCAAAAGAATTTAGAAAAGCTAATTCTAACGTCGACCGGGAAGAAGACTAATTTTTCTGCCGAGGGTATTTCAAATTCACTAACGGAATTTCGTTACTCCCCGGATACTGGTGTTACTTTCCCTGCATACTACAGAAGATACGAAACAATTTTTACGAAAAGATGTTTAGACTGGACCGATGAGGAAAAAGTTACCCTGCTACTACAAAAACTGGGTACTGATGAAAACACCAAGTATGCAAATCTAATTCTACCAAAAAAACCGGAGGAGGTTTCGTTCGAGGAAACAATTAGTACCTTGTCGAAAATATTTGATAAAAGGGATAGCCTATTTCACTCTAGATACAAATGTTTGAACATTCAGAAGGCAGAAGCTGAAGACTATCTAGAATATGCTTGCACTGTGAACTGTTTATGCGAATCATTTAAATTGAATGAAATTTCCGCAGACCAATTTAAATGTTTAATCTTTGTACAAGGTCTCACAGCACCAAGGGACAAAGATATACGTTCACGGATCCTAACAATTATGGAGGCGGATCCTAACATAACATTGCAAAAAGTCACTGAAGAGTGTCAACGTCTGATTAACATAAAGAAAGACAACACTCGCATTGAAGAGAAAAATATTTTTAAGGTGCAGCAAGTAAAAAGGCAAGGGACCACAAGAAAGTCCAGGTTCCAAGAACACAGGATCCTTAAAGGATACAAAGACCCAAAGCTAAAGTGTAAATGTTGTGGTAGTTTAAGACACAACAATAAGACCTGCTGGTTTAGGAACAAAATATGTTATGAATGTGGTCTCAGAGGTCACAAGGGAACATACTGTGCCCAGAAGAAAAGACAAGGGACCGATAATGTAAATACGCTTCGCATGAATAAAGAAAAAAGCTGCGAAAGACGGAAATATGTTGATGTTCGGATAAATGGACATCTGGTTACATTGCTTCTGGATAGCGGTGCAGATATTAGTATTATAAATGAAGATATATGGAAAAGGATAGGTCGACCTGAATTAACGAAAACCAGAAAGACGGCGAGAAGTGTGTGCGGCAAAAGATTAGAGTTCAAGGGAGAATTAAAATGCAAAGTGACATTCGCTAACCAGACTCATAAATCCAAAGTGCACGTCGTACCAGGAAAGAATACATGCCTGTTTGGGGTAGATTGGGTTGTCCTGTTTAATTTATGGGAGAAACCCATAAATTCGTTTTGTAACGTTTTAACTGCAGAAAAAGCAAACCAAAGGGAAGACTTCCTGAAGGATTTGAAAACTGAATTTCCCAATGTTTTTGCCGAAGGACTAGGACTCTGTATTAAGACAGAGGCAAAATTTGAATTAAAGAAAAATGCCACTCCAGTATTCAAACCTAAAAGGAATGTGCCTTTTTCAGCGATGGACGCAATCGAAAAAGAGTTGGATAGACTTCAACAACTGGAAGTCATTGAAAAAGTTAACCACACAGATTGGGCAAGTCCAACCGTGTATGTAAAGAAAAAAAAATAACAGAATAAGGGTCTGTGGAGATTTTTCAACGGGTTTAAATGACTGTCTATTGGACCATAATTATCCCCTTCCGTCCGCAGAAGATCTGTTCTCTAAGCTTAACGGAGGAAAAATTTTTTCTAAGATAGACCTCTCAGATGCTTACTTGCAAATTAAGATCAGCGATGAATGCTCCAAATACTTAGGCATAAATACTCATAAGGGCATTTTTAAGCTAAAGAGGCTTCCTTTTGGATTAAAGGTTGCTCCTGCTATTTTCCAGCAAATTATGGACACGATGCTGGCAGGGTTGGAATTTTCAATGGCCTACCTTGACGATATCCTAATTAAAAGTGAAAATTTGCAAGATCATAAGAAGCATGTAAAAGAAGTATTCAAAAGAATACAGGAATTTGGTTTTAAATTGAGCCCAGAAAAATGCGATTTTTTTATGAAAAAAATTAAATATCTAGGTCAAATAATCGACAAAGAGGGTCGAAGACCGGATCCACAAAGGACTGAAGCAATTGAAAAGATGCCTGCTCCAGATTCAGTGACAAAATTAAAATCGTTTTTGGGATTAGTTCAATACTATGCAATTTACATCCCTAATATACATAATTTAAGAGCTCCTCTTAACGAGTTACTGAAAAAGGGTGTTAAATGGAACTGGAATAAGGAATGTGAATCTGCTTTCCAAAATATCAAAAGATGTCTACTGTCAGACTTAGCATTGGCACATTTCAATCCAGAAAAGGAACTAATACTAGCAACGGACGCCAGTGATTACGGTGTTGGCGCTGTATTACTTCACAAGTATGAGGATGGTAGGACAAAAGCTATCGCCCATGCTTCAAGAACGTTGGTTGCAGCGGAGAAAAATTACAGCCAATTGAAAAAGAGGCGCTGTCGATAATATTTGGAATTACAAAGTACAATCGATTTCTCCATGGACGATCTTTTATTTTGCAAACCGACCATAAACCCCTACTTACCATATTTGGATCAAAGAAAGGCATTCCCACACATACTGCGAATCGATTACAGCGATGGGCTGTAACCCTCTTAAACTATCAGTTTAAGATGGAACATGTATCCTCAAAAAAGTTAGGACACGCAGATGCATTATCACGGTTGATCCCTAAAAGAAGCGAAAGTTTCGAAGAAACGGTAATTGCTGCGCTTAAAGACGAAAGTGAATGTACAAGTTCAATGTGTAATATGATACGTGAACTTCCGGTAACTTTCGAAAAAATAAAAAAAGAGGCAGTAAATGACATTTTCATTAAGAAAATGAAAAATCAATTGGGATGGATAAAAAAAAAATAAAAAGGTAGATCAAACAACGCCTTTTTCCATCTGTGAAGATGTGCTCATGTATGGTGAGAGGATCGTAATTCCACTAACGTTACAGAGGAAAATTCTGAAGGAATTTCATACAGGTCATCCGGGCATTTCGAGAATGAAATCCCTTATGAGAGGATATGTGTACTGGCCTGGTATGGACAAGGAAGTTGAAAAATGTGTCAAGACATGCAGAGGATGTCAATTAGCAGCTCGAGATCCTCCAGTAAAAACGACGCCATGGCCAAAGACGGACCTACCCTGGTCACGTCTGCATATTGATTATGCGGGACCTATAAATGGTTATTTTTACTTGATTATTGTAGATTCTTTTTCAAAATGGCCAGAAATATTTAAGTTTAGACATCCAACAGCAAAAAACACTGTGAGTGCGCTTAATGAAATTTTTAGCCGTTTTGGAGTGCCAAAAACCTTAGTGAGCGATAATGGAACAGCATTTACTGCTCATGAATTCAAAGAATTCTGTGACTCACTAAATATTCTACATATGACAACACCTGTGTACCATCCACGATCGAATGGGTTGGCCGAAAAATTTGTAGATACGTTTAAAAGGGCACTTAAGAAAAATCTTACTACGGACACAGACGAACAATGTATTCAAACATTTTTAGCAATTTACAGGGTGACACCAAATCCTAATAATAATGTCAATTCTTCCCCGGCTGAGCTAATGTTTGCAAGAAAGATAAGATCTGTCTTCGATAGGCTGCTACCAGAGAAAAAGAAAGTTTTCAAAAAAGAAAACCTTAATACCAAGTGCTTCTCCCCAGGTGAAAATGTATATTTCAAAAATTTTCAAAATGGACGAAATCAGTGGGTTGAAGGTATTATCAAAAAAAAGGATTGGGAGCATGGTCTATACCATCCAAGGATTAAGTTTTGTCTGCAAAAGACACAGAAATCAAATACGTCCCAGACTGGAAGAGACACCAATGGAAACATTGTGCGATATTTTTGATATACCAAAACCAGCGTGTGTACCGCAAACAATGAATATTTCGCCTGAACCGACCATACGGGCTGGACAGAAACCTTTACCCCGGGTAACGCTGACCAGAAGGAAAAGCGCAAGAAAGAGAAAAGTTACCAGGAGATTAAGCCCTGACCCTAAAAGGAAGAGGTATTTAAGCTAAAATCAGGAAGATTTCAGCTTCAGGGGGAGGTGTTGTGAAGGAACATAACTGGCTATACACCGGTTACAAACTGTATATATATATTGGACTGTTTGGCAGACAGCGGCAGACAAGCAGTCGCAGTAAGACGGATAGTCTTACGTGTTGATTATCAGACTTTCTTCCCCATACTTGTTACTATGTACTTCTATTTACCTTAGGCGAGCAGCCTTACGTTTCTGTATTATAAATAAACCCCATTACACATACCACTCGGTGTAACTCACGTTTGTCTTTATTTCCTAAGTATTTAGGAATATAACAATTAGAGATAGAGATAATTAGTGCAATCGGACGAATACACTCGATAAATAAAGTAATATTCCAAAGATAACGTTTATTCGCCTTTCATGTGTTAATAACTGTCTAAATCAACAATTTTACGAGACGCGTTAATCAAGCGACATCTAGACGAACCAGACGTTGGATAATCCAACATAAAATAACTAAATCAAAAATAATAGTTTCACATTTGTTTATATTCCACCGAACACGGCCGTTGATGACAAGGACTTCCATGAAAAATTGTTTCTTTAAGGCCCTGATATGTCCGTCTTTCTTCGCCTTCCCAAGCACAGACACACGTCAGCTCGTCATCAGATGTATAAAAAGGAGTCAGAAGGGTCGAGCATATAGAAATATATGTTTCTCGGATACAAACAATGAACTCCGTCACATTCGAAAAATAAAATATATATATATATATATATATAACCCTATTGATAAATGTTCGTATAATTTTACTGCATTTAGACATTTTCACAAGTTATTCTTCAATTGATATTTTACTGTTAAATTTTCCAATCAATCGTAACAGAAACTACCAAATTGTACTTATTTCTTATTGTTCCTAAAATATTTCTGTACAAAATTTAATAAAACATTTTTTTAACATTCCGGATTTTAATTATTTATCAAAGCAATGAGACCCATGAATAAGAATTTCGAATGCCAATACCGAATTGAGAGAATAAACAACAAATGCTTTAGGATCTAAAAAATGATCTGTCAGTTGGAGAATATGAGACATAAGATGAAGGATGCCATCAGGTAGAACGATCTATCACCAGCTTCAAAAAATGATGAGGATTTTTCGAAAATATGTTTATGATGTTTTGATAAATTAACTTACAGCGAATATAATTAAATATTATTTAACAAAAGAAGAACGCATGTTTATTAATTAAAAAAAGTTTTCTTCGCTTTAAATGTCTTCCAACGCTTTTCATATTTTGATCGATAAATTTAATAAAAGTATTGAACTCATGTCAATATATCCACGAAAATCATGTGGATGCTTTAGGTTGCATTAAGGAACAGAAAAGTAAATCGAATCTAAAAATTATCGATCAGAAATTGATTCTACGCTTTAATTCAATCATAATTTCGGATCTTTGAGATCGTATCAAGTATAGAATTAAATCAATCACGATATCGATCCATGAATTATAATTTTTTTTTATTTCTGTCTTCTTGAAAAAAAATGAAAATCAATAAAGGGATAACAGAATAAAATGATACTGGTTTATTTATTTATTTATTTGGCATCGCTCCGTGATATTTGGTTTCGAATCCAATTGTCGTATCTGTTTCATTCACAGTAAGAATATAGAACATTTTGGCATTGAGCAATGTTTTATAATTTTTCCAATCCAGAATACCCGTAGAAAGAAAGATGTGTTTTCGTGAGGAGACAAGAAAGAGGGCACACGGCACGGGACAGTAAACCAATTCGTTGAACAGAATATTTTTGATAGGTGTTATTTTTATATTCGAGCACACATGAGCAAATGAGCACACATGATCTTTCATCGATTAAAAGAGAGGTACTCGTTATGTGAAAGAATTCTAACTTTTTTCGACCCCGAGTTTTGATTTTCTGGCCTTAAATATACCTCACATAAACAAATGATCATATATTAGTCAAAGAGAAAAAGAACAAATCCATACACATCAATTTTAAAAGGCTTGTCTTCAGCCATTTGCTTTTCGATCAATAGAGTTGATTTGCGAAATTAAGAATTTTATGGATATGGATCGTCGTGCGCAGTTTAGTGTCAGTGTGGGAACTGCCCACACATGCATGTGCTAGAAACTGAGGATACGGATGATTTGTGCGAAGTTTTTCCTGAAGGTGCTCCATCCTTGTCACAGGCAGTTTGTCCCAAATGGGCATCAAGACAGTTGCTACCCCCCCTATAGTTCAGACTTGCACCCTGTTACTTTTGATTGTTTCATATGATCACGGAAACTTTGGAGACTCTGTCTAGGTAAAAATAAAGGAGATGCAGAAGGCTTTAACAATGGTAATTGTACACACTCACACAATAAGACTTTCATGAAGCTTTCCAGAAGATGTTTGAACGGCAAAACAAGGGGATTGGAACTGCAGGGGTTTACTTCGAAGGGATCTAGATTTTCTCTGTATGTAGTATCAATAAAAGTGGTCATACAAAAAAGTCAGAAAACTTACTTATGACTGCTCGTAACTATATCTATTGTAAGCTAATTTATTTCTAATATAGGAGATTAGCTCATCCAGTAACATTTGTATAGAATACTAATTTATAAAACTGATGCATATACTCTACATAAAGAAATAACTTTTTTCCTCATTGGACCGCAAGTAAATATGCAGAAGGAAGTCTTCAAATCAGTCAACGTACTTCACGGCTTTCAGACAAGGTTGATCATGCTATACCTGTCCTGTTATCATACGGTTATAGACATTTATATTGAAAGGAAAAGCTTCTATCCAATAAGTCTCTTTTGTGTAGATGAATGTCACACACACACACACACACACAAATCAGACAAGTAAATAACGACACTAAAATGTTCATTTGTTTCCCTTAAGAAATCGAATTTTGTTCTTCAATTTTCTTTGTTAAACAAGGAATGCGATTCAACAATTAATATAAATATCAAAATGGCATGACTTAATCTACCACGTCTATAATCTTATTCGAAATCACAACTAATTGCGTTCGACTAGAACCTAAAAAAATCAACAATTTCCAATCAACTCACAATATAATATGATAAACTCTGACTTCTAACAATTTAAATCCTAAAGGTTTACCATTATTTTTATCACAAATATATGATAGATTCCCAAAACAGCCATCTCCCCCTTAGCTTCCTGCTAAGCTTAATATGTAGCATTTTTTTCTGTATGTTCTGATTAAAAGTAATTCTTGATCATTTTTTTTAATTGTGGCCCACTGAAAGCACCCCTTTTAGGGATACAACTTTGCTGTAGAAAAAAAAAACGATTGGCCCTGATAGAAGGCAACTACACCGAGATTCTAAATAGATATCCAATTGTTTTGCACAATAAAATCGATTTGAATATTGACCTGAAAGCAAAACAAATGCTGTTGAACACTGGATGTAAACGCCAATATACAATGGCCCACTTATCGACTCATTAATTTCCACTTAAAATGCTATTAGTGTGCCAACAACTCTATAGAATTCTGATGCTTTCGTTTCTAATTTCCAACCATTGAGTCGATAGTCGGAGTTTTATTTAAATGACATAAGGAAAAGAGGAGATTGTTTGTGACGTTCCCCCCAGGCTTACATAAGATACAACCGTAAATGAACAATTTCCGAAAGAACAATAGAACATGGAAACTAATTAACCGAGCAGGGCAATTAACATTTTTTCTATGGTAGCATTGTTCTTTTTCTATGCTAGCATTGTTCCGGAAAAAATATCCAATTCCATTCTGAGATTGATATAAAATAAATTAGATCCTGAGAGATAAATAATGATCTGTATTTTGAAAAGTTTTACCTGAGCATTGATAATTTTTATTATCGAACAACATTTCTATAAAGTTCACTTTTTTCTCGATTGAATATTAATACTAAAAGTCTACTTTATCTATTTATAAATAATTAAAATGAACTTCCTATTATACTCAGCTATGTACAGGCGAGCAACCACATAAATGTTAACTGCATATTCATTCGAAAAAAAGCGTTAATTAATTGCTTATTACTTTTTATGGGTTTTTATTAGATTATTAGATTTATATTACTTTTACGCTGACTTCCGTTTATGCATGGTTTTTACATTATGCATAATTGCGTAAAATTTATGATTAAAACGTTCTAACATACGGATAGGAACGGTGGCGTTGTTTGCTTGAAGTATTGTTTAACGGATAAACGGTGTTTTTGAAGGCTTACAATCCTGAAATGTGCAGTCGTTGTGGGCAGAAAAATAATAAATAATTCAGTAATATTTTTCTTTTTTCATACCAATTACCAAATACAATCCGCAGTTAAAAACAACAACAAAATAAAGAAAACTATTGCTTAGCTTTTATATTTTACAAATAAATATCTATGAAAAAATTATAGAAGAAAACGTTGATTTCATCATTCTTGGTATGAAAATATTGTCAAAAATAAAGTACAGTGTTTTAATTCAAGTGCAATTATTTAGAAAATAAATTCACAAAACTTTACATTGACTATTTATGCCTTCATAATTTCCAGAATAATACAAACGAGAATCAACGCAGAATATCAAAAGAAGAATAAAACAAAATTAAAGTTTGTATCGCGATAATACCTCGAAAGATTAATATGGAAACAATACCAATAACAACATGGAAACGATATACCGTTCACTAGACAAAACAGGGAAGGGTAGAGCGGTAGCCCTTGATATATCTAAGGCTTTTGACAGGGTATGGTGCGATGGTCTTCTAAGGAAAATTAGATCACATGGAATCGCTGGAAGAATACATAATGTAATTACATCCTTCTTTAGTAAAAGAAAAATAAAAGATGTCCTCCACGGTCGTATATCCAAACAATATGATATAAATGCGGGAGTACACCAAGGGTGTATCTTTGGACCTTTATTATTCCTGATATTCATAAATGACCTCCCTGATAAAATTGTTTCGGAAATGGGTATATTTGACGATGACACCAACCTCTATAACAGGTATGAAGGGAAAACAAATGAATACAAAAATGGCAGAAACAGTAGAGGATGACGTCCAATCTGAAGTGGAATGGGGGCAAAATGGATGGCCACATTCATTGCTACCAAGACTAAGCTTGTTTCCTTCAATAATTACAAGAAACCTTTTCTACCACCAATAGCAATGGCCAATAACACACTGCCTGGAAGTATTTCCTTTAAACCTCTCCGCCTAACGTTTACAGGGAACATGAACTGAAAAATATACATTGAGAGCATTGTCAAGGCTGCTGCAAAGAAGGTGGGCTCTCTCTACCGTGCTAGAAAATTACTTACGCCTGAAAGAATCCTGTACCTCTATAAGGCCACCATTCACCCATGTATGGAGTACTGTTGTCACATTTGGACTGGTACACCTGCTGCTTGTCTCTCACTCCTGGACAGGGTTCAAAAGAGAGTCGCCAAACGTATAGGTCCTGAACTGTCATCTAGGCTTCAGCCTCTGTCTCATCGAGGAAATGTTGTATCCCTCTCCCTATTCTACAAATGCTTTTATGGTGAATGCTCTGACGAACTGCAAGCACTTGTACCTCCTCGACGTTACTACCCCCGACAAACCCAACACGCAACTAAGTCCCACCCTTTACACTAGAGATGCCTAGGTGTAAGAAAACCTTTTACTCCAATAGTTTCTTCTCCAGAACTGCAAGCCTTTGAAACTCGCTTCCGGGATACTACTTTCCCAACTGTACTGATATTCAGAAGTTCAAGTGTAATGTGAACAAACATCTTTTTACTCATATCCCTTCATAATGCCCCCTCCAATTTTTCCCGACAGTAGCCCCCTACTTCAAAGTGGCACTGACCTTGTTTGGGGTGAAAATTGAGTAAAAATACTCACAAAGTTGAGATATTGATTTTTTAATAAGAATTTAGAACAGTGTACAATAATTTATGACGAAATTTAGAACACTATTTTAAAGAATAATCTTATCTTGAAATTGATCTAAGGAAATGATTTATAGTACATTGAGAATTCAGCTGATGAACAATTTAT
Source organism: Euprymna scolopes (assembly GCF_053919585.1). Classification (NCBI taxonomy): domain Eukaryota; kingdom Metazoa; phylum Mollusca; class Cephalopoda; order Sepiida; family Sepiolidae; genus Euprymna; species Euprymna scolopes. The sequence continues at coordinate 2,558,879 of NC_136506.1, forward strand.
ATTTGAAATGTTTTTTTTTTCGTTCATAACATTCCGATAAATTAAATGAGATTTTTCCGCCGTTAAAACCATTATGCTGTACACTAATACACCTATTAAGTTGCATTAATTCGTATAATTCTCACCAATAGCAATGAGATTTATTCGTTATGCATATAAAATATTTAAACAAGTTTTTACCAAATATATAGATTATAATTAAGAAAAAAATTAGCTGGACCCCTGGCGTTTTCCGATCGTACATTACGCGTAAACATGATATTTTACTTTATGCAGATTGCGAATGAATCATTATAGAATCAATCTTCTATTTAATGTTATAAATTACGAGAAATAATATGCCACGTAGTACCTATATGTGTATTTGTATATGTCTATATACATGTGTATGTATATATATGCATATGTATGTATAGGCATATGGATACGTATGTGTATACATTTGTATATGCGTGTGTATGTTTGTATACTTGTAAGTACTTGTACATAAATATATCGTGTGATTATCTGCGTATCTATACATATAGCTGTATTCTTGCGTGTGCGCATGCTCTTTTATGTATATATTTATGTGTGTATGTTTGTGTCGCTTTCGCACATATATGCATTTGTATATTTGGTACGTATGTATGTATGCAAATATATACCTCAACATAAATATGTCTGCATTAGTCAATCCCCCACCCCTAACTTAACGCATAACGACACGTAACTCTCGTAGTAAAATCACACAAGTGCAAAGTCCTTTTCTTTCTGTGACACATTCAATATAAGTAGAACCCCTCCCACACCACCCTCCTGTACAACTCACAACCCCAGTAAAATTATGACCCATTTTAAATTTTATTTCAAATTTAGATTCTGTTGTGAAAAGTTTTGAATATCTTCCAATAGGTCCTAATGCGATATTTCCTTTTTTTCTATCCTCTTTTTTAGAGTGCTCGCAATTTATTATAAACTCCTTACGAACTTTTTATACTTTTTTTGAAGAGCCAGATTTTTCTTTAATTTCTCTCTAATCGATCCCATTTTCATTTTTTCTTTTTTGCGTCGAGAAGTTCCAGGTCGCCTGATGAAGTCTCTTTGACTGAAACAGATGCCTATTTGTAGCGACCATATGTAACTGTATACCCCAAATAATAAAAAAATATTTAGCTCTTTTTATTGAGCACTATTCAATAACCTCGTTGTCTTCATTCGTTCTGACTTTAGAACACCTCAAACCTGAATATATATATATATATATATATATATATATATATATATATATATATATGTGTGTGTGTGTATTTCTATATATATTTCCTATTTGGTTTTATCGAGCTTTTACATCTGGCTGAGATTATTTTATAAATATTAATTCTTTAATATTCATAATATACTTTAATTTTACCATTTTGGATCATTTTGGTAAATTTAATTGTATTTTTTATTTTATTTTATATATATATATATATATATATAGATAGTCATCGGCATACAGAACTGTTTCGCTGTTTCACAGCTCATCAGTGCGGCTATATACATGTACATATATGTGTGTGTGTCTCTGTGTGTGTCTCTATGTGCATGTATGTGTGCGTGTACATGTGCACGTGCCTGCCCGCGTAGTACTGTGCTTTCATTATTAAAGCAAGAATGAATGGCTCAATATCCGAAAGTCTAATCGGAAGAATACTCCCGATAAATAAAGTAATATTCCAAAGATAACGTTCATTCGCTTTTCATGTGTTAATAACTGTCTAAATCAACAATTTTACGAGACGCGTTAATCAAGCGACATCTAGACGAAGCAGACGTTGAAAAATCCAACATAAAATATCTAAATCAAAAATAATAGTTTCACATTTTTTATATTCCACCGAACACAACCATTGATGACAAGGACTTCCATGAAAAAGTGTTTCCTCCAGGCCCTGAAATGTCCGTCTTCCTTCACCTTCACAAGCACAGACACACGTCAGCTCATCATCAGACGTATGAAAAGGAGCCATGAGGGCCGAAGCAGTGATCTTCACGGAAATATACTCCGTCGACATATGATCTCAGAGAGCAGCACCTCTAGACTTTGCTCAAATAAAAATCACTGAATCTGACAAAACAAATATTGATTTGTAAACATTGCGATATATAATCATAAACTGATCATAACTGTTAGCCACAAAAGCGGTGTGTGTATAAGAAATTTGTAGACTGTTAGATTATATCTATATATACATATATATAATAATATATTTATATGTATAAATAATATATATATTCTAACGTTCTAAAAATTTCTTATATATATAATATATATAAGCAATTTGAAGAATGTAAGAATATATATATGTATGTATATATATACAATGATATACTTATATATATAAATATATATATATATATATATAAATATATTCTAACGTTCTACAAATTTCTTATACACACATACACCCACCCACCCACACACACACACACACACACACACACACACACACATATATATATATATATATATATATATATATATATATATATATATATGGAGGACTCTCCCGTCGATGTTTTTACGGTACAAAACTTATAAAGCGCTTTAAATAAGGTCGGGAAGACTTGCCATTTCTTGACTTTTTAATTGAGCGTGGTAATAACTCATTTCTTACGACTGTTTATCGTAAGCCTACATTTACTGGCCTCTACTCAAATTGGCGTTCATTCGTCCATACTTCAAAAAAAATAGGGCTCATTCAGACGTTAGTGTATAGAGCCCTTAGAATCTGTCCTTCTAGTAAACTGTATTGTGAATTAAAAAATATTAAAGACATTTTTATTCGCAATTGTTATCCGGAAAAATTGGTTGATAATATTATTTATAACTAGCGGGGGTACCCGGCGTTGCCCGAGTGTTTGTTTCCGGGACGGGAGGGGGGAGTTTAAAAAATGTTATGGTAGGTAAGTAGGAAGGATCAAACCCGGAGTCATGAGTAAAAGTAGGAAAATAAAGTGTGAAAAAAACAAAAAAAACATCTGCAACGTTAACAGTTCGGCCACCAAGAAAAGTCCATTCCAGTTGTTTAGGAAAAAAAAAAAAAAAACAACTACGGTAGGTCGGCGCGAACGTGAAAATATAATGTGAATTGTCCAGCACGCTAACCACTACGCCACAGAGCACTGCAGCTTAGTTTAGTGATTTTAAATAACTTCACATGAAAGAACTACGAAGCCAAACCGGTGTTCTCTTCTCAACTGTTCCTTGTGAACGATCCCCAAACGGTGTTAATTGGTGGCAGGGGGAGGAGGAATTTATTGGAGAGCAAAAAAATTTATCACTTCCATTGATCTTAACACGTTTTGGCCGTGACTTCTCAGCAGAAAAAGTATAGAAATCTAAGATTATCGAGGAATTTGAGAAATAATAAGCCTATAACACACCTCAGATATTGTTCTGCTGTTTGTGCATATTATATTTGCATGAAATATCTTGATTTTTAATCCTATTAAGGTCAAAATCAGACGGGAAAAATGAGTTCATTTTATTTATATAGAGATAAAGTTAAAGCTCACAATGCCTACAGTTTTTGATCCAACCAAGTGTCATGTTTATTTAAGAATCCCTTGGAGTCGTGACCCTTGTCAGTGTTTTGGTATACTTGTTATCATATCTGTATCAAATTGTTTCCCATCTGTTGCTCTTCACTTGGTTTATCGTGTTAGTCTGCATTTCATCCAGTTGTGACGGATGGTTTGCCCTATATCACAAATAGTAATGTGATTTATCAATTCACTCAAACTGTCTGTGTTCTGCTGTCTATGTAGGTCGGACCAGTTTAAATTTGCAGACAAGAATAGACCAACATGTTCCAGCAAGCATCAGACTAGGTAAGCTTCCTCACCCCCTCGTTCACCTTGGAATCTGCTATTGGTCAACACCTCGCTGAAAATCATGCGTGTGCCAATCCATATAAAATGGACTGGTTTAGGATTTTACACTGGGCTGACTCTTCGAATCACCTGAGGATTCTGGAGTCAGTCTCTATCCGTTCACGCAGGTCCTCTCTCTGTCAACAGAAGGAATTCGTAAAATCTTTGGATTTACTTGGGGATATATTTTAAATTTATAACTTCCCCACATATCCCATTTTGTACATATATTTTTATACAATTGCATATAACCTACAACTTCTAATTTACTCGTATATTTTTTACTCGTAATCCCATTGCCCTTCATGTAATTATATATATATATATATATATATATATATATATATATATATAATTTTTTTCATCCATTCGTTATAATTTTAGAAGTAATCTCCACTTAAGTCTTCGCTCTTGCGTGACATTAATTTTACACTTGATAGAAATTCAACGATTGACTCCTGATGGGCTTGTTGGTAAAGGGGCTCCTAGAGTCTTCCCGACTTTATTTAAAACTCTTTATATATATATATATATATATATATATATATATATATATATATGATATACTGCTTAACTTAGTACAGTCACTCATAACTATTATCCACAATAGCAGTGCCTGTATGAGAAATTCGTAGAATGTTAGAATATATATATTTATATATGCTACTAAGGTCGTTCAACAATTGTAGGATAATTCTATTCTTCCAGAAAAAAACACAAATCATTTCAAACTTTGTTTCTAGAAATTTTACACGAAGAGTCTTGCTGTCTCTGGAAATATTCTTACCCAGATTTTGTATCAGAATGCGTCTAATAAGCATTGGAAATCGATAATCGAAAAAAATCTAATTTGGACCAAAGTTAATACTTCTATGCAGTCTATCAGGCATGGACGGGTTTTTAAATAACTGTTTTTGTTTAGAGCAGAATTGACCCATTAATTCAATTTTGTACGCTTATTTTTACTTAAAAAATAATTTTGTATTTTAATCTTTATGTAAAGTAAGTGATTATTTACATATATTTTTATAAGATCGACCGGAGTTTTTCTATAATGCAATCTAGGCTATAATATATGGTGCACTAAATCACTAAATATGAAGCTTTAGTCCGATATACTGCGGGGTGTTGCCCTTAATGGAAACAGGCAATTTGATTAAAAATTGGGGGATTTTACCCAAAATAGATGTATGGGAGGGTTGAACATTTGCTGAACCTCATTAAAACTGAGACAACCTCAGGTCTCCTTGCAAGCCTGTATATTCATAAGAATCCAATACAAAGAAATTGCATCTTCTAAAGGTTTTCGTCAAATAATTTTCCTCTAATATAATATATAGGCCCTTGTAGGAGTGAAGTAGGTCACAGGAAACACATAGGGCGCGAATCATTATATCGAATTATTACCAAAATTGTTTTTCCCAGAGTTCGATGTTTTTATCATGGATTGCAACAGCTATTTTCTTTATTAGATAGCCATTTAAACTGTCTTATTCTAATCGTTCTGCATTCTATTCACAGATGAAGTATGATTGCGAAATCTTATTAGAGTTCTTCTAATTCCAATTGATATTATTTAAGTATTTAGTGTTTAATATACTCGATATAAAAATTCGTATAAAAATGATCGCAAATCTATTCTTAACTTTTTAAATTAGAAGCCAGATGTGTCTTAGAATTAAGTGAGTCGTACAATTTTACTGTATCAAGCAGGAAAGTTGCATACAATTTTTAAATGTAATGATAACAAACGCCTTGTGCCCATCTCCGTATAGTGTCCATGTTTTTAAACAACAAAGTGGCAATATGCGTATGTGTATATAAACACCGTGTATCATTTTGATACTAACCTTAACTTCTAGTAACACATTTAACCCATCTATGATAACGAAGGACAATTAAAAAAAACATATTCTGATTCCGAGATGAAAGTATTTAAATAAAATTGGCTTAGCTTACACCTGTCTTGCCAGCAGTTTCTTCCACGTTTTAGTCTGGTTTATCCTAATCGAAAATTCGATGAACAAACCTTCTTTCCAAAAAAACAAAAAACAAAAATAAAAAAAACTGCCTGTATGTGAAACTCTGTTTAGCTTTGCATCTGATTACAATATTATACTCCTACTGTAGACAATTCCCTGTTGAGCTGTCTCATTCATTTATCAGATTATATAGTAGAGCGAACCAAGTACTATGGTATGCGTTTGATACATAACTAGTAACTAATGAGAATTAATAAGGATTGTTAATTAATGCAAACAAAGAAACAAGTTCAACAATATTACACCACCAATTTTACATAGATCAACAGGCTATAATCTTTGCTCGGTTTTACAGACAAAAAAGCTTGTTTGTAAATCCTAGAAAAAATCATTTGATGCCACGTTTGCGTCGTGTCCCAGATGGGGTAATAGAATTCAAAACAGATTTTTATAGCAGAATTGCACCCCAAATTTCTCAAATAAAATTTGACAATGTAATCATATGTCGTATTAACAAAACATTTCCACTTTTTATAAAACTCAAGATATTACCACGGATACATGGTAGGCTACTGTGATAATATATATATATATATATATATATATATATATATATATATTTATTTATATATACATATATATATATCAGTACTTTGGCGTACATTCTAAATAAAACGGTACGAGACAAGTTGATGTATTTATTGGCGTTGCCCAATGACAATATCAAAAAGAGAAAGGAGATTAAACGGTGTGTGAAATATTTATCTTTTCAAACATATTTCATCTCTAGTTATTTTTATCTTATTTCGATCTCTAAACTTTCCCATATCATAAAACTCATTCGTTATCCTCTTGCTACTACCTATTGTTTCTCTTCTTTTGCAAACTCTAAAATTATGGACAAATAAACTCTATAACATTTTAAAAATAGTTCATATCCTTCTGATTAATTATGTCTCAGTTGATTTCGATATACATATATTTAACAAAACATACATCGCTCAGTTGAGATCTGCAGGTTATCTAGATGTTGACATGAATTTAGTTGTTGGTTAGTGTACTAAATCGACTGTTTTGTTTAAAAACTAAAGACTCGGCTGTCCTTTATTCATTTTCATTTTTACAATGAATAGATTAAAGTAAAAACACAAATACAGTTTTCATCTCCCTAATAAGATTGGAAAGTATATAACTGAAAAGAGTGCCTTGCAAATTAGAAAACAAGTCATGTCTTCTAATTATTGTAAATGGTAAAACCCATGACTTTAAGTAGAAATTGGTTTAGTTATCTTGAACTTTCTTTCTCCCAATTAATTTGCCAATTTGGTCAGGTTATCTTTATTAAATCAATCTTCTGAAACCAAGAAATGCACACTGGTGAAACTCACTTTCTACTGACTGTTTTCCTCCAGTGGATATCTTCTTTTTCTGTAAGATAGCATAGTCTGTATTTTTAATAATCTTCTGCTCTGCTTGTTAGGTTTTTATATTAACACTTTTCTGGTTCTCGTAAAAATTAATTAGAATAAAATGTTTCTGTTTATATTCTTCTAGTTATGATGTGTAAAAGATTGTCTTACAAAACGAATTTCTACGATAATGATTTGAGGAATAATTTTTTTTTCTGTTTATATTGATGCAAAGTAATTACATAGCATGGGCGCTGACAACGATAAGCTTATCTCTAAACAGATTCACTACTCGCGCGTTGAATCTTGTCTTTAATGAATTCATCTAAGTCGAAGGCATAATATCGAAGGCAAGGTATGAGGATTGAGAAACGGAAGTAAAAAAAAAACGCAACAATCAGGAAGATAAGAACAAACCCCAGTAAATGGAAAGAAAAGAAGTAATATTATGTTTATGAATGTTTTGAGATAACGATTAATAATTTGTATTATTCCGACTACAGTTTCCAGTTAATTTCATTGGTGTTCCGTCGATGTAACGTCCGACCTTCTTAATGTGTATCTAATAAAACGTGGCAATCTTTCTGCTGCACTAATAAATCTGCACAAAATTTCGAAGGAAATCCTTTACTTAATCCAGAGTTGCATACCATAGGTATCTCTCTATAAATATTTTATTTAATCCAAAAAGGCTTCGATGGCATAGGTCTATATAAGCTTGTCCTAAGTCGAAAGGTATAATCAGAGCAGTACAGGAAGACGTCTAAAGTAACTTAGTAGTATATTTCTTAGCATCGCATGTTATGCCATATTTGTGCAGCCTGTTTTATAATTCTGAATAATCATCCGTAGTTTGTACGTAGGGTTCCGTAAATGGAACAGATTGAAATAAATTCAAACATAATTATTTTAAGTTAAAACAAAAAGCTATGTGACACAAATTTTCTAAACCAGCTTGAATATTATCAATTAGTTGATTAGTAATTCGTTCCATAGTATACCATAAATCTTGTTAAAAGTTCGTACTGCATCTTGTTCAACATTGTTATCGTACAACCACCTCGTTATATATTACTCTGCCGCGTCGACACGTGCTTTAACGTATGTCACCGCTAAGTTTATTCTTCATTTCTATGATCGCGATGTAGCTTATGTTTTGGTTATTTATTCACGTGTTAGTGGTTTTGTTACATAGGTATTGCGGCAAAGAACGATGTTAGGAGGCGTTGTTTTCTCTGAGTCTATGGCTAAGTTATTTAGCAGACTATTTACAGTTTCTTTGTTTTTCTAAGTGTCTGATGTAAGCTTAACAATTGAACACGACTTGCAAAATATTCATTAAACATATTTAAATGTTAGGAAAGTTCAAAATTGTTTCCGCCCCCCTTTTTTTGTAAATGAACCTGAGGATATTTTCGTCTCGACTAGCTACAAAAAATCAGCTGCTGTACTTTCTCAGGGTAAAAGGATTGAAATTGAAAACGTTTTAAATCAAGAATTTTAATTTTAAAGAAGAAAAATTCTGAATGCAAGTATACATAGAACGTCAGAAATTCCTACACTAATTCAAGTGTTGCTATTAAAAAAAAGAAAGAATTCTCAAGGGAATTTAATTGTATGATATCGACTAAATCCGTAGTAATGTGCTGATAAGATTTCGTCTTTATGGTATTTTGTACCAATGCTTTTTTAGTCCATGTGTCCTTATGATAAAAATCAGTAGTCAATTTGAAATTACTATTAGCGCGTCGCAAAGCGTTGCCCAGTAAAATAAATGCGCTTAAATATTATATATAATTATTGATCACAATTCTGTAGTTATTTTTTTACATAGGCATAACCACTTATCAAGATCCAGAGACTACTCGAGGATAAGGGTTAAGAGTGTACAGTAGTCAGTTGGACAATAAAGTAATCGTTAGCCATGGAAATTGGGTAAATTTGTTAACAAGTGGAATGACTCATCAAGAACTTGTTTAAGTTGGACTTTAAAAGCAAATTTTCTATTCATTGTTCTATGATAAGCAATATATAGTAATAATTTCACAAGTTAAAAGATATGCTTCACGTGCCATCAGTATTCGTACGTATTATTATAGAAACAATTCTCTATGGATTAATATATTGAGAAAAAAGTAAACTAATGAATTACATAATAAGAAAAAAACATGACTTGAATGCCATCGCATTAAATTGAAACCAACACTTTTGCGCTCAAGTTGTTATTAACCGATCCATCGTCGCTAATATTTCAACTATTGACATGTGCATATGAAATGTTTACAGTTCTGCGCACGTGTAAAAGTAACAACGTTATTTTACGGACTCCTGTTACGGTCAACATTTCCTTTAAATTCTGCCCATTTATTAGCTATTTATACTAGCTAATGTACTAGAAAAATCTATCGTGTTTCACATGTACAAAGTCAGTATATATATATAAGGTTTAGGGTTTGTAGACTAAAATTCAGAGAGAAGATTGGTACAGCCCTTCGTGCACACGCATAAAGTGCTATATATATATCTCTATATATATATATATATATATATATATATATACATGTGTGTGTAGGCCTTCGCTAGAAATTTTATGCTAAATGCAACACAATTAAGCGTAATATAGAAACTATGCCTAAACATAATGTAAAGTAATAGTTAATTAAAAGGAATCATAATATCAGCAAATAAAAAATGAATACTAAATCAATGACGGTTCTATTTATCAAAGAATATGCAAAGTTAACTTTCATGTAGTCGACCGAACTTAACTTTATACGTGTATATATATATATATATATATATATATATATATATATATATATATATATATATATATATACGTATAAAGTTAAGTTATTTGTCGTACTTACATTGATATTGATATATTATTTTTCTATTAAAAATGTTTATATTATAATAATAATAATATTATAATATATATATATATATATATATATATATATATATATATATATATATATATATATATATAATAGCATATAGACGGATTACTAAATAAAAAGTACATAATTTTTATTTAGAAGCTGCTGTTCACACGCAACATTGTCTAAACTTCAATATATTGTTTCTCCGGGGGCCTTCTAAAGAATAAATGATTCAAAAAGTCGTATTTACGAGTTTTATATAAAAAGTAATACATACATTTAAAATATGAGATTAAGTTATAAATACAACTAATAGCATGATATTTTTTTTTTACAAAATCTCCGTTTTTTATAATAAGCTGTTTAACTTTTCATTAACGAGGAAATATATTTGGTAGTTTTCGTAACCTCGTATATTGTACTTGCTTGTTGTCATCTTTAAGCGATCACGTAACACTTATTTATTCACACTCTGAAGAACATCAGTTATGTTCAGTTCTCGCTCACAAACGATAAAAAATAGAATATATGCATTATACAAACATTATGTTTTTTTTTTCCAATCTGCATTGCTAATTGTCCCGTCCTGTTTAAGTGTGCGCAGTGATTATCATGGCGTTGTAGTTGACCGCGTCGTCTGGTATTCTAGACGACCAAAACTACCCAAACAATAATGACAATAAAGATGTTTCTTAGGTTTATATAATTTATTTAGAGATTGACTTTACTCATTTTAGGAGAGCTTAACTAGCTAAAGTTAATTATTTCTCACGTTTTTTCTAACGTGGAAATTACGAGATGTAGACAGGTAGAGGCGGCGGCAACATTCAACTCATATCTTTATATTTCTAGCCATTTTCGTCTGTCTAAGCTTGCGTAGCCGTTACTTTTATACTTTGTGGCGACGGATCAAATCTCTTGGACCTAAACAAAAATAAATAAATTAGGCTCGACATTTTGTAATGTATAGATGAAAGGCATTTATTTATTGTTTTTGCAAGACACCGCCTTTACTTATTTTTTATAAATCTCTTCGGACACACACAAACCTTACTTAAAAGTCTTTCGCGCGCCATCCTATTCCGGCGCTACCAAGCACTTCCTTGCTCTCGAAATGCACATGCCAGTCTTGTCAAGTGTGCACTTTTCTTTTCTTTACCACGTGCTGTATTTTCCTTTTCGTTTTCTTGTGACGCAAGCCCGCGCACACCTTCTAATTTACATACGTGCTTTATATGCTGCTGCTAATACCTTCACTAGACAGCGATCCTTCTATTGCTGCTGCTGATATATTCTCGCATGCACCCATATGCGCTGTGTTACATCTGCGCCGTTTTTGTTAAAGTCAAACATTTAACTGCTTTCACGTCGCTTTCCGCTGGGTAATTTTCCGTTTGTCGCTTTGATATTCTCGCATGTACTAATTTGACTCTCGACAGAATTCACGCTAGGCAACACAACTGAATCATATTGGAGCAATGTCTCAGAATATTACAACACAATTGTTGATAGCTTAGGTTTTACAAAATCTAAAGGAATTTATTAATCAAGCGTAATATTTTAATTTTGTAAATTCCAATAAAATGATTTATTTGACTTCATATTTTTAAACATAGAAAAGTTATTAAAATCAAATTCCACCTCTATTAATATATTAAACTTTAATATATTACAGTTATTTCATTGACTTAGCCGATGACACCCATAATAGCCCTATAAAACTTCCACGCACCTATTTTTACATAGTTGGATTAATCGAATGAATTCGAATTTAAAAATGGCAATGAAGTAAAATAAAACGTAACCGAAAAGATTCTTCTATAAAAAAAATGAAAATTACTAGAATAAATACACCAGAATATATTGCGTCTTTTTTAATGGACTTCACACATTTAGTTACACATCAGATCGATGGAAAATTACGTTTTGCATTCCCGGCATCCGTGACGTAATTCATCATTCAATCACTCTATGAATATTTCTGCTGTTGTAAAGAAAATTGATGAATTGTTTCCGTGCAATTTTTCTTTAAACTGAGAGACACACTTTTCTCTAATTTTGTTACAGTTTGATAACAATTTGGTTTAATTTGTTATCTAATTGCCAAAGGTTTCAGAAACAAAGAAGTTTGCAATTTAAAATCCTATCTGAAAATATGATAATTTAATAAAAATCGAATGTTTTTATAAAATATGAAAGCGAAATAATAAAAAAATAACTAAAACGGGATTATGTTTGTGGTTACAGAAAACCGGCGTCAGTATCTATTTTCAAGTATGAAAACCGAAATTATTTATAATATTCAAAGTCCAAATATATTAAAACCATTTTTTTCTATTTTTAATAAGGTTTTATCAAGTGAGAATAGGGGCATCCTAGGGGATATCAAAATTTTACCGATTTTCTGATATATTCCAACCGGGAAATCTCTTTTTCTTTCTGAAAGTTCCCTTAAGAGCAATTGTTTGAAAATCCAATGCACTTGATTTACCGGGCATATTTGTTAGTTTTGTAAATTCCTTATTATTAGTCTAAGTGTTAAATGATTAGTGGAGTTCATATCTTTACTAACGCGATTTAAAATTAAAGACGGATAAATTCAAGAATCAAAAGTATGTGATTTAAAGCAAGGAATTTAATGTGTTAAATCATTTTTTATTTAATAAAAGCCCTAAAGCTTTCACTCCCAGAACTATTCGTTTGGTGAAGACATGCAGTGTTCCTGCTACCCACCAAACGATAACATGGTCGTCCTTAAATCTTTTGTGAATAAGTCTCTATTGAACTGTCTTTTTAAATGATGTATACTCTCTCCATTCCCACCATAGCTGATCATATTCTCTCACCATTAATCCAACACGTAATACTTATTTTATAGTCTCCTTTAGGCCGTAATAAGAAGTGACACCATGAGTAAAAAAGGATAAAAAACACGTGATTATATTTTGTAAAATTAAAAAAGCTAAAATATTTATTTGATTTGATGTAAAAAAGCGAATTAATGTCGTTATTAAATTAAAAAAAGAGAATGTATGTAAGTATTAAACGCAAAGAAGCGCAATGTGGTTATGTACTTAAGATATTAAAGCGAAAATGTTTATGTGATTAAAATAAGAAATGAGGAAATGTTTATGTGATTATCTTAGAAACTGAGAAAATATTTATGTTGCTTTTTATTTTTTTACAGAAAAGTCATCTCTTATGAAGGCCAATGCCCACTCGAAGATTGGTGTTAATATATGCACAGTAGTCAATGAGACAATATCGTACTAATTGCTAGCAGTAGGAATTTGGAAAATTGGATTAATTAAATGGACGGCTCATTAAGAACTTGTTTACGTTGGACTTGGACAGGACCATGATGTAGTCAGCTGGAAAACAGGCAAATGGTACAAAGTTATACAAGCGGGTGGTTCTAAGACAAAAAACTTTGTCCATGGAATTCACATGTAGATAAGGCACAGATAAATTGGTAGCGGTTTCAGAGACGAGTGGTTTTCGTGAAAGTTTGGCAAAAGGGTATTATAGATTTAAGCTCAGACCAGAACTAGCTACAGAAATAACTATAGAGCAGGGAAAAGCTCGGCGCGTCTCTATTGTTGGAATGAAGTTGCAGGAATATGAAAAAGGGCATTCCCAGCTAGGCTACAAAATCTATTTTTTAATTCTATCAAAGCAGGATATGATGTGTCGAGCCTCCCCTACCCCGATGTTACAACAATACGCAATACTATGACCTACTTAGTTTGTAGACAAGCAGAGGATTACATCGATAGTGATATTTCTTCTGAAGCAGAAAAATGATCCCACCATTTTTCCAGCGACCTTGGCAATGGATTTGAAGTCTCATTTCAAACCAAGAATAAAGCTTCGGCGCAGAAGCTTGTCAATACAGGGAGAATAACCAAGAGGAGAGGCGTTTATTTGAATTAATGCCAGACGGTGGGTGAGAGCGTTAATAATGAAAAGATAGAAGATTGATTTTAGATACATTAAAATAATACATCCACTGCTTTCCGCATTGCATTTCTAGTAACATTTATTACCTTACGGAATTTTTTTTCTAAAATATCAACATTTTCTAATAGGAAATTATTTAGAAAAAATATTAAAAATCACAGAACACACCAATAACAATAATTAAACACACATAGAGTTCTGTATTTTTGAGATGAGGAATTATTGTCCGTATTATTTGGATTAAATGGATTATTGTTCTCATTAATAATTGAGGCTAGGAAAACAGAATACTCTTTTCGTTGTTTGGGCTCTCGGGTATATATTCCGTCGACATCTTATATGTCTTTATATAGAGTGATGTGTTTCTAATTCGGTTTACGGTTTGCAATTATGTGTAATTGTTCAGATGTATACTCAAGAGTCAAACGGGTGATGAAAATATTCTTTTGTCTTAATGTTATTTTCACAACATTTTGACCGATACCACCAGCAACGTAAAGGAGCATATAACAGCATTGTAATAGTTAATTCTTTTAATGCTAGTGAGTAACACAACCTTCTCCACGACGTACTTAGTGATAACTATATATGATAACTATATATGATAATGATATATGATATCTATATATGATAAATAAACCTCGCATTATTTGGATTCTTCGGACTACTGTTTTCATCTTGAGGGTCATTTTCACAAGTTTTCGGTCGAGGTAACCTTTGACTTTCTTCAGGTGTATATTGTCGAACTCGAGAATGTTTCTGTTAAACTCGAGAATGTAGACGCAATTTCCAGCGGAGCCCTTTATTTACTTCACGGTGTCAGCACGGCAATGACTGGGTAGAAGTCTTAAGTAATTTGTAATTGTATTTTCAGTCGCCCACACTGAGAATTTAACCTTCAACCTTCAGGAGAATATCACTTTTACGACTGATTTTTCTAAGTATTCTAATCACTGCGCCAGAGGTATTTCCAGACGTGAGCATGGCTGACGTAACTAGAACATCCTACCGCTGTGAAGTAAATAAAGCGTTCGAAATTCCGTCCAAATTTACGAGTTCGTCAGAAATATTCTAGAGTTCGACAAAATTAAACTTACGAAGGTCGGAGATTACATCGACCGAAATGTTACGAAACTGAAACTGAAATTTAGAACAGTAGTCCGAAAAATCCCCAAAATACGAATAACACATCCTCATCTTAAAAAGTCAGAAAAGTAAACAAAAAATATTAAACTTAATTTTTAGAATTTTAGCAGAACACTACTGGGCTAATCTGTCTGAAAATTTTTATGAACTATTATTATAATTAGATGCAGAGAATTAAATATTATTGTATTTTTTTACATAGGAGTCACCACCTACTAAAACCCGCAGGCCACTCGAGGATAATGGTTAATGGCTGTACAATAGTCAATGGGATTATAGCGTAGTAAATATAAGCAGTGTAAATTTTGTAAATTGGATTACTTAGGGGGTGCGGTTCATCAAGAAATTGTTTACGTTGAACTTCTAGAGAAGTAAATTGTAGCCCCATGAAAAGCAAGCAAATGGAAGAGAGTTCCACAGACGTGCAGTTCTAAGAAAGAAGCTCTCTTCATGCAATCTATGTTTAGCTTTAGGCACGCATAAAGAGTGGAGAAACTTTTTGATAGTGGTTTTTGCTAGACAAGTATTTATTCGATGCACATTTAAAGATCACTTGCAATTAATATAGATTATTCACTATTAAAACAATTGTATTTTAGAAGTTTTCTCGGAAAATACTGGGATGATCTGACTGGAATTGTTTATGGACTTTTGTAATAATGTGTAACAACTATTTATTAAGGTATCCCTGCGATGCACAGTTATAAGTTAACAGGGATTAATACGGATTGTCACCACAATTCCACACTTAATCTAGAAGTAGTCTTAGAAACTACTGAGTCTATCCAGCTGAGATTTTGCATGGTTCTTTATTATGATAATGTACGATTAACCAAGTATAATTCTATTCGTCTGAGGTAGAGTACGGTTTTTGGGATACATAAAAATGAGTATTTAGATAAAAAATGAGCAAAATTTTAAGCATATTCAACAATCATTTTTGCATAAAACATTAATTCTAAATAAAAAGGCTGCGACTTTGCCCATATTTAGCAATCACGTGACTAGTTATGCTTATAATTATAAGTAGTGATAGAAGTTGCGCATATTCAGATAGAAATCAACATGCGCTTTCCATTTCCTCTTTCTTTGATCGATTATATTCTTCTTTTGTTAACGGAATAATCAAAGAGAAATGGACAACGATAGTCAATTGAATAAATGTGTTAAAAGTCGCGAATTATTTATTTTCAGTCAGAATTAGTAATAATGATTGCCTTCCGTCAAAAGAATAACACAGCCCACGTCGATATTATGTTACGTGGCTTTGTAAAATTTTTCATCAGAAATCCATACCAACAGTATGCATATTCATATAGATAGTGTTATCATAAAAGCGTCTTGTTCGTTAGAAGTTTTACTTATTGAAATTTTGTTATGCATTGAATTTACATTCACAATATGGGTATTTACGAATATATATGTTAACACAAAACATACAACCAAAGTTCTATTGATGATGCATCATTAGTGTGTGCCCGCCTTTTAGACGGTCTCCTGGATACGCTAACTTTATATTTTTTTACTTTGTAGTGATTGTTCGACATGTGTGTGTTATATTTCCGTGTTTATTTATTGTTGCTGTGATCGTAAGAGAGATGTCATTTGTTGCTGGTTATGAAAATTAGCAAGAACACTTCGTATAAGAAATATACTATTTATTGACGGTAGAAAAAATGATAACTTCACAAGAAGGATATTGAAAATAAATGAGTTCGTCATCTTGCTATGTATTATCTGCAAGGAGAAAAACCCTACTATGTTAAGGTTATTTCACTTTATTTCCGCCTTTAACAAGTATCTTATTGGAAATGTAAATTACGTGTCAGGCAGTTGTGATGAGAGAAAGTCTTGTGGTTCGTAGCTAAAAAAATCACACATTTCTTTCTTTTTACTTCCAAGTTTAAATAGGCTCCGATTTATAACACGAAATTCAATTTTCTACATTATTTTAGGCAAGAGGCAAGCAAAAAGCGTGTATGTAGTACTAAACAAATCCATCTCTGGAATGTATGCAATTATATTATATGTGTAATAAGGAAAACAAATCTGCATCATAGAGGTCGCAAATAAGATATGAGATTATTTTATTTGTATTTACTAGAATTTTCAATTATTACAACCTAGGAAAAATACAGAACGAAATAATTTTACGAACAACAAGTAATTCTGTTGAGCCAGGCATGATGAAGATTCTTACAAAAACGGATAACAGTTACATTCCTTTTATAATTACTAATGCTTGGCCTTCGGGACAAGATCAAAGTGTAGTATCTGATCTCCAGATGCTGCACTTCCATTTCTTGTTCTCTTTTGGTGGAGGAGAAATCCATCACGACTGGGACAATTTTTATTTTTGTACCTTTTCTCCACGTTAAAAAACGACCCTGGTGTCTAACTCTGTCCCGTGGGGAGGCATAGTAAATAGGTATAATTACTAATGCTTTCCATATCTTACAAAAATCATTATGATGATTACTACGCCATATGCAATATTCACGAATGACACTCGCTAGAATACTCACTGACTGTTTTATTCTGATGTCCGCCTTTTGCATTTATTAGTGTATAATTTCCATAACTGCCGTGTAAATTCAGACTGGGCTAGAAATAATGCCATATCACATGGAGTCAAAGTTTATATTGTAACTGGATTCGAATATTTATCAAAAACAACTATCAATACTTGCACTGATTATTGCAAAAGTATGAAACATTAGAGTGTGTAAGTATTAAAATACTTATTAATATTTAAGATTTATAATGGCAATAATATTTCATAAATAAATATAAACAAAATTTTAATGTCTAAATAAAAAAAGTGACATTGAATCTTTCGATAGCTCAGATAATATCACGTGTGAGCTACATCTAAAAGTGAAACGCAGTAATCTCTCTATTAGTCTGATTGACCCACATCTTTTGTTTCCTGTCGTTGACTGGTTCTTCAATTCTTTCGCCAAGGCGCGCCATTGTCCCGCAGCTCCGGGTAACATCACCAGACGCTGTTAGCCAGTTAAGGTTCATTATCAGCTGGCCACTCAATAAGTTTTTAGATGGATACATAGATACTGTTCTCAGTAAGAATCTGCGTATGTAGATTGTTTCTTCCCATCTTACAAACCCGTATACACATAAATAGATATGTTCAGATCAAACTAACTTGTATTGGAGTGTTTAACAAAAAAATTAGGAAGCCAAAAGATTTATATAACTAAATATTAAGCTTCTTCGCTTGTCTTCATGTTACACATACAGGAGATGGCTTCAATAGGTTTTACAACTTTTTTCATATAGGCACTTTTATTGATCATATACACACGAACACCTCGATTTCTTAAAACCAATCTCCACCGGTTACAATGCACGTGTGCAATTCTAACAACTTTAAGAAGGTCCAATGGAAGTCCTTGTCTGTGATTGTGCAAATGATCCTCGTGACAACCTGTTTCATCTCTGCAATTATCTCATAACGACAGCCTCTTAGGTTTTCCTGGAGTTTATGGAATAATAAAAAATTACTGGAAACAAGTTTTGGATTATAAGGGGGTGGGGAACTGTCTTCATGCCCATTTTGATCAAATATTCTGTTACAAGGATGGAGCACCTTTGAGACTTGTGAATAATTGTATGGACAGGTCCTACACTTACATCTAACTGTGTACTTAATGTCTCAATAGACACACGACGGCGATCCTTTATTAAATTCGTTATTTGGCCAATCAAATCCGGTGTTTTTACTACCATACTACTCCCACACAGTTTATCCTCCTTCACCCCCTGCATTTATTATATCTCTTATGCAACTCAAAACCTGATGATTCATGCAAGTAAAATCCAACAGTATTCTGAATCATTTCATGCGTTTCTGGCGCATTTGTCCAAGTTTTATAACAAAACTTTGTTACATATCTTTCTTTCCAAAATTGTTCAACATCCAGATTACATTTTTGAAATTCATGATCTGTGACAGTTAGCCTTAGTAAGGTGTATTCCAATTCTTACTGTTGATTTATAACTTAAACCATGGAAATTGGTCAGTCATCTCATAATGTATATAGTAAAAACATACTGAATTTTCAAAGGTCTACGACAATGTAAAATCCCTTTACAAAACATCTGAAAACTTATGTAAAACGCCTTTTACTGATATATTCTCCATATACTGATATATCTATAATAAATCAGGAGTGTCGAGAGTGTTATACTGATAATTCTTATAACCATTTTTAATTTATAATTTATAAAGTTGTTTTGATGTCTTCCAATTCGCATAATGGACAAAAGATTTTCAAGAGTAAACGTTTCATAAATCACGAAAAAATTAAACGTGGATTGCAGAGATGTTTTTTTTTCTTCTTGATTATTATTTTTTTCTATAGATGTGTATTTATTTTAGTTAGCTTTGAGCCATTTCACAAGGCTTCGAGGTTTTCTTAGAAAAATCTTTAAAAAATTGAATTATTCAAAAGTTCAGAAATAAATTTTGAATTATTCAAGACCTGGAAAGGAAAGGAGAAACCATAATTTTTTCATCAAAATCATACCTTCGCCATAAATCATGTGATTTTTTTTACACACAAAAACATTTTTTCGCTCTTTCTCTCGCTATATGAATATATATATATATATATATGTATATATATATGCATTATATATACTATATATATTATATATTTTTTATATAATATATTATATATACTTTTTACATTAATTATACTTATACATCGAATATTTTGTTTTTCATCTATAGAGGAGAGAAATATCAAATTACATATGCATATATATATATATATGTATATATATATATATATATATATATATATATATATATTACTAAAAATACACGTCGTTTACTGGGTTCAAAAACAGCCTACAACAAATGGACTCTGATTTATGAAAGCATGATAGGTTATGAAAAGGAAGGGTTGTAATGAGATAGCTTCGAATTTGAGGGTTCAAAACAAAAACAAAATATGATGAACGTAAAAATAAAATAGATACACCCCATAATTTATTATACCATACCTGTTCACACTGAAGCACTTATCACAATATTCTGCGGATCTATATTAAAAAAACCTTTTTAAACTTGTTGACATATTTACATTCTATAGAGGTCAGGCGCGAACGTACACACCAAGATTTTATTATACCATATTTTCTCAAACTGAAACATAATTATCACAGTATACTTACGCAGATAGATATGAGAAGTCTTTATTAAAGTTTGTCTATTTCCTAGGGAGGCCAGGCGCGAACGCAGCCTCCGCAATTTTATTATACCACCCCTATATAAGTTAAAACATACTTATCAAAGTATTATTATGTACATCTATATAAAAAAAAAAAAACTTGTAAACGTTTTTTTTTAATTTTTAGATTTTTTATTTCCATACTTTGTGGACCAGGCGCGTACGCGGACTCCAGAATTTTAATGAATCATCATTATGGCAGATCAAACATATCCATTGCTGTGTCCCGATAAATCTTTTAACATTATATGTGATCAGTTTTCTCTAATCGTATACCATATAGGAGTCTATTCGTGACCAGACACACATACACAGACGTTCAGCTTTATATATATATATATATATATATATATATATATATATATATATAGGTAGTTGCCTGTCTAGCCGCACTGATGAGCTGTGAAACAGCGAAACAGTACTGTATGTGGATGACTATATATATATATATATATATATATATATATATATATATATATATATAATAAATTCCACAGCCAAATAACGCCGCAGCTCACAAGAGCCATGACAGTCAACGAACCGGAAGTCCAAGACTCGAGTTTCGCTCTCATTTGGGCTCATCAGTTAGACACATCCGAACTCAGGATTCGAAACCCGAACCTCTTGCATGCGAGGCAAGCACTCTACCAACTGAGCAAACGCCCCGCACACAAGAATTTCTATTAACCAACACAGATCAAGCAAACCGCGTCGAAATCCGACTGTGAAATGAACCTACTTCGTCTCGACAAGGGACGCGGCCGTCCAACCAGTCAACTACTTGTGAGACATCGGCAAGGGTTATTAACGTTATCATCCATTTTGAACCCTATTCCACTACAGACTGGAGACCTTCGTCTAGAGTTTCCGCCATTGCCTTGGATATGTTTTCATTCGTTTTCTCCCTAGTGCCTATTATACAGAGAAGGTCATCCTCAAATATGCTTATCTCAAAGACAATTTCATCAGGGTAGTTATATATGAATATCAGATATACTAAAAGTCCAATCATTGACTCTTAAGGTACACCCGAATTTATATCATAGTGTTTAGATGTACGCCCGTCGAGGACAACCTGGATTTCCTATTATTTATGAAGGAATTAACTATGTTACTTTTCGTCCAGTAATATATAGGATCTGATTTTCCATAATTTAATGGGTCAATTCTTTCGCCAGAGGTTTTTAAACTGATACCACAGAAGCAGTTTTCCAGAAGTAAGGGGAGCAAGATTTGTTAAGGCACTTGTCGAAAGGTTTGGCGTGAAATAAAGAAACGTCAAAAGTTTTAAATTATACAGTCAGTATGAGACTGGGTTTACATACCTTTGAAGAATCTAGGGCTTTTTTATGATATTATGTACTTCTAAAGGGGTGATTTTTAAATCATCTAATGGGTTTCTGTCCGGAAATGAAGGTCAGGGCGGAAGTGATTTGGGTCCAAAGTTGAGTTTGAGGCAATCTGACGAACTAACATCTTAACTTTTTCGTTTACAGTGCAAACAACAAAATGATTGTTGGATAATGAGAGATTGTTAATTGCCCATTATTACTATACCGTTGTAGATTTTCTTGAAATATCGAATTCCTAATTTTTGCGCTTCAATGCATTTTCTGGTGGTTTTGGTATATTCTATTTTAGCTGTTACTATTTCATCCTTACAATTACGTCTAATTTTGTCTGCAAAATACTTTAAATTTCTTGAACCGCCTCGATATGGTACTGGGCTAAATTGTGCGTACCAAGAGAGAAGAGGAAAGGTGGAGGGGGGCGTGGTTTCATCTTGTGATGGCGCCAGTTTCCTTCCGGCGGACTGTGACATTATTGGCTTCGGCACCCTAACGGGGGTTTCCCCAGGCTTTACATCAGAATCTCAATCTGCGGTGTAGCTACTAATTATGAAAATTCGAAACGCTACGTGTGGTCGCGCTGGACCGGATTTGAGTTGTCGGTCACGGAGCGATGCAGCCGAGAGTGTGGGTCATGTGACAGAGGTTGAAACCTAGCTTAAATTTCGGGGCCTATTAGGTTGACGACTGTCTTTTGAAGCATGTCCATGAGTGAGAGACTAGTAGCACATACACGAACCAAAAGAAAGTGACAACAATATTTCATATGGGCGAAAGATGGCCCTGTTGATGTACACGATACTCTCAGACCTCACTAACTTTCTAGCACTGTAGAGTTTGTGACGATAACCCATGTCGCACGATGTGCACGCTACAACCTTAGTTTTGATCGTCGGTGTAGCTTCCTTCGTTGGAGAGGCTTTAAGATTCACGAAAAGCCTTGGTTACCAATGATGAGGGAACTTCTTTAAGCCGGATCTGGTAGCAGTTAGTAGTGAGTCTACATATGTTCTCGACGTGACAGTCGTCGGTGACGACAGCCTTGGACTTGTGTTTAAGGAGAAATTGGACAATACGATTTTCCCCTGTTCAACGCGGCTGTACGTAGCTTTCTATAAGGAGCTGGTTTGGAATCTTTTGTGAGACATGTGCCTGTGGATTTTAGTAACAACGGTTTGTTTCACTCCACGAATTAATCGGCTCTCTGGACTAAGTTTTTTCAATCGTGATCTTGGCGACCTTTCTGTGATTGTGGTAATTGGGACACTAAAGTTCTACGACGCTTAGATACCTGGTACTTAATTGACCGATTATTAGTTATTACGGCCACGATGCAGACGCCCGAAAGTTTTCTCATCGCTATGGGTACCTGGTTTGCATGGACGGGGCATCCCAAACCCGATGAATTCCGATATATATATATATATATATATATATATATATGTGTGTGTGTGTGTGTGTGTGTGTGTGTGTGCGCGCACGCGCGTGTGTGTATTCACTTTCTTCGTTAGTAAAGTGCGTGTTTGTAAAGTGATTTCAGCGCGGATAAATACGCAACATTTGATGCGTTGCAGATTCCTCTCAATTACTGCTGATTAGAATACACAACACAAACTTATATTTATGAATAAACGAATACATTTATAATTTTCTAAATGGAAACAATTTGCGATCAATGCTTACAAAGAACTTCATTATTATATGATTTTATTTTTGAAGCAAACATTGTGACGACCAACCGAGTAAAATACAATCGTAACAAAAGCCTCTGCCGGAAGTAATTTGTCATTGGCTAGATTATCTGGCCCAGCAGAAATAACTTTATTCATTAGAAAAGGGCTTATGCTCCGTAACAAAGAAATTTTCTCAATGACATATAATCAATCATTCTCATTTATACGCACACATACACACACGTACAAACACTCGCACACACACATACACCCACCTCCACGCACCCCCCATATATATATATATATATATATATATATATATATATATATACATACATACACGTATGCGTATCAAACTATTAACGAGTTTACATTTTTTTAAACATATAAGGGACGAGTGATTAAAAATCCTTGAAACTTTGAGAAAGTGCTTATGATACTCTTCAGGTATTCCAGTCCGAAAATACAAGTATTTAAAGCAGTATTAGCGAAGCTATGGCAAAAGATAGGAATATCTGTTGATTTTAGTGTGTCAGGTTATTAACGAGGTTGGAAAAATACACAATATACGCATGGCTTGCTTATTGAAATAATTTTAAAACATTAAATGAACTAGGAACGTCTTGCCCCAGCTATCTGCATCATCAAGAGTGACACGCACTTTATCCGTGAAAAAACTTGGGGAAAATCCGTTTCATGTTGTCCTACGCCAATTTCTATCGATTTTGTATGTGATGTTGGTTTCAAGGAGACTTTGTCACGGCTTAACAGACTTTGCCACTTCTTTCAGAAGGCGACATCGAGTAATGTTTTAGACGTTCTTGCGGCAAATACTTCTAGACTTGTCTACCAAGCGTTCTTAACAGCTTTATGTTTAATTGTGGATAGAGAACGGTGTGAAACAACTCTAGATATTCCTATATCAGCTCTCTCACGTACCTTTGTAGGGTCCTTGACAAAGTCCTCCACAGTGTGATTGTCGCTTCCCATCATTTTCGAAATTTCCAGGGTAGTTTTAACCTTTGCCAGCTGTTATGTAATAGGACTCTTTTTAGAACTACTCAATCCACCATTACGACCAATTTTATTGAGGACGTAAACTGCCTTTTTAATAATTTGGCACACCTCAAATACCGTGGATTCATCAATTACGATAGCAAGTTGTTTACTTCATAGTTGTTTATTTCATAGTACGTGTCGCTCAGCATTGCCAACGTTTCCGAAGCTTATGATACAAAACTACCGGTAAGTTTCTGAAACTGGTAAAAAACGTTATCTCGTTAATAATTTTATACGCAGTGTAAATATAGATATGTCAAAATTAATAATGCATAGAATAGTAAAATCACCATAAAACGCTTTCTCTTCCATATATTAATTCATTATAATGAGAGTTTATTTCTCATTAGAACCATATATATATATATATATATATATATATATATATATATATATATATATATATGTATGTGTGTGTGTGTGTGTATATACACATTCATGAGCAAAAAATGGGCCAAGAGTGAAAGAAGGAAAAAATCGAATTTTCAATATTTTTCCAATAATTTTTGGTAATTGTAACTGAAAATTTTTATTTTGCAGATCATTCTTATTACAGCATATAATAATAAATTGAAAAATAAATCCTAAAACTGGTAGGACCGCATCTTGCTGAGGATATAAACACCGAATTCCAGGATTAAGGCAATCCAAAATGACTTACAAGCAGATTTTTTATATTTTAAGAAAAGAAAAAGTGAAAACATCTATTTCTATGGGGAAGCGAATTAGTCAAAGGTTCGAAGTCGAATGGTTGCTTAAAGGGAAAATCTGGATCTGGTTGCCCTAGAGAATTTACTTTTAAGGACGACCATAGGCTTAAATGAACTGTTTTGAAGGATTGAGAGAAAATTATGTTGACCGTAGCAAATAATTCAAAATAGGGCTGGAAATTCTCTTTCTAGATATACAGTATCTAGACAAATAAGAGAAATGGGATTTTCTTCTAAAAGGTGTGCAAAGAAGCCATTTTTATCTAAGAAGAAGTACATCAAGAATTGAAAGAATTTTTTCTCGTATTATGGCAAGAAAGATACAGAGTGGTTCACATATATTTTGTGGTCAGATGAATCAAGATTTTGTCTGCTTATTGATGCTCCTGATGCTCCCGAATTGTTCAATCCAAGAACTGGAGAAGGATTTTCATAAAATTGCATAAAAACGACAGTTACACCTCGGAATGGAGGGATAATGATATGAGGAAGTTCACTGCAGCAGGTGTTGGGGAACTTATTCGATGTTATAAGTCAATCAATGCAAACAAATATATTCGAACATTAGAAACAGGACTGTTACCAAGTATCTAGAAGCTGGGAATATCTCAGAACATTGTTTTTCAACATGATAATGCCTCTGCACACACTGATAAAGTCACAAAAATGGTTTTCTGATAAGTTAATTAAAGTGATATTTTGGCCAAGTCAAAGCCCCGATTTTAACCCAATACAGAATATTTGGTCCATAATATCTCGTGCATGGATAAAAGAACCTTTTCGAACAATGACAAACTGTGGGAAGCTGTGCAAAACGAATGGGATAGCATCTCCCCTTTACAGTGTTATATTTTTCTTGAGAGCATGTCTAAAAGGATTGATATTTTAAAGAAATCAAAAGGGAATGCTATTCCATACTAAGCATTTATTAAAATACATTTATTGTTCTGCGTTACTAGTCTCGTTTAAGTTTCCTTGTTCAATTTTTTTTGTTTAATATAGGATTAAGTGCGATAAAATGTATAAAATTTGTTTGGACAATTTTCGTTTTGCTCACGAGTATATATACATATATATATATGTATATATATATATATATATAGATAGATAGATAGATAGATAGATAGATAGATATATAGAAACGGAAAACAAGTTTAACAGATAAAGATTAAAGATACATATTTTTTTTACATTATCATATATATATATATATTTCAGTATGTAAAGAGAATATATAATGATTTTCAAAATTAAACAATATAACAGCTCATGGGGACAGTGACAGTCGACAAACCGGAAGTCCAAAACTCATGTTTCTTCCTTATTTGGGCTCATCAGTTAGACATATACAAACTCGGGGCTCGAATACCGAGCTTTATTGCATTAGAGGCGAGTACTCTGCCACATGAGCAACCGTGGCACACAAAAAATTCAATCAATAGCACAAATCCAGAACACCGCGTTAGAAATCCGACAATGGAATGGACATACTTCGCTTCGCACAAGACTTATTGTAAAGCCAATTTCTCGTAAGTAGAAAGTTTATGTTCGTTAGTCAGAGGCAATCCAACATCTTAACCACGCGAGCAATTAGTAATAGAATTTTCACAATGTGAGAGATTATATAATTATTTTTACAGTAAAACAACGTCTCAGCTCCAAAGAGCGATGATAGATAACACACACACACACACACACACACACGCATATATATATATATTTCTATACATATACCTTATTTGTTCATGTAAGTAAAACTATTCAGCGATACGGGGGATTGACTTACTGACAAAACAATGCTTCCACAGAAAAACCTTTCTTTTAATTTTATAATTTATTTAAAACATTTTTTAAAGAAGATTCAAAGATTATATATCTAACTTAAAAGGATTAAGAATTACAGTTTAATAGAAATGTATTACATCATTTTTTACAAGGACAGAAATCAGAGGAAAAGCAACTCAACTTTTTATGCCATCTCATTTTTTAAAAATAAATACTTCTCATAAAGTTAGTAGAAAAACCGGCATTATAACGTTATATGAAATAAAGATAGAACCAGTTTAGAAATTTCAGACTAGATAAGAAAATTACTCCCCAAATTATTAGTTTAATTAACGGTGATTACTAAAATGTATTAGGATTAAAAACAAAGAGTGTTGTAAGCGAGGTGGTAGAACATCTGGGAATCAAGAGAAACAGATAAAACAGGAAGTAAAAAAGATGAAACGGGGGTAGAACTACAGCGAGTAGAATAGAAAAAGGAAATTGTAATTTTGCGTATGACATATCTTTAAATTAAACTTGAAAGATTTATACATCAGCCATTTGTGTGGTTTGAATTCAATCTTTAAGAGTATCTTAAAAATCAATATTCATATTTAGAAACAAAATAGTTTTAAAAAATTCGAAAATTTGAACTAGATACTTTTATTCAGTAACGGCTGACAGGAGATGGGGGCGTGCTGCCCTCGCAGGTTGAATAAACGATTCCGATCTAATTTCCGTAAAGATTACCGAGTTCAACAGAACAATTTTGTGTTCGGTAATATATATGTGAAGAAGGTCGAGGGTTACATCGATCGACACTTTGTGCAAATAACGCTTAAGATGAGAACAGTAGTGTGAATATAAATAATATATTCTCATCCTCAAAATTCAAAACTTATATAACATAACTTTGGTATAAATTTTCGTGGTTTTCAATGTTTGCATTTAAAAAAAACTCTGCATTTTAGCTAAAACTTCCTAAAATGTGATTCTATTATTCTCTCGTGTTACATCTATTACCATGTTTTTATTGCATACACTTCAGTATATATATTCTTCATGTTCTTTATTAATAAAAAAAATCCTTTATGTTTAATAGATACGAACTGTGTGTATAGGTCTTATCAAGACGCTATCGTCATCCTAAGTTCACTACTAAGTTCAGCTATAGATTTATTTACGTACTAATACTCAAATCAGATTTGTGTGAATCTGTTGGGTAAAAAAAAAAGTCATGAATTGTTGAGACATGGACGCCCAAAGAATATGTTAGAGTTGGCAACAATTTTGTTTGTAGATCTACTATTTTTATTTTTATTTTATAGAAAACCATGTCTTCCATTCACCATTTTTACTATCACGCCCATCCTGTCAATTAGCTAATTGTCGTTTTGACGTTCTCTTTGCGTATAAATATTGCTAATCCTCAACATACTTAGAGTAATAACATCTCAAATAAAATTCTGGCTATTTCTATCTCTACAATTATATAAATGCAGCTTTATCTGTGTGGATAAGTTCGTTACCTATAGACTCCGAAACTGCTGAACAGATTTTCTTTAAAATTTACAAGACTTTAGTGTATCATTCTGGACGTGAGCTAAGTTAATTTTTGTCTCATAATATCTCAGATAATTACCGATAATCGATAATCGAAACTTTTTAAAAATGTTATCTATCATCAGTACATCTATTTTTAACATGTCGTCACTTAGCAACAATTGTATAACAACGGACCGTGAGAATTCTATTGTTTGTAAGTTGATAGTGTGTTTTTACTTTTTATTTTTGCATGGCGTGGTCTGTAGGTTTAAACTCCGTACGTAAATTTCTTAATTTTTTTCATTAACTGCAAAGAATTTCATAATACTAGAAAATTTACGTGTTTTTTTTTTATCTTTGCATGATGTGATCTATAGGATTGAACCCTACATGCACATTTCTTACTGTTTTTTTTTTAACAGGAAAGAGGTTTATTAAAATAATTTTATAAAAGAAACTGTAGGTTCGCTAAAGTGCAATGAAGAATAACATATATTTTGGACTAAGTTACTGGCAGGAGGGATGTGAAGCTTCCTCCCGGGCGATTACACGGATTTTGATGACAATAAAAATATAGGAGTGTGTAATTATTCGTTGATCATCATTAAATCCCGGACAACGTCGGGTCTCTCTGCTAGTTTTTAATAAACTTGACTCCATGCTTATCCAATGTAACTGTTGACATTTTCAATAATAAAAAATATTTACTAATGTTATTTATTCGAATCTTACACCGTTAGAAATTATGTTAACTGGTAAAAATTTCAACAGTGTTAGACTTAGTATAAGGTCAAATTAGCCTGGTGGCTAATGGACGACTCAGTAAACCTACCGTGATTGATACGCGGATTGAACTGTCAGTTCTCTTGTGAAACGCGCTAAAAACAGGTGCCGATGATTTTATAAGAAATGCATACGTGTTCTATGATTGAGGCAGCGTTTCGTATCAGTTGTAATCATGGAGGTAAACAGAGGAATCATGCCCGAAAATGTATCGGCTCAATATGTCTCTGATATTGTCAATTCGGCGGCTAATTGTAAGGCTATGAAAAATTAAGTAAGAAATATTTCATTTCAGCATTTTCTATTAGGGATACGTTTATCCCTTCCCTCGTGAGGAAATGTTAATCTCCAATAAAACTTTTGAAACCGTCAGCAAATTTCATAGTTTTCCTATGTTTTATTCGCCTAGACTTCACATACGATAACAAGATCTGTCACACACACACACACACACACACACACACACACACACACTTTTAAATCAATGATGAAATAAATGAGTATCGCACGTATATAAAAAGATATAATTTTATTGATTTGTCTTTCTTGATCACCTATTAGCAACCACAGACACGTGGTGTGTGTGAAGAGATATTCGATTTTAATTGTTACGAATACGTTGCACTAATATATTAGTATACATGAACAGACACTTTTCTATCGATTCATCTTTCTTTGGTTTTTGATTTCTAACTATGGAAAAATCAATCAGTGCCTAAAATCTGACCTCGTACAAACAAAATCGAAAGGTCATATATATGCAAGGTAGTTTTATTAGACAAGTCTTTAAATATGAATATTATCCTGCTAATATATAGTGTGTGTTGAATTGTTATTTTCTTGCTAAGAATTTCGTTGAATATTAATTGATTTACTTCTATGCATTTGGATGATTTGTAAGCGATAAACGCTGAATGCGAATTGGTGACTTTAATGGAATTTCCTTGAATCATCGCTCTTTATAATTATTTAAAAAAAGCGTTTCAAGCTCAAAGAAATTTGAGAATATTATCGGGTAGTTTAAAGAAAAGATATGAAAATGTATTCGCATATATATTGCTCATACGTGGGAAAAGGTATTAAAAATTAATTATATCACGCAATCTGTTTTGTACGTTAACTACAGATTTATATACAAATCATATTATATACCTGACGTCGTCAGTGTTAGTTGTTGTCTGTTAAACACACTGCAATGCAGGTGCTTGTGATGTTTATCACAAACAAAATAATTATAACATAAGATATCAGAGAGACAACTTAGTTTCCTATGTGTAAGTGAGAGAGGAGGACTAAGAGATAGATAGACAGTTCAGTAACCTAGTTACATTCTGAGCACTCATGTTACGTTGGAGAAAGAGCATCTGACACATTGGCTTAGTGGGGGATGCCATTTCTTTACCCTGCAACCTCTCCCCCCACAGAAGAGACGTTACGAGCCTATTCTTGTTTTATCGTTATTTCCATGGCAGGTGCTCGTCTGAACTACAATCTCTGGTCCCTCTTCGCCAATCTTTCACAAAAAACACCCGTCTAGCTGAATCCACTGTGAAAAAATTTCCCCACTCTTTATCTGTGCCTAAATCAAAACGTAGATTCCATGAACAAAGCTTCTTTCTTAGAACTGCACGCCTGTGGAACTCTGTTCCTTCTGCCTGCTTCCCACCTGACTACAACATGGATGTCTTCAAGTCCAACGTTAACAAATTCCTTATGAACCGCCCCTTAAGTAAATACTTCATTAAATCTCCACACTAACTTGTACTTGCAATAACCATTATCCCTGAGTGGCTTCCGGACCTTGATAAGTTGTGACCACCGTGTAAAAAATGTTCTGGCTTACAAATTCAGTTGCAAAGAAACAGCAAATTCATGGGTAGTTTTGTTTTAGCGACTTGCCTAAGTTACGTGAGGCGTTAAAGTGTCACATATCAGTTCTATTAAAAAGCCAGTCCTCCTAATATATTTCTGCATAAATAACAACCAATTTTAATTATTCTAATTAACAGGTATTTTCAATTTTTCATTCAATAAAATACTTCTTATTAAGTTTATTTCTATTAAAACATACATTATCATATATTCCCTTGTTCTTATTTAATTGTTTTTCTCGTTCTTATCAGTCTTTTATTACATTTATTAACAGATAAAAAAAATAACATACTAAATGAAAATTGGAATAATAAATGAATGCAGGCAAAACTATCGGAAATAATAATATTCACTATTATATCATATGAATCACAAAGATTCTCTTGTTGGCATTGGTTACCCTAATACTTTCTCTAGTCAAACCTATTACTAGAAAGCCATAGGGTACTTAGGGGAGGGATCACTAGAACATTGCCAACGTCCCAAGTGAATATGAGATTCTGTGGAACGAATTGGATTCGAAACTGGGATACCCAGACTGCTACTCCATATTGTTAACCACTTAACAACTGTCATGTCCCAGACATTACTTTGTGTAAAGCGATAAACAAAAAGAAAAAGATTGAGCCGTTCATGACCTTTATTCTATGACATATTTGTCCAACAAGTGTTTTTCATATTCAAGAATTTTTTCTCTTTTTAGTCGCATCAAATTATATTTACTGACACATTTGTTGACGTTTCATTTATATGGGATTATATCCTGAATGCGTTTTACACCCATAGAACGCCAATGTTTTATATTTTTTATGTGTAGGGTCATCGACAAGTTAATATAGATTAAACTACTAATTATTTCTGCAAGCAAAAGGATATCATAGCCGAAATCCGGACAATGCCAATCTACTACATTAATCCAGTTCATAGTACAAATATTTTAATTATCTTTCAAAAGCGATCAAATACGGCGTAGTGTACACGATGAAAGGATAAAATTGTCATCTTAAATAAACAACACTACAGCTTCATTTTTAAACGTTTATTGAAAAAATCAAACGAGATCACTTAATTATGTAATAGAATTGACATCTATCAATAGTAGCTGAGTTCAGCCTTAACAAGCCTCTCAATACGGGTCCGCAACTGTGAGCATACCTTTTCCACAAGCGCCCGTGGGAGCTGGCGATTATTCATCCGATGTTGGCGATCAGGCTGGCTTTTGGTGTTGTGAGTGCTGATATTTGTGATGCTTCTGATGCATGACAAAACAAAGTAGCCCAGCTAGTAGTCCAAAGTAAACAAAGTAACCCAGCATGTTCAGGAGGAAAGGGCCAGTGAGAGAAGTGTACAAAATACAACACTCATTCTGAAGCCAAGCCTGAATCTCTTTGAACTTGTTGTCTTGTACTAAGTTTTGCTGTCACACCCATAATATGCCAGTAGCCACTTGATTACACCAGGTGATCATCACGCTCTTCATCATATCAAGGTACCATTTGTTGTTGACTAGTGGCATGATGTGACTCGCACTTGAAACTACACTAAAGACCATAACCGTGGCCGTAAAGGTCGTCCGATGTTTTGAGCTGTGCACCTAAGCGTTTAAACGTTAGGATTTGCATTTTGATTGTGCTGGCGATGGTCCTATTATCATAACTTTGATCGAGCATGAGTTGTATAGCGGTGCATCTCCGATCTTGCTCGTCGATCATTGTGTAACTTTCAAACATGATCGAAGACTTCTGTTGCTCTAGGGATTTATAAACAACTTGCCAACTGGTAGATAGCCTGTACCAAAAATATAAAAAAAGAAAAGTATTCCTTAAACGGAAATAGAATCATGTCGTCTTTTCTATCCGATAAATTTATTATTCCACTCGTAGAAATAGTTATGATGTAATATATTCCGGATTTAATTAACAACCCAATTATTTCCTATAATTTATTCATTGCATATGCATAACGTGCTTCTATTCTTATATTTTTTTAGTTAGAATTCTCTCCCAAAAGATTTCGCGTACTCACTAGAAAGACAATGTTAATATTGCCAACGTAATACATCAATATATTTCTTTGGAACCGACTTCGAATCTGGAACATCCGGATTTCACATTCATGTCGGTAATCACATAATCAGCGTCACCACAGATAAAGTATTAACGTTATCCCCTTTTAATTATCTTCTAGTTTTTATTTTGTGAAATTAACAAAGCTGTATGCCCATATATCCTTTTTGTAACATTAACGTCAGAATTTGCGAGAATCCATAGTATATAATGTTGATAGATTACAATGATGTCCTGAGTAATTTCGGCGATTGAAAGAAGAATCTAACGGTCTAATTATATATATATATATATATATATATATATATATATATATATATATATATATTAAACAATTAGTATAAGTGCCTCTTAGAACTATTACAAAGAGAGGTACCGGTTTTCCAACATTATTGCTAGAATATACACGTTATAACCTTAATAATACTGCCACTCCGTGTAAACAATACTCACATCTCTACGGGCGCAGGTGGTATTTGCTTGAAACAAAGACCAGCGGTGCACTTCAACTTAAATTAAATAATTTAGATTTAATCATCAAATTTTAATTTGAATAACAAATAAGACGCAAGGTTTTTGGTTAATGAGAACTTTTTCGATGTTTCGAATAATCATTTTACTATTCTGATGAACTGATAAATTAAGAGAATAGAAATAAATAATTTGAACGAAATAATATATGGTTTGTTCGAAATATGAATAAAAATTCAAATAAAGGTCTCATAAAGCAAAAACGGTGAATCTAAATTTTATTGAAGATAAATTGTTGTTTGCCAGGTCATTTGGAACCCATCAAAATAGAATGGCTAAAGCCATTTCACATAAACGCCACTTCCTCTTGACTCTTAAGCTGAAAAGCTGCTCAGAAAATGTATACACGCCCACCTGATTTCACCCAATCACAACAATCTTAAGCACAATCAGGTAAACTTTGCTTTTGATTCAAAGCAAACTTTGGAGATGTGAAGTTGCATTAGGTGGCCCTCACTTGAATCCACACCAAAGATGTTAACTGTTGCCGGAAACTTTTGCCACCCTGGGAACGTTCGTGCTAGACGGATTTGCATTGTGAGTTTGTTGGCAACGGTCCCGTTGTATGCGGCGCATAATCCTCTCGCTCGTTGAACATGTGTCACTTTCAGACATGATAAAAGGCGCTTATCACTCTTAGGATGTGTACAAAACTGGCCAACGCGAGGATGGCATGCGACAAAAAAGAAAACCGGCTTTGCACGAACGGAATTGGGATAATGTCGGCCTCCCCTAGAGCGAAAATTTTATCGTTCCACACTGTATAAAATACCGGACGCGTCCAGAAATATTATATATCTATAATATAAAGCTGGACGTCTGTGTGTGTGTGTCTGGTCACAAATAGGCTGCTATATGGTTGACTATTATAGAAAACTGATCACATATAATGATAGAGCATGTATCGAGACAGAGGAATTGGTATGTTTGATCTGGCATAATGATGATTCATTAAAATTCTGGGGTCTGCGTACGCGCCTGGTCCACAAAGTATAGAAATAAAAAAAATTAAAAGTAAAAAAAAAAACGTTTACAAGTGTTTTTGATATAGATGCACATAATAATACTTTGATAAGTATGTTTTAACTTAAATAGGGATGGTTTAAAAATGTGGGGTCTGCATTCGCGTCTGACCTCATAAATGGAAATAGGCACAGACTTTAATAAAGACTTTTCATATCTATCTGCGTAAGTATACTTATATAATTATGTTTGAGTTTGAAGAAATATGGTATAATAAAATTATCGGGTGTTCGTTCGCACCTGACCTCCATAGAATGGAAATATGTCCAAAGTTTAACAAGTTTTTTTTTAATATAGATCCACAGAATATTGTGATATATGTTTCAGTGTGAACAGGTATGGTATAATAAATTATGGGGTTTATCTATTTTATATTTACTTTCATCATATTTTGCTTTGGTTTTGATACCCCCAAATTCGAAGCTATCTCTTTACAACCCTTTCTTTTCATGACCTATCATACTTTCATAAATCAGAGTCCATTTTCTGTAGGTTGTTTTTCAACCCAGTCAAGGACGGGTACTTTTGCTAGTATATATATATATATATATATATATATATATGTATATATATAGTCTCTATATATAGTCTATATATAGTCTCTCTATATATAGTCTATATATATATATATATATATGTTTTGTGTCTGTCTTTCTGTCTGTCTGTTTGTCCGTGTACATTTCCCTACGCAACAACTCTGTCAAGTTTTACTCTACAGACTAGAAATTTAATATACAGGGTACTAAGATTTGAGAAAATCTGTGTGATCGGTTTTCGGCCAGAAATTTGGCTGTTAAAGGGTCAAAGTTCAACGATTTGACCTTTGAGAACCCTTCCAAATTCCTCCGAGAATTTTGGATCTAAACACTTAAAATTTTAGATAGAGGTTCCTTGGACATGGATGTAGCTTAATAAACTTGATTTGAGCCCAAAACCATAAAATTTAAAAGTCATAATAGAGATCTTTTTTTTTTTTTGCTCAGCATACACCTCCAAACACCCGGGCAAAGCCGGGTCGAAATGCTAGTATATCTAGAAAAGTGAACGTGTCTGTGTGTCTGTGTGTCTGTGTACATTTTCCTTCGCAATAACTCTTTTAATTTCGAATCTACAGACTCGAAATTTGATATACAGGGTACTGAGATTTGGCAAAATCTATATGATCGGTTTTCGGCCAGAAATTTGGTGACTAAGGGGTCAAAGTTCAACCTTGACACGGATCTAACTTAATAACTCTCAAAACAATGGATTTAAAGAGGTCATAATAATGGGAAAAGTTAAAAAAATTGACGTTTTTTTTTGTTTTACTTTTTCTTTTTTTTTGCTCAGCATACACCCCCAAACACCCGGGCAATGGCGGACACCCATGCTGTATATATATATATATATATATATGTGTGTGTGTGTGTATATATATGTATATATATATATATATATATATATATGTATATATATAGTCTAAAGAAGCTTTGAATAAAAAAATGCAAAAATAAAGAATGCATTTTCAAGTTAGGGAAAAAATTAACTTTAACCTATCACAGACTTGGTACCTATATAATCCGACTTTTAAAACGTTTATAATGACAAAAGAGAATTCATTTATATAAGGATGAAAAATAATGCATTAACTAAAGTTGTAAAATAGAAATAGACTTAGCATGCATAAGACGATTTCGCAAAAGTCTTCAATTTTAAAACAGAATTTAACTACGTGAGGATGAAAAGAGAAAACCTTAACTAATTTGTTTTTAAATAGAAAACGACGATCATCAGCTGCTTACCATGTAGCAGTTTTGGAGATTTAAAAACAGGACAGCTGTTAAATACATGGCTCTCCAGTGAATAATACCACTTTCCCAATAATATAAAATAATCCGGTTACTATTTTTTAATAATATATGAAAAAATAGATGAGTTAAATAAAAGAAATAAAAAGATAAACTATTAATATATAAGTTTTTTTATTACATTTTCACCCCAAACAAGGCACATTGCCACTTTGGTGTAGAGGGCTACTATCAGGGGAAACAACTACTGGTGTAATATGTAGGGATTTGGGCAGCAAGATATTGCTTCACGTTGCACTTGACTTCTGCATGTCAGTACAGTTGGGGAAGCAGTGACCTGGAATGAAATTCTAAAGTCTAGCGGTTCTGGGGAAGAAACTACTGGAGTAGAAAGGTCTTTTACATCTAGGGATCTCGACAGTGTGGGGTCGGATTTTGCAGCTTGTCTGGTCTGTCGAGCGTGTTCACATCGTGGGGCACAAGTGTTTGCAGTTCGTCAGAGCATGCACAATTAAAATACTTGTAGAAAAGGCAGAGGGATGCAACGTTTCGTCGATGGGACAGAGGCTGAAGCTTAGATTCCAGTTAAGGGTCTATCAGATTTGCAACTCTCTTTTGAACTTTGTCAAGGAGCGAGAGACTAGTAGCCGATTCACCAGCCCAAATATGACAGCAATACTCCATACATGGGCGAATAGTTGCCTTATAGAGGTACAGGATACTTTCGGGTGTTAGTAGTTTTCTAGCACGGTAGAGAGAGCTCACCTTTCTTGCAGCGACCCTGGCAATGCCCTCGATGTAATTGTTTCAGCTCATGTTTCCTGTGAACGTTAGGCCAAGGAGCTTGAGAGACGTACTCTCAGATAAAGAGTCGTTGGCCATTGCTATAGATGGTAGAGAAGGTTTCTTGTAATTATTGAATGAAACTAGTTTTGTCTTGGCGGCATTGAACGTGACCATCCATTTTTGTCCCCATTCCACTACTGATTGGAGGTCATCCTCTAGTGTTTCTGCCATTTGTTTAGATATATGTTCATTTGTTTTCCTGTCGTGCTTGCTATAGAGTGTGGTGTCATTAGCATATATACCCATCTAAGAGGCAATTTTTCGGGGAGGTCATTTATGAATATCAGGAACAGCAGAGGTCCAAGGATAAATCCCTGGGGCACTCCCGCATTTATATCATATTGTTTAAATGTATGACCGTCTAGGACAACCTGGATTTTTCTCTTATCTAAGAAGGATTCAATTATGTTAAGTATTCTACCAGTGATACCGTTGATCTAATCTTCCAGAGAAGACCCTCATGCCATACCCTGTCAAAAGCCTTAGATATATCTAGAGCTACCGCTCTGCCCTCTCCCGCTTTGTTCAGTGAATGGCATATACGTTCAGAGATTACAGTTAGGATGTCTGCTGTGGGGCCGCTAATGGGGCGATAATTTAATAGGTCAGTTCTTTCGCCAGAATTCTTGAATACTGGTACCACAGAAGCAGTTTTCCTACAGCCCGGAAAGCAAGATCCATTAAGGCATTTGTTGTAGAGTTTGGAGAGAACTGAAGCTATTTCGGCTGAGCACTTTTTTAATAGCACAGCTTGGATGATATCGGTCCACATGCTTTTGAAGTGTCAAGGTTTTTTTTATGATAGCATGCACCTGAGCAGGGGTGATTTTCAGATTGTCTAGCGTGGCGTCTGTCCGCATAAGAATATCAGGTTGGGGATGGTTGGAAGGGTCCAGTGTGGAGTTTGAGGCAAAATGACTGGCAAGCATGTTAGCCTTGTCGGTTGCTGAGCAAAGAACCTCGTGATTGTTGGTTAGTGGGGGAATTGTTGATTGCCGATTATTTACTACACTGTTGTAGATTTTCCAGAAGCCACGAGTTCCTAGTTTTTGTGCTTCAATGCGTTTTTAAGGTTTTTAAGTTTAGGATTACAAGATTCATGCTAACTAGCATATACATGTTATGAGAATAACATTGCATAAAAGCTTAAGTACCTTAGTAACCAGAAAATCAAATAGATAAGAGGAAGGAAACCTTGCTATACATATCTAAAAACCCAATATATAGTCTAAAGAAGCTGTGAATAAAAAATGCACAAATAAAAATAAAGAATTCAGTTTAAATTTAACTTTAACCTATCGCAGACTTAACACCTATATAGATATGTCAAGAGTGTTAGGTCCATTCTGGAAACGTTGATTTAATTTGAATAAAATAAAGTAAGCATCAAGTGCGCTTGAAAGCCAAATCACAACGCAATATTAGGAAACTAAACAAAAATTTTACTGCATGAAATTTATAAGTTTGATATTTTTCGGAGTCAAATTCTGTTGTTTACTTTCCTTTTCTTCTTCTTCTTTCTTGCCATGTTGTAAAGTTAGAAAAAGAAAAGCTTGTTTGTAAATGTCCGCGCGTTGTCTCTACGCGATGTATTTTGAAATGTTAAAACTTTGCGTTCGCTACGCAAGATTAACGTCAAATGTGTGAGTATATTGAATATAATTGAATACTTTTTCATTAATAAATTTCAAGTAAGTAAAAATGTATTTATTCTCCTTATATTACGGTGTGATTTGGCTTTAAACTCACGTGATGCCATTATATATATATATATATATATATATATATATATATATATATATAATATCATCAACATACAGTACGGTTTCGCTTTTGCACATCTCATCAGTGCGGCTAGACAAGCAATCACCTCAAGCCTGGCGAAAGCCGATCACCCAAGTGACAGTCGGAGCTTCTAACCGTTGCGCTGCACGGTTCCTATTATGTGAGCAGTGAATTAAGAATATTTTTACATTGTCCGAATATCTAAGCTCAATTTGTTTACACAAAGAGCATCGCTTCATACGCTAATGGTAATTATATATCACTTCCCGAATGCGCAACCTAAGATAGGGAACATTATAGTCATCCACATACAGTACTGTTTCGCTGTTTCACAGCTCCTCAGTGCGGCTTGACAAGCAACTACCTCAAGCCAGGATCGAAACCCGATCGCTCAAACGACAGTCGGAGCTTCTACTCGTTGCTCTAGATATATATAAAATTCGAATACTCAACCCATAAAAAAGACTCACGAAAACTTGCATTTTACATTAATCTTGCCACTATGATTCTAGTAGTGAATAATAATATCTTGATGTTCTGATGACAGCCATTTTGTCTGTCTAAAATTCGAATTCAATTTTAATAATACTTGTATTTTTAAAAAATTAATTCTGTACTTGTCTGGTCTCCAATAGTTATCTTTTCAGTTCTGATCTCACTGTGCTTTTAAACCGGTATATCTTTCTATTACATTGACAAAGCACGATCAGCCTATACACAATGTATCGTATAACACGTAGATTTCCATGCACGTGCAAGCCATTACTCTAAACATGAGAGAAAGGAAAACATACGACCTAGATTTTCCCGGTGAAGCCCCTTATTTTTCCACCTCTAACAAGACATATCGATACTTGGACCTAAGGGGGTTATTAGACTCATTTCTGAAAAAGGATACACATGATGTTGGTTTACGTTATATTTAAACACCTGCGTGTCAGTACAGCCAGAAATATGGTAGCAGGATGGGTATTCTAAATCTAGCTGTTTGAGGAAAGAAAGTATTAGGGTATGTAAAATTTTAGGAGTGTAACTATTTAGCAGATATATAACCTCTACAAACTAACCCAATAACATTAACTAACCACGCGGGGTCGCAGAAATACCTGGATTAGAACCCAGGCGCGGAGCAAACCCTCTCAGTGGTGACGGACCCAGGAGATCTTTCCAGATCATCCGTCTAGGAGACGGAAAACTCTTAAACTAAACCAAAGAGGAGGGATGCCTCTTCAGTCTTAGATGACAACTTTCCTAGAGCTGGTGACTCAAACAAATTACCGGTTTGCAAACCTAAATTGCTTAAGGAGTAGATAGGTCCTGCCTATCGCTCGGCTTCCATACTCCTTCTTTGCCTATTAGTCAGGCGCAGAGATACTATCACAGTGATTCGACAGAAACACGCATTGGTAGATCTTGTTTCTTGTCTAGGGCAATGAACGCCGTTTCCCCACTCCCGACACACCCCAGCCCTAAAGATGGGCACTTGAGAATGCTTGAGTACCATATATGCCTGAGCAATTAGATTGGGTTGACCTTCCTCTGATGGGTTGAGGGTACCGGATTGACAGTTACTGGCTGCTGTTTCCGACTGGTAGTACAGGTGCCCTAACTCTTTGGTAGCGCTTAGAGCGGCTGCTCCATCAACAGTTGTATAATATCGGGATGTTTGCAGTGCCATGGCGCGCATGGAAAGGGACCCTGCACTCATCCCCGGTGGGCTTTCCTGAGGCCACAGTCCTAGTTGATGGAGGGTCAGCTGATGGTCTACTTGTGATGCATGTGATATTCTGCATAACTGCTCGGCTTCCCCTAACCTAACTGAAACTCGTTAAAAAATGATGACAGTACAATCTAAAAATAAGCTTAAACCAGGCTTAGGGTCAAACAAATCCAACTTGCCTCCTCCCTTGAGGCTTGCATTCACAAATATCCGTGGGCTTAGAACTAATTTAGCTGATGTTGAAGCATTTCTCCTAACAAATACCCCGGATATCTTAGCACTAAGTGAGACTAACCTACACTCCTCCATCCCCTCTAACTACTTTAACATGCCTGGATATCTCCCACTCTGCCGTAAAGACTCTGATAGACATATGCACGGACTTGGAGTTTACATTCGTAATACCCTTCCCTTGACTAGAGAAACAAACCTAGAAACGGATGATCAAGCCTTTATGTGCTTTAGACTAATCATGCAACACAACATTAGCTACTTTTACTTTCTCTACCGCTCTCCTTCGACCCAAGACTGCACCATAATAAACAAAGTATCTGACAGCATAGACACAGCACTCTCATTCGACACTAGCGCCCAAGTACATGTATTTGGTGACTTTAATGTTCATCATATAAACTGGCTTGGATTCTCTACTTACACAGATGCAGCAGGCAATGCGACTCATAGTTTCTCTGTATCTCACCCCCTATCGCAAATTGTTACTTTTCCAACCCGCTTCCCTGATCAGGAAGAACAACACGCATCACTATTAGATCTGTTTTTGACCACAGTTCCTGATGACTGTGTAACGAAAGCCGACAGCCCACTTGGGAACGCTGATCATGCGGTGATAATGGTTGAAATCGCCCAAAACTCTAGACCAAAAACTGAAGAGCCAGTGCTCAAAACAACGAGATATTATAAGAAGGCTGACTGGGAAGCCATCAGAGATCTTATCAGAGACGCCCCATGGGGAAATATTTTTTCCCTTCCTACTGAACGGTGTGCAACGGAGACCACTGAATGGTTCAAAACTGCAATCGAAGCGCATGTTCCCATGCGGGAATTCTATAGCAAGCCCCACTCTCCCCAATGGTTTACTTCAACTTGCGCAACTGCTATTGCCCAAAGGCAGCATGCACTCCGCAGGTTTAACCGACATAAGTCCAGTTCAAATAGACAGAAGTACATAGAAGCTAGAAGTAACGTTAAGAAAGAAATAGCGACAGCTAAGAGGGAATTTACTGAAACCACTAAAAAACGCATCGAAGCACAAAAACTAGGAACTCGTGACTTCTGGAAAATCTACAACAGTGTAGTAAATAATCGGCAATCAACAATTCCTCCACTAACCAACAATCACGAGGTTCTTTGCTCAGCAACCGAGAAGGCTAACATGCTTGCCAGTCGGTTTGCCTCAAACTCCACACTGGACCCTCTAAACCACCCCTACCTCAATTTAATATGCGGACAGACGCCACGCTAGACGATCTAATAATCACCCCTGCTCAGGTGCATGCTATCATAAAAAACCTTGACACTTCAAAAGCAGGTGGACCCGACCTCATCCCAGCTGTGCTATTAAAAAAGTGCTCAGCCGAAGTAGCTCCAGTTCTCTCCAAACTCTACAACAAATGCCTTAATGAATCTTGCTTTCCAGGCTGTTGGAAAACTGCTTATGTGGTACCAGTATTCAAGAATTCTGGCGAAAGAACTGACCCATTAAATTATCGCCCCATTAGCCTCCTCCTACTTTTTGCTAAAATATTTGAGACCATAATTAACCATGCTTTAGTCCATCACCTTACAGATGCTAAACTTCTGACTGACAAACAATATGGATTTAGACAAGCCCGTTCCACAGCATACATCCTAACTGTAATCTCTGAACGTATATACCATTCACTGGACAAAGCGGGAGAGGGCAGAGCGGTAGCTCTAGATATATCTAAGGCTTTTGACAGGGTATTGCATGAGGGTCTCCTCTGGAAGATTAGATCAACGGTATCACTGGTAGAATACTTAACATAATTGAATCCTTCTTAGATAAGAGAAAAATCCAGGTTGTCCTCGACGGTCATACATCTTTACAATATGATATAAATGCGGGAGTGCCCCAGGGGTCTATCTTTAGACTTCTACTGTTCCTTATATTCATAAATGACCTCCCCGAAAAATTGCATCTGAGATGGGTATATATGCTGATGACACCACACTCTATAGCAGGCACGACAGGAAAACAAATGAACAGTAATGGCAGAAACACTAGAGGATGACCTCCAATCAGTAGTGGAATGGGGACAAAAATGGATGGTCACGTTTAATGCTGCCAAGACAGAACTGGTTTCATTCAATAATTACAAGAACCCTTCTCTACCACCTATAGCAATGGCCAACGACTCTTTATCTGAGAGTACGTCTCTCAAGCTCCTTGGCCTAACGTTCACAAGAAACATGAGCTGGAACAATTACATCGAGAGCATTGCCAGGGCTGCTGCGAGGAAGGTGGGCTCTCTTTACCGTGCTAGAAAACTTCTAACACCCGAAAGTATCCTGTACCTCTACAAGACCACTATTCGCCCATGTATGGAGTATTGCTGTCATATTTGGGCTGGTGCATCGGCTACTAGTCTCTCGCTCCTTTACAGGGTTCAAAAGAGAGTCGCAAATCTGATAGGCCCTAAACTGGCATCTAAGCTTCAGCCTCTGTCCCATCGTCGAAACGTTGCATCCCTCTGCATGTTCTACAAGTATTATAATGGTGAATGCTCTGATGAACTGCAAGCACTTGTGCCCCCACGACGTAAACACCCTCGAGAGACCCGACAAGCTGCAAGATCCAACCCCCACACTGTAGAGATCCCTAGATGTAAAAGATCTTTCTACTCCAGTAGTTTCTTCCCCAGAGCTGCTAGACTTTGGAATTCCATTCCAGGTCACTGCTTCCCCAACTGTACTGACATGCATAAGTTCAAGTGCAACGTGAACCAACATCTCGCTGCCCAAATCCCTACATAGTACCCCAGTAGATGTTCCCCCTAATAGTAGCGCCCTACACCAAAGTGGCAATGTGCCTTGTTTGGGGTGAAAATGTAATAATAAAAAAAAAATCACCAGCAGCATAGGTTTGCTGACTTGCCAAGAGATTAGCAGCAGCAGTAGCCGAAAAAGCGAATATGCAAATTAGAAAGTTTGTGCAAGAAGAAAAAAAGGAAGAAAAGAAAGAAAATGCACCACGTGGTCAGGGAAGCAACGTGCAAGTACAAGAAC
Organism: Euprymna scolopes; assembly: GCF_053919585.1. Classification (NCBI taxonomy): domain Eukaryota; kingdom Metazoa; phylum Mollusca; class Cephalopoda; order Sepiida; family Sepiolidae; genus Euprymna; species Euprymna scolopes. The sequence continues at coordinate 2,603,199 of NC_136506.1, forward strand.
ATGGCCGTTTAAATGAACGAGAATAGGACTGCTGTGATCTACATGCGATCGGAGGTAGGAGAAACGCGAATTAGGTCAAATGTACAACGATCAATAAAGAGACGTTTTAATTGGTGTCGAAGCGGGAAATTAACGGTAATAAAAACTACTGTTAAAAATAGAAAACGGCCACCTGATTTTTACTTCTTTTGATTTTTTGTTTGTTCCTGTAAGGTCACATATCTAATAGGAAATACCTTAGTCCGTCTTTTAAGCATCATTTCAAATTCATTTGAAGTGGCTTTGGATTAGTAAGATTTCGTCAGTGCGCGACGAGTTAGATAAATTCAGGTTCAAATATATATTTATGGTGACTTCATTAAACAATATCTCATCATTATTGCACGCATGTTAGAAATAATTCAATATATGTACACGTGATGGTCCTATCTCAAATCGGACGTGGAACTAATCGCTATCTCTATTTTTATTATTACATAACACTCACTTTAGTGTGTCTGTGAATTCTTTCCCTTTAGGTTCCGAAACTTTTTTCAAATTCCACAAAAAGCTTTTTTATGTCTGGTGGTGTTCTTAGATATGTTTTATATAGAAATTCATCCGATCAGTATGAAAAAACCGAAAAAATCCAATTTGAAATATAGTCTTTCTTCTCGTAGAGATACAAAAGAAAAAAAATTTCACACGGGAATATTCTACGTAACACCGGCGGTGTAACATGAAATATTCCCCTGAAAAAATTCTTCTTTTCCAGCTGACATGATATGATAAAAAAACTCAGACGGAATTTGTTGTTCTTGTTTATTTATGTTTGTGATATATACATATTTTATGTTCAGTGATCGTCTAAATTTATGTGTGTGTTTGGGAGGGTTCATATATCCGACATACCTCATATTCAGTAGTCGATATGGAATTCATCCTCTTGGAGGGGCTGAAACCTGTTGGAGCAAAACATTCACTCTATAACGATAATTAGTTTTAGATTTTTATTCACTTTCTGATGTCGACGCAGATGAACATAGCAAGTGAGTTCTTTTCTTTTATCTGCCATATTTAAATATATCTTGTAAAGTTCATAACATCTAATTTCTTAAATAACCAATATCACAATAAACAAAATGCGTTAGATATTGACAGGGCAATGCCGAAGGGATGCAAGTTGGTGATTATAACTAGTATTCAAGTAAAAAAAATCGTAGCTAAAATATATTTTAGAATAATCAAAATATTTAGATTGAATATTTATTAACATTAATTAGGAATTTAACTTGAAAATGTAATTCTAACAATTTAGCTGACAGCTTAACATAATTAAAAAAAACAGGTGATTATCTTAGTAATGTTTACCAATGACATATGTAAAGCGCTTGAAAAACACGTTTTAGTTTGTCAAGAGTAAGGATTCAAAGAGGAAGCAGATCTAGTCAGGAGTCAGAAAGGATAAAAACATTCATGGACAGCAATGGTCCCAAGTAATAAGAAAACGTCGACAGTAAAAATCCAGGACATTACAGTTTTCCAATAGAGGAAGACATCTTAAATAAAGTTGATGTAAACACCAGCAAGATATTGAGTTTACAGATCCCTTTTTGCAGGTTTTCCAAGGATCCGTCGAATCAATATCAAAGAGAACCACACACGTTCCTTATTTCGGCCTGATGTTCATACCACAAATAAGTGATATTTGAACTTCGTGTAAGAAAGATAGTTTTGTATATTCTTGTTCCGCCCTAAACTGTATTTAAACGTACATACACAAAAATGAACTCTTGATTACACGATCAAAACGCTGAACGATCATAGGCAAACACACGTATATACAGACGTTATATACGTGACTGTGACAAGTATATACACATTTATGTACACTCTCATACGATCTAATAAGGAGACGATACACGAATTCAGATACTTATATTTATACAAAACACAAGTGGTACACCCTCCATATATATATATATATATATATATATATATATATATATATATATATATATGTGTGTGTGTCTGTGTGTGTGTCTGTGTATGTATATATGTATACCACCGCTACAAACAAATGTACGAAAACGTATGTTCTAATGTTCTTAATATTTGCAACAAATTAAGAACAAGCCTACTTTAGCACTGCGATTTTGAATATGAGAGTTAATAGTTCTGCTCTAATATACATACATATATACATGCATATATATATATATATATATATATATATATATATATATATATATATATATATACAAGCAGACGTCGCTCGGCTTTGCCTGGTTGTTAAATTCGCTTAAATATATTTTAATTTGTCTAGATCTCGTATATATTATTATAGAGTCGTGATTGCAAAATTAAGAAAAAGGTATTTGCATTCTATCAGCTAGAATCGAAAACGAAAGCAACACTGTAGCAGTCAATGCTGGTGACCTTCCTACTGTACCAACGTGACACGCATATGAACTTGGATTTTCTACTTACACAGACGCATATGAACTGGTAAAAATAAACTAAGATATATGTATAAAATTTATCGCTTTTTTAAAAAATTTTGACCAGTATTTGCCCCCCTAAAAACTATTTTAGCCGGCTAAAGACCCATGAATACCGTCCATGATGAAGCCAATTATGTGAGACCCCTAAAACTGCTCTGTTACTTTTAGTTTTTAAGGAGATAGGGTGTGAAAATATGGAGACATACAGACAAACAGACGTAGTTACTTTAATAAATTAGATTCAACTCTAGTTGATTTCGTTTGCATCTTTACTCAATATGTATCACTATAATCAAGTATAGTTGAGTTGTAAACTTTCATTATCTAATGTTAATTATTCTGGTGTTTACCGTTTTTATTGTCCCTTGGTAAATTAGTTAGGAGAAACAATTGTGCCTGTTTAATTAGTTTTCCTAAAGTTTAAACATTTCTTACGAAGATCGAGTATTTTTTCTACTTAAAGAATTAATAGGCACCAGTAATAAGCATTGCCCAACGCAATATATTATTCATTCACTTTTTTTTGGAAAGTACTGGGACGATCTGGCAGAAATGTTGTATAGGCGTTACTTTCTAGGAACCGCCACTAATTATTAATGCATTTTTCCATGAGCAGTTACTGATAGAAAATGATGTATATTTAACGCAAATCTAACCAAAAGTTTAATCATATTAAACCCTCAAGTTGACATAAAGCAGCCATTTACATAAACAGCTTATGAATTTTCATGTTTAATTTTTACAACATTTCCTTTCATGTAATTCACCTTTTTCTGCAGGTTTATTTTCTGTATTATGGGAATTTTTCTGTTAATCTCGGGAATCTTTCTCTCAAACACGGGAATCTGTACGGAATTTTGAAAGGATATGATTATTTAGTCTACGATTTTGGACTGCTATCGTTCCTTCAATGATGGTTGGGTAGAAGTTCTAACTAATTTGCAATTGCATATTTGCATCTCCTCAGTATAGTGGCCACGTTGCTTTATGATTACTATTATAAATGACATGCTTTCGGAGGTTGAACATTAATTTGCAGGGATGGCGAGACTTCAAAGTATAATTGCGAATAAGCTTGAACTTCTACACAGTTATGGATTGGGGAACAATAGAATGATAACCCGTGAATTAAATAAAAGGTTTTCGTTAGAAATATAGTGCCGAATCTAGAGATCGACAGAAAAACAAATTACAAATTCTGAAAAATTAATTCCCGAATTTAATAAAATAAACCTGAAGAAGTTTAGCGATTATATCGGTCGAAACGTTGTAAAAATAACATTCAAGACGAAAACAGTATTCAGAAAGAATCGGAATAATAAGAACAAAACACTTTTTGATTTTTATTATTTCTGTGCACATAAGTATTGCTAATGTTCAGGTTAAAATTTGCAAAGTTAAACGAAGCCACAAAAAGCTAAGAGACGGAGATAACCATGCTTCCAGGTACACTTTAAGTAAGGGATTGCGTAGCAGTATATAACATTTTGCATATTACTACAGTCGGAGAAGCATGATATGGAGGGGGTTCTCAAAGTGTATCAGTTCGAGTTAAGAAACTTTCCGATAACAGAGAAACTCTACAGTGAATGCGCAGGGTTTTGCTACTTGTGGGTTAGTTGATTATATTTCTGTTACATAGTTTGTTGGAGCACACTCTATTAAATTAATTGCAAAACAATCACAGAGATGCGATATTTCAGTGACGGAAAAAGGTCTGAGAATCGTTAACACTGCGGTACATATAACAAAGGAGACTAGTGATTGACACATTTGCGAATATAGTGACAACACTATTCTATATATAGGCGAAGGGAAGCTTTCTAGATAAATCGGTTCTACTACAGAAAATGCGAGTAAGAGCTACATAGAGAAACAGCGTATTTATTGTCATCAAATACAAAGAAGGCAAGTCCATTAATCTGTACAACGTCAATGATAATCGATAATGTTGAATAGCCAAGTACGTTGCAACTATTACTAAAACATGACATTACTCAAAATGTTTTGAGAAATGATGTCAATCTGATTCCAGTCTATAAAATTCCAGTTTTAATTTCTTTGTATTAGTACCGGAATGAAACTATCTTATAGTATTATACACGTTGCACAAGGGACGTTCCGAAAGTAACACATACCATTTTTATTTTACCCTAATGGATCAAAAATGGTTGACAATTGTATTGTTATGATGAGTGATATTATGCATTCATTATCTAAAATTTCCATGTTTCTATTGCATATATCGACACTGTGAGACTATAAATGACGTGCGTCAAAAGCTAGGATGCGTCATTGAATTTCCATTTCGTTATTCACCGGCGCCTGTTTAACATTTACAATGCCGATGCAGTTTATATTAATGTAGTTGAGAAATGGGTTCGTCGATTTCAGTGTTTCGACAAAGATGTGAGCTAGATAGATCGCTTAACACATTTACGATCGGGGCATCAAAAGAGGTTGGTAAGAGTACATTGAGAATAGTGTGGTCTAAGTAGAAAAATAAATTATGAAACATAACACGCTGCTTGATTCATTGGTATAACTCCCCCTTTCGTAGCTCTTCAACATTTTATTTCTTGGGTTAAAAAAAGGAATCTTACTTTTGGAACAACCTACGTCACTAAATTCTACTTAATCATCTCTGGTTAATATATCTTAAACATGATTATCGCTTTTTAAATACGGGAAATTATTTATTTATATAAACTACTATTAAATACATCTAGTGGATTTAAATTCTTGTTGGAATCGAGAAAGAGTGGGAAAATATCGATCCAAGATATTATTAAGAAAACAATCTATAATATATATATGAAGATTGCAAGTCAGATGATTAAGAACATAATCAGAATTATAATTACAATAAACTTTGGTAATTCAATACATAATCCAAAAGTGTGTATTAGATTGTTATGGTCTCTAAAGTGCCCCAAAGAAAGAAACCTGGGTAAATGTTGGAAACAAAATATGTTGTACACAAAAGCAAATAAACTAAATAAATGGTGTGACTATACGTCGATTCAGTTGCCAAATATGTATGACTATACATAACTATGGATATTCTCTTCGTTTTTTTTTTAGAACTAAAGAAAGATCTATCATTTATCTGTAAGGTGGGCACACAACAACATAGATATTCGAGATCAATTAGATTCTTTACTTAAATCTTACATTTCGCCGTTTTGCTGTTTGATTGATCTTTTCTGTTTTCAAAATATTTGTATTTCTATTGTTTAAAATATTCATCGAATGTTGTACATTACTTTAAATGACAACCAACGCTGTATTGTCTTCTATACGATTCATCCGAGCTTTTTATTGTCATCAACTTTTAATATTTATCAGATTTTATGGGATTATACATAGAAAACGAAAGAACAAAATGCAAGTATTGGGATAAAAGACATTGATGAAAACTGTGAATTACGATGGATTTATATATATATATATATATATATATATATATATATATATATATATATATATATATTCTGAACAGGTCGCTCATTGAACCGTTTCAGACAGTGTGAAATAAAAATCGCCTATTATGTACAGACGTAAACAATCCCATGAAAATGGTGGATGTAGAAGAAATAGATTTATAGTTAAAGGTCAAAAATCGATAATAGTTAAATGCAAAAATGGTTTTAGTGCAGTTATAGATTAGTCGGATTGTGCTAAAACATTATGAGTTTCTCTCTCTATATATAACTTTGGTTTTAATGTTATCCATCAACAAAACATTTTCAATTGAATGTTTTGTTCAGGGCCCAATTCTCTTCGTAATCTTAAGTAAAGATCTCCTAAAGCATATTCAATAATATTGGTAGACATTTATGCAGACAACGCCTTCTATGGCAATAATGCAATTAATTATGCAGACAACACCTTCTATGGCAATAATGCAATTAATTATGCAGACAACACCTTCTATGGCAATAATGCAATTAATTATGCAGACAACACCTTCTATGGCAATAATTCAATTAATTATGCAGACAACACCTTCTATGGCAATAATGCAATTAATTATGCAGACAACACCTTCTATGGCAATAATGCAATTAATTATGCAGACAACACCTTCTATGGCAATAATGCAATTAATTATGCAGACAACACCTTCTATGGCAATAATTCAATTAATTATGCAGACAACACCTTCTATGGCAATAATGCAATTAATTATGCAGACAACACCTTCTATGGGATTAATGCAATTAATTATGCAGACAACACCTTCTATGGCAATAATTCAATTAATTATGCAGACAACACCTTCTATGGCAATAATGCAATTAATTATGCAGACAACACCTTCTATGGCAATAATGCAATTAATTATGCAGACAACACCTTCTATGGCAATAATTCAATTAATTATGCAGACAACACCTTCTATTGCAATAATTCAATTAATTATGCAGACAACACCTTCTATGGCAATAATGCAATTAATTATGCAGACAACACCTTCTATGGCAATAATTCAATTAATTATGCAGACAACACCTTCTATGGCAATAATGCAATTAATTATGCAGACAACACCTTCTATGGCAATAATTCAATTAATTATGCAGACAACACCTTCTATGGCAATAATGCAATTAATTATGCAGACAACACCTTCTATGGCAATAATTCAATTAATTATGCAGACAACACCTTCTATGGCAATAATGCAATTAATTATGCAGACAACACCTTCTATGGCAATAATTCAATTAATTATGCAGACAACACCTTCTATGGCAATAATGCAATTAATTATGCAGACAACACCTTCTATGGCAATAATGCAATTAATTATGCAGACAACACCTTCTATGGCAATAATTCAATTAATTATGCAGACAACACCTTCTATGGCAATAATGCAATTAATTATGCAGACAACACCTTCTATGGCAATAATACAATTAATTATGCAGACAACACCTTCTATGGCAATAATTCAATTAATTATGCAGACAACACCTTCTATGGCAATAATTCAATTAATTATGCAGACAACACCTTCTATGGCAATAATGCAATTAATTATGCAGACAACACCTTCTATGGCAATAATGCAATTAATTATGCAGACAACACCTTCTATGGCAATAATTCAATTAATTATGCAGACAACACCTTCTATGGCAATAATGCAATTAATTATGCAGACAACACCTTCTATGGCAATAATGCAATTAATTATGCAGACAACACCTTCTATGGCAATAATTCAATTAATTATGCAGACAACACCTTCTATGGCAATAATGCAATTAATTATGCAGACAGCACCTATGGCAATAATGCAATTAATTATGCAGACAACACCTTCTATGGCAATAATGCAATTAATTATGCAGACAACACCTTCTATGGCAATAATGCAATTAATTATGCAGACAACACCTTCTATGGCAATAATGCAATTAATTATGCAGACAACACCTTCTATGGCAATAATGCAATTAATTATGCAGACAACACCTTCTATGGCAATAATGCAATTAATTATGCAGACAACACCTTCTATGGCAATAATTCAATTAATTATGCAGACAACACCTTCTATGGCAATAATGCAATTAATTATGCAGACAACACCTTCTATGGCAATAATGCAATTAATTATGCAGACAACATCTTCTATGGCAATAATGCAATTAATTATGCAGACAACACCTTCTATGGCAATAATTCAATTAATTATGCAGACAACACCTTCTATGGCAATAATGCAATTAATTATGCAGACAACACCTTCTATGGCAATAATGCAATTAATTATGCAGACAACACCTTCTATGGCAATAATGCAATTAATTATGCAGACAACACCTTCTATGGCAATAATGCAATTAATTATGCAGACAACACCTTCTATGGCAATAATGCAATTAATTATGCAGACAACACCTTCTATGGCAATAATGCAATTAATTATGCAGACAACACCTTCTATGGCAATAATTCAATTAATTATGCAGACAACACCTTCTATGGCAATAATTCAATTAATTATGCAGACAACACCTTCTATGGCAATAATTCAATTAATTATGCAGACAACACCTTCTATGGCAATAATTCAATCGACGACAACGACCATATTTTTCCGATTTTTGGGCCCCCGATAAAAGGAGGGTGAATCTGTAAATTAACCTTTGTCTGTTCGTCCGCTCGTTTGTTAACATTTTTCTCAATAACTACGGAATACTTTGAAATTTTGAACAAACATTAAACATGGTATGAGTAAAAATGTAACAGAACGGATATCCGGGAAAACCCCGGTTGCCGCACCCTAGGTGTGTCTTTCGGGTTAAAATGGCTAAAATTTACACTTTTGTGCTCATAAAAAAGTTGATACCTTGGATTTTTATTAACGTTTCTGAAGAGTTGTAACTAATTTCTATATAATTTTGTTTGTCTGTACTTCGCGTTACCTCTTGGGTATTTCACAGAGCCTCTTTTAGGGCTCATAAAAACGGTCCATTTTTATGACTATTTTACCATATTTGTCCAAACTTTTCTGTATGCCTATTTAGCAGTTTTGCATGGTGCTGAACTCAAATGTAAATATGTGAAGGCTTTCGGGACTTTTGGGGCAAAAAAGCGGGGGGGGGGGATGCTGAACTTAGTCAGTTTTTAATGTCGTTCACTTTGCATGTATGAGCCATGCATGCTTCTCTCTACTTGAGCCCATGGTACAATGAGACAATGATGGCTGATGACATTTAATGCATAAAACAACACTCTTTCAATTATTTACAACTTACATTTTGATATTCAACTGACACTAGCTGTAAAAATGGAGCTCGTCTTAAGTTGATTAGCATCAATGTCTGAGATTAACCCTTGCCGTGAAATAGAAAACATATTATATCCATTGACAATGTTATCGGTACAATTGTTAGTTACATCTACATCCCCAGAAAATATATCACTCCTGACGGATCCTCTATCTGTATAAAAACCAATTATGTCCTAATATTAGTATTCTCGAAAGGCTTCTAAAACGAAATCTAGTAGGTGTTTGACAATGTTTATTGTTGTAATTTCATTATCCTTCTTTGTAGGTACTAAATAGCATAGGTGGTATATAAATTGCTTGCTGTCTCCGATGTTAAGTTTCCATTTCTAGCTTATCGTATGGTTATGTGTACGTATCTCTTTGTATACATATATTATGTAATAATTTTTACACTAGTAAGGAAATCTATTATTATTCAGTTTTTCTCAGAGAATGACGTAAATACGAAAACAAGCATGGACCTCTATAATTAGATAAGATATTTACATATTACAAAACCAGATTATTTATATATCGATGTTCTCTCAATTTATATGAGAAAAATGGGTTAATACATAAATACATCTGCCATTTGTTATTTATTGATTATAAAAAAAATATCATGAATATTCTTAAAGTTTTGTGTACTAACTAGCAATATTATTATAACTTAATTAAATACTTCATCAAATCTCCACACTAACGTAATGTACTTTCAATAACCCTTATCCCTGAGTGGCTTCCGGGCCTGGATAAGTGGTGATCACTGTGTAAAAAAAAATTCTTTATTTTGGGGAGCTAACTGTTTGTATTCTGACGAAAAAGGCCAATTTCTTAAACTAAATGAAATACGAACATCATTTTCTTTATCTTTGTATATTATATACCAACTATAAGGGATTCAAATCATAATTTGTTGACATTTCTGTAAAAGTCTTAGGACGCTACAGACGGCCAAAAATACGGCCGTGTAGCCGAAACAATAATGTAACTTAACAGAAAGATACGGTAACAAAAAATAAAACGTATATATATATATATATATATATATATATATATATATATATATATATATATATATGTATGTATGTATGTATACACAGCGTGTCAAATTTTTAACGGGATAACATTATCTTACCAGTTTCAGAAACTTACCGGTAGCTTCGTATCAAAAGCTTTGGGAACGTTTGCAATGCTGAGATGCGCGTACTGTGAAATTGTCGTACTGTTCCGCGCAATGTAAACAACTTGCCATGGTACTTGCTGAATCCACGATATTTGAGGTGTGTCGAGTTATTAAAAATACAGTTTAGCTCGACAATAAAATGGATCGTAAAGGTGGTCCAAGTAGTTCTGAAAATAATACTATTACAGAACAATTAGCAAAAGGTAAAACTACCCTCGAAATATCGAAAATGATAGGAAGCTACCATCACACTATGGGGAACTTTGTCAAGGGCCCTACAAAGTTACGTAAGAGAGCTGATAAAGGTAAATCTAGAGTTGTTTCACGCCGTTATCTACTCCAAATTAAACGTGAAATTGTTAAAAACCCTAGGCAGACAAATCTGGAAATTCAATCAGTATTGAAGAATGTCTCAAAAAGTACTCGATGTCGCCTTATGAAAGAAATGGGAAAGTCTGTTAAGCCTGTGACAAAGCCTCCATGAAAGCAGCACCACATACAAAACCGATTGAAATGGGCAGAGGACAACATGAAAACGGATTTTTTCAAAGTTTCGTTCACGGATGAAATGCGTGTCAGTCTTGGTGGCCCAGATGGCTGGGGCAAGGGATGGGTCCTTGATGGACAACATCGTCATCAGCGTTTAAGACGCCAACAATGTGGTGGTGGGATAATGATTTGGGCTGGGATTATAGGAGGTACTTCAATTGGCCCATGGAGAGTCATAGAAGGTGTAAAAATAACGTCAAATGCTTATATAACTTTTCTGAAGGAGCACTTTGAACCATGGCTGAAGAAGCAAAGGTTGACGTTACAAACAACCATTATTTTTATGCTGGATAATGTTGTCTCGTGTGCAGAAAAAAAAGCAAAGAGTATTTGCAACAGCTGGGGCTTTTTCGGCTATGCAAGATTGAGTGGACTGCGAATTCACCAGACTTGAACCCAATTGAGAACCTTTGGACTATCATGAAGCGATACCTATGTGCAAGTGGACGCTAATTTAAGGGCAAAGATGAGTTGTGGGGTGCTCTCCAAGAGGTATCGCGAGGAATAACATTTGAGGAAATCACAAATTTGACTAGTTTACAAGTCATTCATAAAAAAGATCACATAGGCCGTACTAATTATGTCAACGTAGTAATTGATATGTAGTTATTGGTATCTAAGCATTTTTCTAGTTCCTTTAATGTTTGAAAATGATTTCAATAAACAAATTATGGGTATATGGTATTTTTTTCAACTTCGTAAATAACTTGACACAGTTAAATCAACAGGTATACTTATTTTCTGCTATAGTTCGCTAATACTGCTTTAATACAATTGTTTTCTGGTTGGAGTAGTTAAATAGTATTGTAAGCACTTTCTCAAAGTTTAATTGATTTTTATTCGCTCGTACTATAAATATTTAAAAAAATGTACACTCGTTAATAATTTGATATTGATCATTATAGATACATAGGTTTTTACTAGACACTATTACATACATACTGTAGAAAATTATCATATAGATATAATTATTAAACCTTGAGGCACTTTTATTATATATATATATATATATATATATATATATATATATATATATATATACATTGAAGCATTTTAAGACCATAGGAGAGAAAACCAGCAAAAAAAAAAAAGAAAATCAGCCCAAAGCAGCAAACTTTAGCTTGCCTTCCAGTACACTATATACAAATGTACGACAAGTTGAGTATATTTTATTGCATTGAAAATATGGAAATTAATTTTTACCAAATGATATAAAACTAAGTATTATAATCTTAAAATAGACTACAAATGTTCATGTACTTCTATCCCATAGTATCAACTATACAAGAATTTCAATATTTAAATTGATTATCAGTATATATATATATATATATATATATATATATATATATATACGTATGTGCATGTATATATATATATGTCCATATAATTATATATATATATACATATATATATATATATATATATATATATATATATATATATATATATATATATATACAACCTAGTTCATATTTATCAGAATTTAGCAAATGAAGGCTCATTGAAAAGATAATTATCTGACTTAAGTAGTGGGTTGTGTAACATTAGGAATAAAAATTCAGTTATACTACATTAGTTTACTGTTTGAAAAAAATATATGAATATATATATATATATATATATATATATATATATATATATATACATACATACACACACACACGCCCAGCTTCGCTTCAGCTCAATGTATAGTTCATAAATTTATATGTATATGTATATAAATAGTATAGAGAATATGTGTGAACATTATGCATTTTTGAATACACCATTCGTCACAATTAAAATTATGTATATAGATATAGACATATATAGAAAACACTAAAGAGAAACACATATGCATACACATATACACACATGAACACACACACATAAACACACACACATATATATATATATATATATATATATATATATATATACATATATATACAAATATTAGCACCTAGCTCAGTTGTTGATGCCAGAACTTAGCATGAGCAGCAATCGATAATTCGAACGAAATGAAAGAAGATGATTAAGATTTTAAAGAAGATAAATGGAATTGATTGGCGTAAATGAATTAAGAGTAATGACCTGCCACCCTGTTGTCAATCGAAATTAGGTCAGCGCCATTTCATTCCGGAAAAATCGCGCCAATGAATTGAAATGAAATAATCTAAAGACCGCCGCGAATAGCAGACTGACGGTGACAAATTGGATCTGGAGTTAAAGGTGAGGAAAATGAAAAAAAATAATGATTAGCGATAAATGCTGCACGCGTTCGAAGATGGCGTTGATATGATCATGAGCGAAAATCAAACTTCCATACGACGGATAAACAGATCAACGGACAAAGCCTCGTAGACAGATTTTGGCTCATGCATATGTTAAAAGAGAAAGTTCACTTAAACAATTTTCTCATGAGACGGAATATGTCCATCTGAACTTGATGATAGCAACCTTCGGTCTTACCATATAATTGCATTCTGCATTTATTTCATGCAGTGTCTGCTGTAGCTACAAAGTCAAAACTGCAGTTAAATCTCTAGATTCAGGCGTTGGAGGGTGGTAAGTAGAACTTGATTTACCCAGTAATCAAGGCTTTTTTTCTTCGGTGTAGAGACACACTTTGACGGAAAGGCGAACCAATAAGTTCAGAGCAAGCGTAGCTGCAGGATTTCTCAGATATTACAATGGTTTATTATATGCCTTTCGAAACTTAAAAATCGGATGTTAGTTTGTGTTTACTACCTTAGACTTTATCTTTCTATAAAGAATCCACAAGACACCAACAACCATATATATATATATATATATATATATATATATATATATATATATAGACACCCACAACTATATATATATATATATATATATATATATATATATATATATATCCACAAGACACCAACAACCATATATATATATATATATATATATATATATATATATATATATATATATATATATATATATATATATAGACACCCACAACTATATATATATATATATATATACATATATATATAGATATATATATATATATATATATATATATATATAGACACCCACAACTATATATATATATATATATATATATATATATATATATATATATATATATATATATATATATATAATTTAAAGGAGATTAGAACAATAGTCTAAAGAGCTGAGTGTATTTTAATGTAACAGTGAACTTACTAGTTTAATTAAAATACAGGATATAGAAAGTGCTCGTTGTAATTTAGATATATAATAAACTCGATAGTTAAATGTTCTAGAGCTAATAAAATATTAAGTAATGTGATTGATAATTTAAAATTTAAAAATCAAATTATAATTAAATTAAAAATCCGTTTCATAAGAAGGAACAACAACAAAATCAATTATCTGTACGATCGTTTCGGAAAACAATGCTTTTTATTGTGGTATACATCAAGTTATGTACAATAATTATATATAGATTTTTGATAAGCAAGGTCTCCTCATCAGTAAATTTTGAAGGGTTTTTATTGAATTTAAAAGACACCATAAACAAACCTAGCATTAAAAGTAAGGAGACCTTGCTTATCAAAAATCTATATATAATTATTGAACATAACTTGATGTATACCACCATAAAAAGCATTGTTTTCCGAAACGATCGTACAGATAATTGATTTTGTTGTTGTTCCTTCTTATGAAACGCATTTTTAATTTAATTATAATTTGATTTTTAAATTTTAAATTATCAATCACATTACTTAATATTATATATATATATATATATATATATATATATATATATATATATATACCCACAACCATATATATACCATATATATATATTTATATATATATATATATATATTTCTGTAGAAATAGTTTTTCATATATTAATCCTTATTTAAAAAACCTAATGCAATTACAGAACAATATAGAGAATAAATGACAAAAAGTTGTATTCCAAAATTCATGATGTTGACCATCTTATAATTTATTCCTTTAATTCAGTTGACTTATAAATTTCATGACAGTATCTGGTTCGTAGCGCAAAATAAATTACTTAATTATTATATTAACCAGTGAATCTATTATGGCCTTAACTTATATATATATATATATATATATATATATATATATATATATATATATATTGATTGAGATTGTCAGACTGACTTCCTCATATTGGTGTTTATTGTCACAACATTTCGGTCGTTTTGCAAGATGAGGAAATCAGTCCAACAATCACAATCAATTAAAACACCTCATCTTAAAAATACAGACAATTACTATATATGTATGTATATATATATATATATATATATGTATATATATATATATATAACTACTTAATTTACTCACATAAAATTAATATATAACTATATAACTACTTAATTTACTCACATAAAATTAATATACGAAAGTATAGATTTATGCGTAAACTTGAAGTATTTACTTTAAAAGTTCGCAATACGTAGGTAGAGCTAGCGCATAAACCCGAAGAATCCTAGAGTGGATGAAACGTGGTATATTCAGTGTAGCTTAATCGCCATATACATTTTATAACTTACTATATATATATATATATATATATATATATATATATATATATATATATGAGGTTAAACTTTTATCTGGGATTTATGTTATTTATATTGTATGAAGTATACCCGACGTCATGTCCTGGTATAACTATAAAAAATGTTTATCTGATGAAACTGAAATCATGCATTGTTGTCACTGTTTTCAAAAGGCATCTCTGTTTTTGCAAAAGCCAGTGAGTTTCAAATGATACATCAAATGGAGAGAATTATCCGTACATCCTCAAATTTTATATCAAACGTAAGAGTTAACCATAAAAGGATCAGTTTAATATAAAACGTATATGTTAACTCGAAAAATGTAACGCAAATATGGACAGATATAATAATATTAGTAACGTTTTATAAATTTTAAGACTATTTTTTACAAGAATTTAAAGTTGTCGTAGACAAAACTTCAGTATGTCATTGCTATACATCTTATGAGATTACTAACCAATTTTTTCGATTTAAGATTAAAATAAACAGCTACAGCATGACTTAGAATACACACTCTTAAAATCTGGTAATCACAGCTAATGAATTTCCAAAATGCAATTTGGACGTTAGCCAATTTAGGAGAACGAAATGCAATACAATTCTGTTTTAAACATGCAAAAATGCCAAACAAACGTATGGAATGAATCAGGCTGCTTCTAGACCTTTTTGGTGAGAACAACAGTTGCCTAGTGGCATAAGGGATTCAATGAAGGCAGGGAGTCTGTGAGTGATCATGAGAGGTGTGGTAAAACTTAGGAAGTCAGAACCCCAATGTTACTTCGTCAAATAAATAATCTCATGGATAAGCGCTATCCTGTGTATATCAAAAATAAGCCACGCCAATAAGTCTCCTGTGCGTCCTGAGTAAGCTGCTAGGATCTGTGTTGAATAGAAAAGTAGTAGAACTATCTCAGCAATTTAAGGAGAACGACTTAAATTGTAAGTGAAACAACTAGAATAATATGCTAAACGCAAGCGTTTATTAATAGTACTCATACCTTGCCCCAAACGTGAGGCCGACGCACAGAGACTCTTATAATATATCAAACTAGAAAAACACAAATGACATGCAAAACGTGAACGTGTCATTCAGACGGGTCATCAAATGCAATCGTTAACAACAAACACAGAAATCGTACAACAAATCTAAAGGTAACAAAGAGCAAACCAATTACTTTTAAAAACATTAGCTGAACCGACAGAGTTGAACGTTTGTTAAAAATGCAACTGCCGTAATTTAAAAAGACCAACTCAGAGTGAGATGGAAACAGAAATCTTTTTTGGCATGTAAATCAAGTAAAACGCATTTGATAAAAAGTTTTGATCAGGTAGAACATTTAAAAATACACTTTACTTCCTCATAAATAAACATAAAAGTAGAATAAAAATTGATAAAAGTTGGCAAAAAAATGAATCTAATTTATATTTGTCAAATAAAAACTTAAAACACCGTGATTTTCAATATGGGCAAATCTATTTTTGAACTATATCTAATTGAATACCCTTGTTTCACACTCAATCGTACATTCTTACCCCGATATCCCTCACTCTCCCTACCCTCTATAGCTCTCTTTCTCTCTCTGTATATATATATATATATATATATATATATATATATATAGTAATATATAAAATATATATGGTGATTAAGCTACACTGAATATTCGGCGTTTCATCCGCTATAGCTAGCTCTACCTACGTATTGAGCACTTTTGAAGTAAATACTTAAAGTTTACGCATAAATCTATACTTTCGTATATTAATTTTATGTGAGTAAATGAAGTAGTTATATATATATATATATATATATATATATATATATATATATATATATAACTACTTAATTTACTCACATAAAATTAATATAGTGAGAGAGATCGAGTACAGTACATTCTATAGAGAGTAAACTTTGTACAAATTATTCTATAGAGAGTAAACTTTGTAAGAATTATTCAACCATATAACTTGCGCTAAATATATAAATTACAGATGGTGATGTTGAAGGTTAGTGTATAATGTGTTTTTTTTTTCTAAAAATGAATATTTAAAGACATAATGCCTTCTAAAAATATACTAAGAAATATTTTTGGAAATATAAATGAGGAAAGCCATAATGCACACATAAATCTGAATAATTTTTTGTGTAGTATGTTTATTTAAGCTAGCAGGTATCCCGGCAATACCCTATTGTAAAATACGCTTACATATATTTTGACTAATGCAGATTTCCTCTTCATTGTTTAATTATATATAAAAATGATTGCACCAACACCTAAAATCGAAACACAAAAGTTTGTTTATTTAAGGATTAACTTTTTCTATTTAAGCTAATGCCTTAGCTATGAAAACATGTTTACGATAAAATCAAAAAAAGGGGCCACTTGCTATCTGTTACGCATGCATATCAATGACGTCGTCCGACCTTGACCTGGCAAATTCCATTTTTTTTTAAATTTTTCATATTTTGCACTTGTTTTCTCCTCCAAAAACCCGAATATAAAGTTCCGCATGGGTTAATATATATATATATATATATATATATATATATATATATATATATATATATATAATATAATATAATATAATATAATATTAAGTAATGTGATTGATAATTTAAAATTTAAAAATCAAATTATAATTAAATTCAATCACATTACTTAATATTGTATTAGCTCTAGGACATTTAACTATCGAGCTTATTATATATCTAAATTACAACGAGCACTTTCTCTTTCCTGTATTTTAATTAAACTAGTAATTTCACTGTTACATTAAAATACATTCAGCTCTTTAGACTATTGTTCTAATCTCCTTTAAATTATATATATATATATATATATATATATATATATATATATATATATATATATATGACGTTTCATGTCCGTAGACAAAAATGAGAGAGGAGTTTGGGATGCAAATGTTTTCAAACAAATATATATACGCACATAAATAGATATAGAAAAGGGTTATTTTTACTATAAGCTTTTTACGCAAATATTACCAATTATAGTCATGTAGAATATCTGTATGAATATAAGTACACGTATCAGTAAACTACAGATGACCATCTCATGAGAAAACCGAAAAAACTTACAACAAATTAATTAAATTGAATGTTTCAAAGAATATGCAAAGTAGTAAGGTTAAATGAAATTACACGACCATATATAACAAAGTTGTTTTTTCTTTGTTAAATAAAGAAACGGTGTTTTACATGAATATCAGTAAAAAAATATATAAGAGTTCACATTGGAATTCTATAATTTATGTATATATATATATCAATATATGTATGTATATATATATATGTATGTATATATATATATATATATATAATTTTAGCATTCCATAAATTTAAAAATTTATGACGTGAAATAGTTAAATTTCAAATCAAATTTTTTTTATTATTGCATGTAAGACAAATAATACACTTGAAATATAATAACTCCTTGTCCTATAGGATTTCGATGTCTATAATCTTTTCAGATGAAAAAGTATTAGCAAATAATGATAATGGTTTACACCTTATTTGCTAAAGTCGGTGAGACATGGAAAATCACAATTAAAAGTTTTTTACCTAAATATCATAGAGTAAGGCAAGTTAATAAAAATGATATAAAAATTCACGCTTTAATAAGGTTAGGTTTAGGGTTAGGGGTAGTATTATTGGGAATTTTGTAACTTAGGGGGACTGTTCATCAAAAAATTGTTTACGTGGGACTTGAACACAGTCACACTGTAGCTAGCTGGAAAGGAGGTAATCGGAGTAGTGTTTCACAGGCGTGTAGTTCTAAGAAAGAAACTTTGCTAATGGTATCTACATTTAGGTTTAGGCACAAATAAAGAGTGTGGAAAATTATTGATAGTGGTTTTAGCTAGACGAGTATTTTTCTGAGAGTTTGGCGAGGTGGGAGCATAGATTGAAACTCAGATGAGCACTTCCTATGAAAATAACGTTAAGGCAGAAACAGGCCTGCAACGTCTCTTCTGTGGGAAAGAGGTTTCAGGAAAAGAGAAAAGGGCATCTCCCGCTAAGCTACGAAGTCTATTTTGAACTTTGTCAAGGCAGGATAAGCTACTTCTAGCAGCTCCTGCCCAGATGTGGCAACAGTACTCATTCCTTTAACTACCTGGCTCTGATATAGGTAGAGAATTGCATCAGAAGTGGGATATCTACTGGAGCGGTAGGAAGATCGCACCATTTTTCCTGCGACCTTGGCAATGGATTTGATATACGTGTTCCATTTCTGATCAGGAGTAAAAGTCAAACTCAGAAGTTTTTCAAAACATGAAACATCACCAGTACGAGTGCCGTTCATTTCAATTGATGACAGGTGGTCATTAGAACGTTAATGAGGTAAAGCTTCGTTTAAGATGCATTAAAAGTAACCAGTCACCTCATTGCTCATTGTACCACTTGCTCACGATTAGAGGAGAGAGAATTACAGAGAACTTAGACGGTAACGGTCTTAGAGGTGCTATCATAGATTGTAGTGTCGTCAGCATAAATGTCTACGGATGATGTAAGGATGTGATTAAGAAGATCATTCATGTAGATCAGGAAGAGGGTTGGACCCAGGATGGACCCCTTTGGGAATCCAACATTAATACTAAAAGCTTCTGATTTCTGCCCATCAACCACTACTCTTATGAACCTATCAGATAGAAATAATTTAATAGTTGAAAAGACATTTCCAGCTATACAATGGCTGGAGATCTTGTGAAATAGATCTTATGCCATACCTTATCAAAGGCATTTGATATATCAAGAGCAATTGTCTTAGAGAGGAATCTTCTGTCGTGAGATTCGATAATCCTATGAGATATAACTGTAAGAACGTCTTCTGTATATATAGCAGAGGGATACCATATTTTACTTCACTAAGAAGGTTATTTTTGCTGAGATAGTTTTACTACTTCTCTATTTAACACAGATCCCAGCAGCTTAATCAGGACGCACAGGAGACTTATTGGCCTGTAGTGAGGGGGAGATGAGCGATCACCTGAATTCTAAAATACAGGGCATACTGATGAGATTTTCGTAGGCGTAGCGAAGCATTTCTCCTTAAGGCAACACCAATAACTTTGTAAGTATGGGCGCTAGTTCTGGTTAAAACTTTTTGAGCGCTATGATTGGAATACCTTCAGGGCCATTTGCTTTACTAGAATCAAAGTTTTTGATTAGCTTGGAAACATTACGTACAGCTATTGGTATGTCGCATAGCCTGTTTTCAGATACACGAGGAAATACTAGGAGTTGGCTTCCTTAGTGTAAAGGGTAGAACTAGCTTAAAAGTCAATTGATTATAGATAAGATAGAGCACACACTTCTGTTCAGGATTCTGTTTGCTAACTGCCAAAACTGATGGAAACTAAGCAGCTTCTCAGCTACTTTGGACTTGATGGACTGAGCATACGACTTTCTGGCATTCTTTGTTAATTTTTTACAGTGGTTGCTGCTGGTACTGGAAGGGGCTTTAGTCTCCGTACATCTATTACGTTGGATGCAATGGAAAAAGCGATTTCTGTGCGCTATGGCAACAGCACATTATGGAGACCCACGGCTGGCTGTTAACTATTTGCTGAACCTTTTCGAGGATATGAACATGTCTATACCTTAAATTTACCAATCCGTCAGGGTTGATTCTATAGAAATCACATCCTTGCTAAACATGGAACGCAAAGGTAGATCTTATATAAATGCGCAGAAGCTATTCCAATCAGCCATAGAGTATCGATGGAGAAGTACTCTGAGGACCTCTTGCATTTTGTTTTTATCTTCACTACAGGAGGAAGAACAAGTCTTAAGTGGAATACGTTTGATAAAATTACTGACAAGACTAAGTTTATTTTCTGTAATAATACAAGAAACCACTGACTGCCATGGCTAAGGATACACTGCTTGAAAGTACTTCTCTTAAGCTCCTAGGATAAACATTCACAGACAACATGAATTAGAACAAACACAAGAAATTGCTAATGCTAGTTCAAAGAAAAGTGGTCTCCTCTACTGAGCTAAAAGGCTACTCACACCTGTTTATCCTGTATCTGTGAAAGACCACAGTTCGCTTGTGCATAGAGTATTTTTGCCCCGTCTGAGATGGCACATTTGCCATTTGTCTCTCGCTTATTCGCCAATCTAATAAGTCTGATGTATCAACTAAACTCCAAGCTCTGTCCCATTGTCGAAACATGGAACACTTATGATTGTTTTACAAGTATTTCTAAGGGAAATTCTTTGTAGGAACCCCGAGCAGCAGAACCTTCGACAATAAACCCAACCTCGACTTACGAAATAACAAAATCCCATCCGTGTAATGTAGAGATTCATAGATGGTGTAAAGATTTCTGCCCGAAAAACCTTTTCCTCGGATTTCTTTCCTTTGGTATTATCCCCCTAACCCATGCCTTCCTAATATCACTAATATGCAAAAGTACATGGTAATTAGAACAGGTAGCTTGCTGTCCAACTCTGTAAATAGTGTCCCTGTAAATTTAGTTCGAAATAGGAGCCCCTCACAACTAAGTGGCTCTGCACCTTGTTTTCTATAAAATTAGAACAAAAGAAATTGGATTTAGCGAACGTGATTCGTCCGAAATCAGAGAGAAAAAATGTTCGTATTATCTGGATTTATCAGGCTACTCTTCCTATCTTAGGTATGATTTTCCTAACCCCCGACCTTCTTCAGGTTATCTTGTTGAACTCGGGAATATTTCTGTCGAACTCGAGAATTGTGACGGAATTTCGAGCGGAACCCTTTATTTACTTCACGAGGGTAGCAGGCATTTGTTCCGTCAATCATAACTGGCTAGATGCCATCAGTAATTCGAAAGATACACCTGAACTACAAGTTCTAGAGTTCCTTAGTAATTCACTCGAAACTCCTTCCAAATTCCCGAGTTCGTGGAAACATTTCCGAGTTCGACAATATACATGTGAAGAAGATCGGGGGTTATATCGACAGAATCGTTTTTTTTAATAATTCTCAAGATGAGAACAATAGTAAAAAACATCTAATACAAACAAATTCAGTACCATATATTCGACACACACACACACACACACACACACACACACACATATATATATATATATATATATATATATATAACATTTAATCATTCAATGAATTTTGAAAATTTATGACGTGAAATGTTTGAATTTCAAATAAAAAAAAATTAAATTATTCTATGTACAGTTGAAATATTATCAGGAGTTATAAAATTACAAATGTATTTTTTTTCTTACATAGAATAATAAATAAAAGTCTTTTGATTTGAAATTTTAACATTTAACGTCATAAACTTTTTAAATTCAGTGAATGACTAAAATGTATTTACTTGCTCTATCTTATACATCTTATTCAAGTGGTATAATACTTATAGAATATTACTGCCAGTAATATCTTGTAAAACTTATGATCACAGGTTTCCATACCAGTTTATTGTTAGATAATTTTATTCTTAAGAATATATATATATATATATATATATATATATATATATATATATATATATATATAGGGGGTTAGAGCAAAAGTCTCAAGAGCAGATAATATTTTAATGTATTGGTACATACAATAATACAATTAAAATAAGTGAAAAGAAAACAGTGCTCGTTTTAATGTAGATATATAATAAGCTCCATAGGTATATATATCGTAGAGCTATTTTAACATTAAGTAAGATAATTAATTATTTATAATTATAATTAAAATTAAAAGTCGGTTTCATAAACTACATTTACCATCCCAATGAATGCATTGGCGATGATACGTACGAATTGTAGAAGGCGAACCATTAAAATATACATCTGCCTTACTAAAAAATTCTAGATTTATTTTGGTGTCCTTAGAAAAAAAAACACCCAATATTATTGCTGATTAGGCGACGTTGTTTCAAAACTATGGGATAAAATTATTGTCCAAGACTCAATGACTATAACAAAAAAGCATCGTTTCCGAAACGATCGTACAATTTATTGATGATGTTTTGTCCCTCGTTATGAAACCGATTTTTAATTTTTAATTTTAATTATAAATTATTAATAATCTTACTTTATATATATATATATATATATATATATATATATATATATATATATATATATATACACACACATATATATATACACACACACACACATATATATATATATATATAGTATTTACACACGAGATCAAGTAGCATGTTATATTTTGATTTTAATCCATGAAACTTATGCAAAACTGATAGCCTCGGGTAAATTTTTTTCTATCCTGGGACGGGTATTTTAGATGTCTATAAATAATCTTAATATGAAATTTGCTGGCACGTTTCAGAAATGTTAATTTTTTATCTTTCGTGATAATCACACTCGGTATTATAACAACCGATCGAAATGAAATCAATCTTTTCGCAAGATAATCCGATTTTTAAGAGGATTAAGATAAAGGCATCTCACAAAATATAAACAGTAAGAACAAATATTCCGTACGGAATATATGAAAATAATAGCTAGATTGTGTCTAATAATTATTTTTGTATATGATATTTCTTTTTAGTTATAAAATCTTCGTATCGTATGACATTGAAATTGGTAATTTTAGATGGCACTCAGAACAATTGAATCTCATATCGTAAATCGTCTTGTATTTATAACTATTTATGTAAACACATTATACCTCAATGAGCGACGCTATTCGTATTACGCGTGACGCAGTTAATCTCAACATTTATTATAAATAATTTTACAAATCCTTATTTAACATGGTTATATTTCTGTTTATAAGTTGGATCCCACGAGAATCTTGTATTATTAAGACACTTATGCATATGGTTAAACATTTTAAAGAAAGGCCAACAAAAATACATACCAACAATTGATCAAAAAGGAATACCGAAAAGAGGTATTGTATTACAAATATTCTCAATGAGAAAATAGACTCAAGTATCAAATCTGTTACCGAGACCGCTGGAAATGTGTACATCACGCTACGACTTCCAGAATATATCTCACTTCAGACGCTATTATCCTACGTGTATAAGTTCCGAACAAGTTCCTAAGTATTGTTGCTACATCTATGTGGCAACTATATGTTCCTATCCTGACAGAGTATAAACTCGGCTTCGAAATCTTGTTGGTTTTACTTCTGCTTATAAGCTTTTTGCACTGAAGATACGTCTTATTTATCGTTGTTTTTATGCTAAGTGCTCAATTGAGCTTCAATTTATAGTATCCCGTTGCAAACCATTCACAACAGACACTTGCCAACCTACAGTTACTATCAACACTTTCTTCCAATCGCTATTTGTGTCTAAAACCAAACATTATAAACAGAGTAGACAGCATGTAGAAATACATTATTGCAACAATTAAATATATAAGTTTGAATCATAATGTATATTTTTCATTGGCGTTTCATAATTTTGACCATGGCTGCATGGTAGCTTCCTTTAACTTTGACAGATTATGGATACCCATTGTAAGGATGCCTGCGTATGAAATTTTTGTGGCAAGAGTTGATAAATTTCCAACAACAACTCCCTGAATCGACATTGCTAAATACTAGTAGCAAGTGGAGATTCAGGACAAATGGAAACAATGTCGAGATAAGTGGAGAGCACATGCAGCATCAAGGATTCCAAATGGTCACTATTCTTGTACTAGCCAAGCCCAACGTTGCTTTACTTCATTTAATGGAATAATCACGTTGAGACACTGGTTCTCGTCAGATCTCGGAATATATATATATATATATATATATATATATATATTTACATGGAGGTCACCACTTATCTAGGCCCGGAGGCCACTCAGGGATAAGGGTTATTGCGGGTACGGAAATCAATGAGATAGTATTGTAGTAATCATTAGTATTGGAGATTCGATAGAGGGTCTTACTTAAGAGGGCGGTTTGTTAGCAATTTGTTTATGTTGGACTTAAAGACATCTAAGTTGTAGTCAGGTAGGAACCAGGCAAACACAAGAGAGTTCCACAGTCGTGCACTTCTGAGAAAGACGCTCTGCTCATGGAGTCTACGTTTGGATTTAGGCACAAATAAAGAGTGGGGAAAATTATTGACAGTAGTTTAAGCCATACGGGGTTTTCTCGTAAAAGATTGGCGCGGGGGGATGAGAGATTGGAGCTCAGACGAGCACTTGCCATGAAAATAACGATAAAACAAATACAAGCTCGCAACGTCTCTCCTGTGGGAGAGAGGCTGCAGGGAAGAGAAAAGGGCATTTCCCACTAAGCTCCGAAGTCTATTTTGTACTCTGTCAAGGCAGGATAGGCTGTTTTTAGCAGCTCCTGCCAATATATATATATATATATATATATATATATATATATATATATATATATATATATATATATATATATATAACCACAAATACCTATAGTTAATGATACATTAGCTGGCAACAATATTTTGTTTCATATTTATTGTGAATAAGTACTTGTTCAGCCATCTTATTAAAGAATGAAATTCCCCACAAATAAAATCATTACTAATCATTACACCGTTGTCTTACTGTTCGCCTGCTACACGTTAATTTTTATCCTTGGTTGCTTTCGAATCTTTCATGGAGCTGACTCTCTTTACAAAGATTAAAATCTTTAAAAATTGTATCGGAAAAATTTGTTGTTGATATTTGCTTAGTAATAGATTTTTAGTCCAGGAATTATCCATAAATCCACGGTTGATGGTAAGCATTTTAAAGGGCTGACACTGCCAGAGTTTGAACTACCGATATCAGTTGCTAATAAAACTCTCATTCCCAACTGTCAATATTATTTTATTTTATTTTTTAATATTTATTGCTAATAACACTATTATTCTCAACTGTTCTCTGCCAATATTATTTTCTTTGTTTATATTTTTTCTAATAACACTTTTACACCCAACTCGCTTCTGTCAATATTATTTTATTTGCTGATATTTGTCTTAATAAATCTTTAACTTCCAACTCTATTCTGTCAATTTTCCTTTTTATTATGTTTTTGAGTGTATATACAAATTCATTAGAAATTTCATTTGTACTTAGGTGATTATGAATGTTGTTTAATTATTAAAAAAATTATTCATTTAATTCTGGGAACACTTTCTCTCTGAAAGCAGTCACTTTAAATTTAGGGAAATTTGAATTTTTAACTTTAATGAAGCTTTAATAGTTTTTATGTAAATTATGTTCACTTGTTGTTTGCATATAAATTCACATCACTTGTATTTTTTAATATAGTGCAATAGTAAATTTTTTAAGAGTCAGTAGACGTGATTTGATATTAGTATGTGTACGTGCGTTTTAATCAATTTATAGAGATATGGAAACCTGATACGGACATGTAGGTGGTTGTGTGGATGTGTATATGCATGTATGCGTAGGCAAGATTATTTAGTTATCTCTTTCCGCTTCCCTTGATGCTGCACTTCTTATGGTACGCTTTCATCTTGTGTGATATATCCGAAAAGTTCCACGGACGAATCTATTCGCTGAATCCAATTTATTTTATTCTGGGAAGCAAGAAATCGTAAGGAGCAACTGTTGTATTCCCTCTCCCCTCACGGAGATTATATCTTCGGATCTTCTCGGTTTAGATCGCGTTTAGAGTTTTACTCCACTTTTTTTTTTTAAACTTTGAATAATAATAACAAAAAAACAGAATCTTCTGTTCTGCGAGTGGCAATCGCTGGGATTTTAATCTTCAAATATTCTGATTTTTACTTATTGCAGTTAGAGGTGATAAAGGTTTGGACATTCGTTATCAAAGCCTGGCCAGAGCGATTGTACAACTTTGAGAAAAGAGAAGATTAACTTCATTTATTTATTCCTTTCGGCTGGTGTATAAATGGGATGAGGGACCTTTGTTTTTATCTTTAACGCCATTAGTGTTTTGGTTGCGTCATTTTTTAAAATTGTTAATATCAACCACTTATTTATTAAATATGCGTGATTTTATGTGTTCTTTATTTACGTAATTCGTTTATTCTCTTTTTATCAGTCATTTTGTGCATCTATTTATGACAACTAGTTATGTCTTATATCCGTCATTCTACACTTTTCATTTTTACTAATCTTTTACATACATGTTATACATGTTATACTGTAAATGTTCGAAGTAATCCCGGGAAAGCTCGGAAATAGTGAATTGAATAATATATTAAGCAGAAAATACATGAACGATGTTAGTTGAATGGGAACAATATAAAATTATGACTGTCTGCGTTTTAGTCATGGGTTCATACTTTGAAAAGCAGGATCCGGCCACTGAAAGTGACCCCAGTAATAGTCCATTGTCAGAATCCACAGGGGCGCCCCCAACAATACATAATGCTATGTTATACTAATGTAACTTGCAAAAGTATAACTTTCTGATAAATATTAATATAAAGAGTATGGCTATCAGAAATGACAAACAGAAAAAAATACCGCCCTTTTACCTGTTGAAATATTTAGATGTAGAAAATGCTTAGTTTTTCTGATCTTCTTAAACTCCCTCCCTGTTTCCTGCTTCCATGTGCTTGCTTGGAGACGTGTAAATGTAAGGGATAATATTCTCGCTGCTGAACTCTAAGCAATCTTCTGCAAATATATTTCAAAATATGTTTAATTGGCGAGACGGCTAATTTAGGGTCAAAATATTTATGTCATTTACTTATTTTTCTCATCATTCTCTCTCAATTCTCAGCTAAGCTACTAAACACAACTCCTATCAACACCATTTTTTCTTATTTTCCGTTTTCCCACCTTCGCAAGTATTTGATCTACACACATGTAGTAAAACGAGATTTTTGTAATGTGGCGAGAAAACATCATGTTCTAATTCTTTTTCTATATTTAAATATTTATTTACTTATGAATACGTCCAATGTTACAAAGTAAATCATCATCTCAGACATTAATTAATAAAACCCTGCCTATATAGTCCCTCTTTATTAGTTAAAATCATTGAAACCATTTAAACTCCAAAATAAAGAAAAAAATAAACATAATTGACTGTTGAAGGTTTCAATTGTCTATTTTATTGATATACTTAAAAATAAGTAATGTTGCGAGGAGACTGTATTTTTATACTTTATTTTAATTTAAATGTGAATTGACATTTGTTCCGCTATAATATATCTATATCTCTCTCTATATATATATATATCTATATCTATATATATATATATACATACATATATATATATATATAACATATTTTATTAATTGTTTGCTCATATTATAAGCTCTATTTCCTATTTGGTTTTATCGAGCTTTTATATCTGGCTGATATAATTTTATAAATATAAATTCTTTAATATTTATAATTTACTTTAATTTTACCATCTTGGATCATTTTGGTGAATTCAATTGTAATTTTCATTATATATATATATATATATATATATATATATATATATATATATATATATATATATAAGATATTCAAATAAAAAACAAAATAAACCAATGTCTTGTGTGTTGAATTTTTATCTTATAGCCTTAAAAAAGAATTTGATAAAAAATCGTTTTAAATTTTACATTCGTCGTTATTTGTTTCATTTCATTTATGATGTGTTTAAAAAAATTTAAACTGCCGTGGAATTTCCACGAGATCTAGTACTGTATAATTTCATGAATAGATATGTATTATGTTTTCCATTTAACATTCGCTCACCGATTTTTCATTGTTCACAGTATTATTATGCCAAACCGCCCACCATTTTTCTAAAGCTGTACTAACATTAGATTTAATTATTGCATGGACAAGATTAAACACGTTAGCAGCATGGAATACTCAAATATATTCGTTCGTATTGCTTACCTACTTTATACGGATATTGTCCGTTGAATGAGACGCCCAGAGCGGAAATCACGTATCTTGAAATAATACCAGGATTGTTTGGTTACGACCTATACTGTTTTTAAGGAGCTTTGTCGGTTGGTGCCCGATTAAGGATGCTTTAGATTCCGATATCATTGTCATCGTCAAATGCATCGATTGCATACATGCAGCTGACATATTGCTTCGAAGTTTCTGCATGAGAGAAATTGTCTGTAACACATCTATTTTAGATACAAGTTACATCAGAACCCGCGCAGATTTAATATATAAATACCATTTGTTTAGACTTGTAAATAGCTCTCTGTAAGGTTTTCTGGTGTGATTTATTTTAAAATTGTATTTCTGTTATTGTGTCACGGTATAGCATTCAGGTTACAAGACACGCATATAATTGACATATCTTAAGAATGTCGGTTATGTCTCTTTCTTTCAGGTTTCAGTTTGCTATAGACATTAAAATCGCCGTCTTCTATTGTTTCAAATACCCCCAAGCGCTCCTATAGAAAGTTCTACCGGTATTCTTAGAGTCAGTTTAAAAATAAAGACGATAAAGAAAACAAACGATACTTATATAAGTACATAAAATCATTTATATATATATATATATATATATATATATATATATACCTATGTCTGTATAGATATACATATATGTGTGTATGTGCATATACCAGGTTGACAAAGAAATTCTTGCAGTTTTTAATTTTAAAATTCAGATCAGCATAATTCGGCTAAAAAAAACATTAATAATCGAAATAAGCGCAATCAGAAGATACACACTTTTTCCCAACGCAAAACAAGCGTATTTATGACAACAAGGTAGACATCTTGCGCCCTGGTAAAAATAAGTCGCCGAATGCGATTTTGATATCGCTTGTGTTTTTAAAACATTTCTAGTGCAGAAACTTGTCGAGATGCATTAGTAGTCGGTAGGTGAGAAGCATGGTGAGTATTAACGATGAGGCAGAGTATCGTAGGCTAAATCGTCTAATCTCCTCAACGTCGATTCGGAAACGTGAGTCGGGTAATGTCATGGAGAAGATGGAGAAGATTAGCCTTTTTTCTGTTGACAATTCCTTGATTTTGTTGTCGAAGTTTCTGCTGAATTTCATTCATTTGTTCACAGCATTTCTCTGTCGTAATGGTTTCACCTGAATTAAAAAAAAATGTAATGAAAAATGGTCGCAGGCCACCAAATAGTAAGCATGGTCTTTGTTAGTTGCAATTTTGTCTTCGGAAAATGTCGCGACAAGTTTTTTGTATTTACGATCTTTCTCGAGTGGTTGGAAATCGTCGTATACTTTACGTCTAATTCAGAAACAAGTTGTGCATGCATTGCTTTTGACTAAAGCTCTTAATCGATCGTTTTCAACATGCGATGACTGATCACTACTCTCATAATATTCACAAGATTTCTTGAACAACAATTCTACTGTACGTTCGATATCGGTTTCTGGCTCAAATGCTTTGTTAATATCGCAAGGTTTCAGCAGCTTTTTCGCTTGATTGAAATGAAACATAACATGGTACGAATTTTCATTTTTACATTTTGTATTCAACGATTGCAAGTTAAACGATCAGAAGAAAGCGCCATTTTAAATTGACATATAAAGTAAAAGGATTATAAGGAAAACTGATGGGAAAATACATTATCTAAAACCAAAACTTAAAATTCAGCATGAACATACATTTACACCTAATATATACATATATACATATGTTTACTAATTAAAGTACACTAAGAAAACGTAATGTTATTTCAGTATAATTTGGCGTTGTTTCCAGTCCCCTAGTACTTCTACTTGCCACTGGACACACACACACACATACACACATACACACACACACACACACACACACACATATATATATATATATATATATATATATATATATATATACAGGCATAGACCAATTCATACCATTTCAAAAAAAAATCCAACAAAAACCTAACAGCCAGCCATGGTTCTCCCCTGAATGTGTTGCTGCCATCGCACACAGAAATCACTTTTTCCGTAGTTACCAACGTAATAGGTGCACTGAAACTAAAGTTGATTTCAGAGCCGCCAGCAACCACTGTAAAAGAGTAATAAAAAATGCAAGTAACTATATGCTCAATCCGTTAAATCCAAAGTAGCTGAGCAGCGGCATGGTTCCCACCAGTTCTGGCAAATAACAAATAGGATCCTGAACAGAAACGTGCGTTCTATCCCAACCATTATCACTGGACCAGAGGTCATCTCGACAGCATCCGACAAGGCCAAACTATTTTCCAAAAACTTTGCGGCAAATTATACCCTGTGTTACGAAGGCCATCAACTCCCCATATTCCCTCTTATAACAGACAACACTCTATGCAACATGCACATATCTGTGCGTGAGATCGCCAAGCTAATCAAGAACCTTGACTCCAGTAAAGCAACTGGTCACGACGGTATTCCAATCATAGTGTTAAAAAAATTACAACCAGAACTTGCCCCCATACTTTCCAAACTGTTTAAGCGTTGCCTTAAAGAGAAGTGCGTCCCAACACTCTGGAAAACCTCATCAGTATGCCCTGTATTTAAGAATTCAGGTGATTAGTCATCC
Source organism: Euprymna scolopes (assembly GCF_053919585.1). Classification (NCBI taxonomy): domain Eukaryota; kingdom Metazoa; phylum Mollusca; class Cephalopoda; order Sepiida; family Sepiolidae; genus Euprymna; species Euprymna scolopes. The sequence continues at coordinate 2,635,157 of NC_136506.1, forward strand.
CTCTCTCAGTACAGACCAATAAGTTTCCTGTGTGTCATGAGTAAGTTGCTGGAATCTACAATAAATAGAGAAGTAGTCAACCACCTCAGCAGAAATAACCTTCTTAGCGACACGCAATATGGTGTCCGATCTTCTAGATCTAACGGTTATATCTCATACGATTGGCGAATCTCTTGACAAACGCTCCATTTCTAGGGCAATTGTTCTCGACATATCAAAGGTCTTCGATAAGGTTTGGCATAAAGGCCTACTACACAAGATTTCCAGCTAAGGTATAACTGGAAATGTTTTCTCGATCATTAAGTCATTTCTCTCAGATAGGCTCATAAGAGTAGTGGTTGATGGGCAGAAATCAGAGGCCCACAGTATTAATGCTGGAGTCCCTCATGGCTCCATACTGGGCCCAACTCTCTTCCTGATCTACATCAATGATCTCCCAAAACACATACTAAAATCTTTCGTTGACATCTATGCTGATGACACGACTATCTATGGTAACACATCAAAGACCGTAAATGATCATGTTCTCTCTGATTCTCTCTCCTCTGATCTTGAGCGCGTGGTACAGTGGGGAAAGAGGTGGTTGGATACCTTTAATGCATCTAAAACCAAGCTCCTATCTTTACATCATAAACGCTCTGATCCATATCTGGCATCAATTAAAATGGATGGCTCTTGAATAAATCTTACATTCTCACTGGCTATCCCACCTATATAGGGCTTTTCAAGGTATTTTAAGGGTCCAAAATGGGTCAAATTTACCCAAAAATTAGCCAAAAATGAACGAAAATCACGGATAATCTCCAAAATGCAGGTATTATATCTCATCGGGCTCCTATAAACACTCCTGTATGGCTTTTTACAGTTGGAAGACTGAAATAACCACCCTGTTATCTTATCCATTTGTATTTAGGGTATTTAGAGATCTTTGGGGGATGTAAAAAGGGTCAAAACAATCCAAAAATGACAAAATTACGCTTTACGGTACATAACATATGAATCATTAGTTCATTCATCAATGATACTTTTTAGAAACATCGTAACTTTACTACATCAACTTCTCAGAAAGTAATTAATTGTAAATTGAACATTGAATGTCAATAAAATGTTGTCCAAGAAGAGTCTGAATTCATATTGTTCTCATAGTTACCCAAAAGTTGATGAAAATGGCCCTCGATTCGCTATTTCTCGATTTGTAACCAATATATTGAATAACTTGATAAAAGGTATGAGTAATTAGCAAAGAGATTATTTTGTTATTTCAAGACACAGCTTCACTTCACATTACTTTAAAATCATTCAACAGTAAAATATCAATATAATGCATTAAAGAGCTCGTCAATCACATCATTATTCTCTAGCACAAATACTTGTTTTCCTCTTGGCAAGTTCCATGCACCAATGACATTGCACGACAAAAATTGAATTTTCAATATCTTCTGCTCTTCAATTCGGGAAGGATACTGCCATGTTTCCTTTCTATTGTCGTTGGGAAGTGGTTCCAAATATTCTACAATGTATTCATACCCGATCTGTTTAATGAGTAGTTCAAATTGTTTGAGGTATCATGCTCTGGCAATTGGTCACTTATATCCTCCACTTCAAATTGATCATCGTCCAAATCCAAACGATTGTGCAGTTCTTGCTCTGCCAGAAACCGTTCATGTTCCATATCGACGTGGAAAGTGTCAATGAGCCATTTGCGAGAGAGAGACTTTTGATCGACAAAGAATCTTCGTTCATGTACATCAAATTCATCAGGATTCACATCTTTTAAAAGTATATTGGGAAGGACATGGTGCTCTCGTTTCCATTTAATCATATTCACACGTCTGGAACCCTTTGCTTTGTAGACATCTTTGTCGTAAATTTTTAGCGATCAATCAAGTTCATGTTTTATCCCAGGTATTGTAACATAACGAACATCACTTCCAAAGGCTTTCTGCCACAATTGTAGTAATTGCAAGGAGAACTGGTAAATATGATTTTTCTGTGCCGTGGTACCATATTTGGCAGCATGATTTTGCACAGCTTGAACACATTCAGCCTCAGTTGGAAGAGAATCAAGCAGAAGATAAGTTCAATCGTCGTAATTATAATCTTCGTCAATCTGCCCTGCTATACCAGCCATGTTCATTGCATTTTACTAACTGAAAAAGAAAGCAAAGTTCAATCAAATTCACAATTAATGCAATGCAATGTTATCGTGTCTATTTAAAGATGGCATTGCACTGTAACAGAAAGAAAACCTTTCCTTATTTGGTAATTTTCCATCTATAACTCAAATTAAGCCTCCTTTTTGACAACCTATGTTGATTCTTAGGGACTTTTTGACTCTCTTTGGCTAAATCGGCCATACTTAGCACCTTTTAAAGCTCCTTATACCCCTCATTAACAGTGCAAAAGTTAGGAGAGTGCCTGCTTCAAGCATTTCCCAACAGTTTCTGCCATGTAGAGGTGTCTTTGGGCCCATGGGAGGTGCATTTTGGAAAATCCGTGATTTCCGATCATTTTTGGCTAATTTTGGGGTAATTTTGACCCATTTTGGACTCTGAGATACCCTAAAAACCCTATACTTGTGGGATAGCCAATGGGAATGTTAGATTAAATGATACAAATGCATTTATAGTCAAAAAATCCACCCTGTGGCTTTCAATAAGTGATTAAGTGTGTTCGGGGGCGAAATTTGGGCCATTTTCACGCGTCAACGCGGTCAAATCACGTTTGGGGCCAGCGACCCTCCAATTTTGACCCGTTTTGAACAACATCACGTGTTCCCATCTATTTACATATAAATGAAGATAATAAGCCACTTTTGGCATTTATTTGAAAAATTTTGTTTCTATAGCCTACCCCTACTAAAAACAGCCTATCCTGCATTGGCAGAGTACAAAATAGACTTCGTGGCTTAGTGGGGGATGCCCTTGTCTCTACCCTGCAACCTCTTTCCCACAGAAGAGACGTAGCGAGCCTGTCATTGTTCTATCGTTATTTCCATGGCAGGTGCTCGTCTGAGCTCCATTTTCTGGTCCCTCCTCGCCAATCTTTTTCAAAAAACACCCGATTAGCTGAAACCACCGTCAATAATTTTCCCCACTCCCTATCTGTGCCTAAATCAAAACGTAGATACCATGAACAAAGCTTCTTTCTTAAAACTGCACGCCTGTAGAACTCTGTTCCGCTTGCCTGCTTCCCTCCCGACTTCAACCTGGATGTCTTCAAGTCCAACACAAACAAATTCCTGATGAATCGCCCCCCCCCCCTAAGTAATGACACCTTACCAATTCTCCAATACTATTGCTACACTATCCCTTTGATTACTGTACACACAATGACCCTTATCCCGGAGCGGCCATTGGGCCTTTATAACTGGTGAACTCCATGTAATATATATATATATATATATATATATATATATATATATATATATATATATATATATATATATATAATAAAAATTACAATTAAATTTACCAAACTTTGTCTCGGCAGCCGTATTAAATGCATACCTTATTTTCTTTTAATCATATTATGTGAATTTTTCTCCCTTTTCCTTGTACATATTTGTGAATTATTCCACGGATTTCCGCCTTTCGGATCATTTTGGACCATCTTCCAATTACGCGATTTCCTTGGATCTTACTTGTGCGAATGACGTTTAATTATCTTTCTTGGATTTACATTTTTGGATTTTACCGTCATTGGATACTGTACCTTTCATCAGACTATCCATTCACGTGAAATCACCTTTTTCTTCACCGCATTCCCTCTCTTTCACTTTTTTGTTATCAAGTAAGATATTTGACTTACTTTTAGTTTCATCAAATACTTTTGTGTGAAAAAAAAAAAAACGACCCCGCATTTTGTTAATTCCTACCCTCTGATGGGAAGGAAAGTATTTCTTTGAAACTCCGCGGATTAAGGACTATCCACTTATGAAGTGTTTCCTTTTCAGATTAAATATGTTGTTAACACTTTTTTAAAGTGTTTTTTAACTATTTGCTCTTATATATATATATATATATATATATATATATATATATATATATATACCATTTTATATTTCATTTCAATCAAGCGGAAAGCCACTGAAAGCTTGCGATATTACGAAGCATTTGAGCCAGGCCAGGAACCACTATCAAACGTTCAACAAATCTTATATGCGTTTGTATGTTAGTCAACAACTGTCGAAATACGCAACAAACTCTGACAAAATTGGAATAGGGTAAAAGGCAGAGTCTCAGATGATAAATACCCCAAAATTGTCCAAACACATTAATTCATTGACCGTCAATTGCGCCGCTTTTTACAGGGACATGTTATCATCTCATTATTTGCAAAGTCACCATACGCCTTGCAATGACTAATCTTATTTCGAACGCCGGCGACGCAGTTTGTTGTGATAGGGTGCGGCAACTAAACTGTTCGCTTTTTTTCAGTTCCTTTCCCAATAAGAGTTACATGTTCCAGCCCCCTTGCTTACTAAATATTTTGCGCTCACACAGGTACACACTCATATTTTCATTTGTTTACGACGTTTGAAACATGTTTTATGCTCTGCGTTGTTCAATACGCTTACGATAAAACCTCCTCACACTCGAGCAACGCAGGTGATCCACGCTATTATATGCCTAAAAAGTGTATTCCAATAAAGTTTACAGGGTTAATCAAAACACTAAACTAAAAAATTACATAGATAGTAGGTCTTTGATTGCCATAAAATAATCTCAACCAATAAGATTACATCCCGGAAAATCGTTTTTTAAATTCGTCCCCAATTTCCTTGAATATGCCCATCGTTCGACCAAACCACTGACTTAACTTACCTCTCCCTCATTGCCCGAATACTGTTTGTCCAGTGATAAGTTGTCATAACAACAAGTCATCGCCCTCTCCTATTCCTCGTATATAAATATATATATATATATATATATATATATATAATTATGCATATAAATATATATTTTTATACATATATCTATGTCTGTCTGTTTGTCTTTCTGTATGTATGTCTGTGTACATTTTCCTTCGCAATAACTCTGTTAATTTTCAGTCTACAGACTCGAAATTTGATATACGGGGTACTGAGAATTTGGCAAAATCTATGTGATTGGTTTTCGACCAGAAATTTGGCTGTTAAGTAGTCAAAGTTCAACGATTTGACCTTTGCGAACTCTACCAAACTCCTCCGATAATTTTGGGTCTACACATCTGAAACTTTAAATATAGGTACCTTGGACAGGGATCTAACTTAATAATTCTATATGAGCCCAAAACAATAAATTTTAAGGGGGTCATAATGGGGTCAAATTTTAAAAAATTGACTCCTTTTTTTTGCTCAGCATACACCTCCAAACACCCGGGCAACGCCGGGCACCAATGCTAGTATATATATATATATATATATATATATATATATATATATATATATATATATATATATATATATAAAATCATTCTAATTAAAAAAAAACAATGACAGAGACACCTGTTCAAAATAAATGAGTTTTTAATATTTCAAATATGCTTAAGTTCTTTTACGATTAGGTCAATCGCTCAGACGTTCCTTCATGTTTTAAGTTTAAATTGTCTTTATTATAATTTGACTAGCATCGGTAATCGGCGTTGCCCGGGTCGACGTAAAGTTCCATTTTTGAACATGTACTGTACTAAGGATAATAATCATTTTCATTGTGGGTACTGTCTCACACACATTCACAACAATTTACCCCACACACACATTCACAACAATGTACCCCACACACACATTCACAACAATGTACCCCACACACACATTCACAACAATTTAAAAAAACCAAAAAAAAACAGATAAAAACATGTAAATGTAATCGCCCAATAAAAGAAGTAAGTGATACCGTCTTCACCAGGTGAGGTTATTACAATAGCAAAACTAATTTATTTATGGCAGTCCGTAATGGCTACACTTAGAAATATGCGAAGGGAATGCGTTATTATATCGGAGCCCACTTATATATTTCCTCCACCCTATCTTCTCCCTTCTTGCCGTCGATGGCCGCTAACAGTCGAATAAAGTAAAAGTTTTTTAAGGAAATATTCTTTTCTTGGGGAAGTTCTTCCACCGGCTATGAACAGTCGTAAAAATGTAATAAAATGTAGATAATAAGTTTTCTTGAGAAAAACATTTCCTGTACTTTCATCTAACAATTTACGCTTTTCGTCAATATATTTTTACGTATTTTCTTTCAGAAATATATATATATATATATATATATATATATTGTGTACAGAAAATTGTTAGTTGAGGCAGATCATTGGTACCATCGGTTTCAAGCCCGATAATAAGGCCCGTTTAAGGTATCCTTATCAAGCTCTCTTCAACTAATATTAGCTGGAGAGAGCTTGATAAGGATACCTTAAACGGGCCTTATTATCGGGATTGAAACCGACGGTACCAATGATCTGCCTCAACTAACAACTTTCTGTACACAAAATATAAATACGCTCTTACAATTTGGATTTTCCTTTTAATTGAGCCCTCTGCTGGAATTCTTTTTCCAAAAAAAACTAATCATATATATATATATATATATATATATATATATATATATATATATATATATATATATATGCAATTTCGGTGCACTCCCCAATAAAACCTGACTGGAAGTCCTATAAAAATAAAACAAGAAAAACTTACATCTAAGAATTTACGACGAAAAAAGGAAAACTTTCCTTTTTTCGTGAAGAAAAAAAAAATGTTGATAAATATTTCACAAATAAAAAATAAAACATAACAAAAACATATGTAAAATAAAACAAATAACAATATAATAAGTCCTGTAATGGTTGGTTTTTGTTAGTTTTGATTATTAACATTTGTATTTTTTCAGGCTTTTTGTTTTAAAGCGTCTGTAACAACGCTCGGATTTAACCGATGATTGCCGGTCTCGTACGATCTATGCCTGACTGGAAATCGCGAGAATAAACAACAACTTGTCGTTCAATATATTTCCCAAAAATTAATATAAATAAGCCATAAAGTTTATTTTTATGTAAGTAAATGTATGTTGGAAAGTTCAAATAAAGTTTATAATGTAATTGAAGAAAAAACAGCTCGTTTTCTTTATTATTTTAAAAATTAAACTGACATTAATTTCAAAATCTCGATACCGGCGTTTATCTAACTTTATTATAAAAGTTAGGTAAACGTTCATAAACATATTAATGGGGACAAACATTTCATAAATCTAATAAAAAAGTATTTTAAGTACAAATGCAGACTATATAAATACAACCTATGAAAAACGGTTCATTCTATACGGTTTTGATCATGCGTAGCTATAAATATGCCGGGTGTCACTTCCGAGAAATGGTTTTGTAAACTAAGGAAGACGAATCTTCAAGATTAACGAATTTATTATTGCTTGAAATTTTACGGTAATCGTTTGATGAAAAAAGTCAGTTAAAAAAAAATTAAAAATTGTTATAAAATATTAAATAAAAGAGAAGTTCAAAATATACAATACTATTTTTAGTATCCGTGTTGCCATATCAACATGGCGGTTCATTTGGCGTAAGATTTGGATGGTAATGGTGAGTTTCGTATGTGCAATGTCTTTTGGGTGTAGTTTAGCATAATTTTATTTTTGTAAATGGTCACTTATAAAAAAAAATTACACCCCATAGATTAACTATAAATTATTGTTTTTCATTTGATACCAAAATTAATACCATTAGAATAATCGTTTATGAGGAGTTTTGATTATTAGATTAGCCAATCAAAACTGTTCATATTGTCCACACACATTTTGGTTTTATATATATATATATATATATATATATATATATATATATATATATATATATATATATTTGAAAATAAATAACATTGGTATTATATACGCGTATGTAATAAATGCATTTTAAAAGATCCTTTGTATATCTCGGATATATATCTCTGTAAATTAAACTCTTGTAAATTCATTTACGCATTTGTATACGCAGTACGTCTGCATGTATATTTGTCTGTCAAGTTTAAATTGTAAATATATTTTCATGAATAAATACAGTGAATATATGGAATCATTTTAAGAATATTTGTTACGTATATTTTCTTTTTTAATTTAACAAAATACACAGGAAATAAAGTACGACAAACCTAAGAATTTTAATAAAATATTTTAATAAGAAAAAAAAAAAGGCGCATGTGAAGTGATGGATCGTCTGTTTTCTGTCGCCTTCTCGTGAATACATCGAGTGTTTACCATTTGTTCACGGAAAACTCATTATTTCCAGGCGGTTGAGACGCTTGCAGCGATTCTACACTTAAGAGGCAATCAGCCCCGGCTAAAAATACGGAATATTAAATCTCGTCGTATGAATGGGCATCGACAAAAAAAAAAAAAGAATCATAATCGTTTTATCACGCGCCGTTCTGCACGAAATGAACAAGAGTAGGTACATAACTAACCAAAAGGTAAGAATCAGTGTTATTCTATCGCTAAGAGGCATGAATCGGGAGAAATAAAATCATAATAGGAAGAACGACTAGAAAAAAAACAAGGCGGCAGTTTCTTCTTTAAGCCTGGCTGATATCGTTTTTTGCAAAGTAAAAACTTATGCACAGCTTACATTAGACTAACATCGGGAAATCTGGAATGGTTTTTGAATAGAAAATAATGCACAGGATACAATGTAATGTTTTTTTAAGTAAAATATAATTTAGGTAGTGTTTCTTTATCCTTTTTGGACCTATTTTATTTACATGGACCCGCAAAGTACGAAATAATCTGTCAGTTAAGAATAAAGACAAATAAATAAATAACAGTTATGTACATAACAACAGCATCACCACCACCACTCCCACCACCACCGCCAATAATAATAATAATAATAATAATAATAATAATAATAATAATAATAATAATAATAATAATTTCGTTTATCAACGTCCCTTTGGAAAGGGATGGGATTCATTTCCAGAGGATTTCCCTCAATCCCGCCTTCAAACCAGGGGCTTCAAAGATCAAATGTTTTCCTAAGGATGTTAGTGTTACCTACAATAGCAAAGGTGTGAAGGCCGCCTAAAACATCGGAGATTTGTAGTTTTTTTCAATTGTCCTTCCAGATGCCTTGATACTACTCCTAGTGTACCAACTACGACCGGGATTATTTGTGTTTTAACTCTGTGTACACGCCTTATCTCCAAGACCAATAAACCATAATTGCTCCCCTTCTCGTTCTCCTTCTCTCTCACATTATCTCCCAAGAAGAAGAAGGATAAGAAGAAGAAGAAGTAAATGAAAAATCCTTGACTACGAAGATTAACTCACATTGTACACCTACAGGCCGGTCATTGGTGCGTGACCGACCCACGTCTTAAATTCAATGTCCTGGAAACGGTCGCGTATGAAGGTTTGTCGATTAGCCGTTTTTCTGTCTAGGTGAAGAGAAAAAGCCTACCTAAGATGTTGGATGTAGCTGACTCGTCCTATTCCTAGAATGACGTCTTGATGCTTGAGGGTTTGGCATTGTTGGAATCTTCTTCTCTAAGTCTGCTTCATTTATTAATGTAGACATTTAAGGCAAAAAAAAAAAACCAAAAAAAAAAACACGCATAATGCAAACAACACGATGGTAATATATGAGAAATATAATTAACTATTTATTTTTTTAAGAAAATGTAACAATACTTTTACAAAAACAATTTACAAGTGATAACGTTCACAATCAAAAATAACTAACCTTAAATAGTACTGAGGGAGGAGGTGCCCCTATGCTCTCATTTATGGAGAGACAAAAATATACCCCTGCTGTCCAGACGATAAAAGAGATCGAGAAAAGGAAGTGAATTGTGGGATTGCATGCTAGTTGCTTATTTCTTTGTATTCCTCCGCTCATGGCCAAATCACCCCCCCCCCTTGCCCATGCTGAGTGGGTGATAATAACCATCACAACCGGTGCACTAAGATATAGTGCCACAACATTAGGTACACGAACTAACCGCACATATGGAAACTGCTACAAATGTAAAAACACAAAGAACTTCGCATAAAAACTTAAAAAAATGTATAATCGTATGTTAACACCCGTGCACCTGTACCTTCATCTCCCCACATTTTTTTTGTATTTTCATTTGAGTTTAAGTGCGTGTACGTGCCACTATCCTTTATTTAGTGGCTCTTCACTATCTGAACACCAAGCTATCTTTGAGTTCTATTTGAGTTTGATCGCCTAAATATTCTTATGCGTGTGTGTTTGTGTCATACGTGTATTTCATCATACCTTATCATTTGGTTTTGTGGTCTACCTGGAATTCATCTGTTATTAGATGGAAGCTGGAAACATGTTTGAAAGAATGCATTTTACTCCAAAACGATAGTTGGTTTTGTATACAGTTTTTATTCACTTTCCAGGTGTCGACCGCAGAAGAAGGAAAAGTAAGTGTCTTTGCTTGTGGTTAATTCTAGTGTCTTTTAGGAAATACGTTATCTCCCTGCCAAGGAACGGGAGGACTTGTTAAACCGTCTGCTCTCTTTGACGTCCAAGTTCAACTCTACTACAGCCAAACAGATCACGTAGTAAAAATCTTGTCTTTCTGGTCAGTAATCTTTAGAACTTCCGGTACAACTTATCCATTTTGTGTCTCAATAATGTTTTGGCAACTTTTATCAAAACATAGCCCCACCTCTTATCTATTGTTTACCTTGCCCGTTAGATAGATACATAGAGCGAGACAGATAGATCGACAAACACACTACGGATAATTTCTCTTGTTCCACAACGACATAACATTCCTTCCCTTTTTTATCAAAATGCATGGCGAAGAGTATTTGCTACATCGTCTACTACTTTCATCAAACTAAGAAGGAAATACATATATACACACCCCACTAGCAATGAAAGCTGTCATCTCATAATGCAATAAATTATTATTTATTGGGTTGTGATATGACAGAGAAATAAAATAAAATGGCATCATCAATTAATGACATGTTTCGCTAATCCTTGTGCTCTCTGTGACCTCATGGCATCTAAATAAACCAATTTTCATTTCAGGAGAATCCTTTACACGTAGTTGATAAATCCCCGACAATCTACCAAAGAACAAAACTCGAGCTCCATCTGCCTCATAAGCACTGACAATCATCGTCCCTGGCTTTAAAGGCCAGCTTTTCTGTCCACACGTGGAACAAAAAAAATAACATCTCATGTCATACCCCCTTTATATCATTAACATTCAATTATACTATTAACATTTAGGGAAACACAGAAAACCTGTTCTACTCTATCTGATGGTCAGCACTCTATCTTCCAAAGTACCTGCTAACTTCATAATTCTATTTACGGATACATAGTCTTAGATACTAAATTTGGTATCTTTAATTATGTATAGGGCAACATTTTACTTCTAAAGTTGTTACGTGTCGGCGACATATGTATTTCATTCTTTATTCCCATCTCCTCTGAGTGATTCGCAACATAATGACCACGTTTGACATTCGATCCGTTCGACCCTTACGCCGTTTAAAGGAAGCATTCCATTGTGTTTTCTAATGTTAATCATTCACGAACAGAAAACCAGCTTCTGTCGACAGAATATCAGATTCTCTGCTATGTTAGATAACTTTTTCCAAAGTTGGTAATCGGGACCGGCACTTTCACGCCCATAGCTTCGTGGAAAACCCGGATTTCCACCAATTAAGCACCCACATTTGTTGTACGTTTATTCTCCTCGACATTAACAGAAATAACAACTAGAATAATAAATTCGAATCACTCCTATAAAATAATAAAATAAATAACGCACACGTAATTCTCCTCCCTAAGATTCTAATATTATAAATATGGTGACCGTACGTTACGAAGAATTCTATTCAAGCCTCAATTTGTTTCTTTTAATTTCCCGATGTAGATTATCTTACTCAGTATTTACCATTTTTTATTTTTTTAAATTGGCTTTATCCTCTTAACAATTAGAGAAAATGATACAACAAATACAGTTACATGCAAAAAATGATTCCCTTTATTAAATCAAGACACTTTTCTTCACAAAGCCTCGTTTTACCAAGAACAAAACTTAAACACACTGTGCTCTGGGAAGACGCAACATCCAACGTGTCGAAGATTGTTTTAGTAGTCTCTACTCCTTCCTGAAGCAACTCTTCTTGTTCCTCAGTGAAACGTTTAAGTGTCTGGTTCACATGCGTAAATCTGTGTGAATTTTGATCCCTGGATATTATAGACTACATTTTCGATCTTTTATGTTACATCTCTTAATTTCCAACATTTTATTTAAAACATATTTGAAATACCCTTTCTCTTCAAATATAACTTTCGCTGTTTGTTTACCTGCTGGGGTTTGCCGTAATCCTGTATATTGAAGAAACTGCTATAGAACTGTTTTTCCGTTGGTGATCCATAAGCCTTCCTTAACGCTTAAGGGTGTCTACAAAGGGATCTGCTTGGCTGTGTATTCTCGGATGATATTGTGGGGTTGTAAATTTTTTATGTAATATGTCTCAAAAAACGCTTGGAACTCCAAGGACATGGAATTGTGTCACTAACCAGGCAATCGACAAAACGACGAAAATGAGTAACAAACTCATGTAAGAAGTTAATGGTTACCGTTGTGTTGTGTTTCCTACATCATAGCATCTCTGGTTATTTGAAAGAAACTATCCACTACGATCAAGTAATTGAATTTATACAGTAGTCTCGTAAAGTTTCTATGTATCCTAGACCACGGTTGTTTGGAGTTTGACCATTGTTTGTGGATAATCATTGGTGCCTTTGCAGCTAGAGGTACAAGGGACAATACTATTAGAGTAGAAGACTTTCTGGTATCTTGCTACGAGAACAGTAGAGGGGGAGATTTTTCCTGCGTGTAGTGTCCGTTGAGAATACCTACATCGAGAGGGCAAGGCTGCAATATGTTCATCAATTAAAGTACTGGTTAAACATGCTTTGAAGCCTAGCGAAACTTATAATAGTTAAAACTTTTTTAACGCTAAGTGTAACAGAGCGTCTATGAACGTGTATGAAAAAATCAGCAGCAACCGAAGCATAAATGGCCACCAAAGGTTGTGCCAGAAGCAAAAGCAGCTGTTTGAACGCGTAAGAAAATTAGAAAATGTGCTCAGGCTTTCGTCGTGAGAAAAAAAAAAGAAAGAAAAATGGACCACGTGGCCAAGAGCGGAAAGAAAAACAACGAGTGATAGGGACGTGTGGCCTCGTGGTGGCAACGATAGACTTTTAAGTTTTGTTGATCTATTATCATGACATGAACAGTGAAAAAAGAGAAGCAATTGTTCTTTGAGAAGTAATGGAAATAAAAACTATTTGCGAAAACAGGAAAAAACGAGTTCGGTTTATTAATTTTTATTTGTTTCTTTGTTTTCCGACGATAGAAGACGGCGTGTGAATCCGAGAGAGTTAAAAACTGTAACAGACACATTTAGAGCGTAACGGCCACGTCGCATATGAAGAAGAATCTAGCAATATATGCATCTCCAACTAGGTTATATGTAGCAACAATAATGGGCGAGTGGTGAATTTGTAAACATATGATATTCTCACGTGTGAGTAGTTTTCTAGCACGGGAGAGAGCCTCCTTCTTTTCAACAACCTCGCCCATGTCACCAGTGTATTTTTCCAGCACGCGTTGCCTGCGAACTTAATGCCGATTGGTTTGAACAATAGACTCACAAATAGGACGTTATTACTCAAAGCAATCGATCACCGAGAAGGTATTTTTTACGTGGAAGCCACCACTTATTAAAGCCCAAATCATCTCGACGATAAGGATCGATGAGTCGAATGTAGTCTCCGAGACGACTTCGTATTAATTGTTGTGGAAATGGAGTAGAAATGGATTACGTAGGAGGCGGGTCAGCAAGAACTTGTTTACGCTGGACCTGAAGACGACAATATCGTAGTAAGTTAGAAAGCAGGCAGGTAGAGCGAAACTTAGTTCCACAGGCGAGTAGTTCTATGACAGAAGCTTTGTTGATAGAAATTGTGTTAAGATTAAGGCACAAATAGAGTGGTGGAAAGTGTTTATCGTTGTTGTAGCGTGATGAGGATGTTTAGTGTAAGTTTGGCAAGGGGAGACCATAGATTCAAGCTCAGACGAGCACTTGACATTGACATAACGACATAACATTGACAAGTTCGCAACGTCTTTCATGTAGGAATGAGGTTGTAATGGAGGAAAATACTTCCTAGGTTTCGAAGCCGGTTTTGAATTTTCGCAAGGTAAGATAGAGTACTCAGAGAAGCTCCAGCCCAGATATGGCAGCAACCCTCCCTTTAAGGACATTTTATGCTCTCAGGTAGGTAGAGAATTGCGTTATAATTTTCATATAACAGGGGACGTTAAAAAGACGCAATCATTTTTCCGGCGATTTTCGAAATATATGTAGGTCTACTATTTCAGGTCAGGAGTAAAAATCAGACTCTGATTTTTTACAAAACAAGCAGCCTCATTTAGACGAGAGTCATGCATATTAATTGGGACCATGTTAAGTTCGGAGCTTTTATGGTTCAAACATTTAAGATAAAATTTGGGTGCGTTACAATTAACGTTTTACTTCATTGCACCACGTGCTCAAGGTTTGAGAAGAGACTCAAAGAGATCTTGATCGTTGATGATTATTGAAGGTTTCCATAGATCGTAGTGTCATCTGCGTATATTTCGATGACTGAGCTTACAACGTGATTTGGGAGATCATTGATGACGATAAGGTAGATTGGCTAAGGGTGGTAACTTGTACAAAACTTGTAAGATCACGTTGAATCACGGGTTCTCGTCAGGTCACCGACTTTAAGCAACCACAACTCTATCCATTACCAGATGGGTGACCATTTAGGAAGGCGAGACGCTGTATGTACTGCGCCGAGTCGTAGACATTCCCAGGTTGGTAACCGGATACGAATTTAATTACTGGGGGTGGATGCACCCCTTATCCAAACGGAAAGCAACTTGAAACTACCGTTTACACTTGTCTTTCTTTTTTTTCTTTTTTACACAGTGATCACCACTTATCAAGGCCCGGAAGCCACTCAGGAATAAGGGTTATTGCAAGTTCATTACGTTAGTGTGGAGATTTGATGGAGTGTTTTCCCGGTATTACCATGGATCTACAATTAAGAGAGACGTGGACGCTACTTAAACTGCAGGATCGCTGAAGTTGTATGATGATATCGTGTAATTTTTAAATAAAGTTATTACCCTCAATAATTGGGCGTTTGTTTAGTGTTTATATATATTTAACGAGCTCTTTTTTAAGTGAGATCTTTGAATATAATAAATTTTATTTATATATATATATATATAAATAAAATTTATTATATTCAAAGATCTCACTTGTCCTCTCCCCGCTCATAACCCCCACCCATGTTACATTATAACTTTGTAAACGAAATAAGAAAATGTTTTTGTTTGAAACATCAGTTCTCGACGATAATTCTTGGCCTGCAGACGTAATCCCCCAACGCGGGTGATTACAGAAACATGTATGCACATATGTAGCCATCAATGTTTGTATAAATAAATTTCATATATATATATATATATATATATATATATAAATAGATTTCATATATATATATATATATATATATATATATATATATATATATATATAAGTTTTCCAAAGTGATCTGATGGAATTTGAACACGAATTAGTGAGCTCACAATTTTACTACGATCAATATGTAAGGCTACTTGCATATTGTATACGATTGAATGCATACAATTGATGTATACTTATGCCGTTATTTCTAATCTCAAAAAGAAATGCAATTGAATTACTAACAAAACATGTTATCTATATTTCCACATTGAAGAGCGGCATTTAATGCCTGTCTTTATAAAGATACATACATATATATACACACACATACACACGCATACACACACACATATATATATATATGTATATGCATTGAAATCTATACATATCCGTGTAAATAGGCAAATGTGTATTTTCCATGCATATTTTTCCAATAGGAAAATCTATAGCGCAAGTCAGACATTCTTTGACATTCCGTAAAAAATACGAAAAATCGCTTATAAAACTCCTGACCGAGTCAACAGAATGAACATATATAAAAAATGCTCTTACAAAGAAAAAAAGATTACATTCCTTTTGGGCAACGAAGGAATCAATTAAAGTAAAAATGGTCGGCTAACTGTAGCAGTGCCGCTTGGTTGCAATGGTCAGGGTACCGATCGATGGCGAACAGTCTTTGATCTGGGACGAATAACCGATCGATGCTTCAGTATGTAATTGATAAGAAGAAATTGTGAGAGCTTCAAGATGGCGGACGACGATCGGCAAAGGAAAGTGTAACATCATATACTGAAAAATAGAAAATCAGAACAAAAAGAGAGCGAACAAGACGTGAAGCATGATGTAAAAACGAGACGAACGAAAATAAGAACATAATAAAATATTATAAGCTTGATGAAATGAAAATGACAGAAATTAGTAAATGAAATAAAATTCTTCAGAAAATTAATAAAAATTTATAGGAGAAATAAACGTAGTTTATGACCATACCCACTAACACACAATGTAATGCTGCACACAATGATGTAAACCTATGTATAGGTCCAGGTCAATAAATCGAACACGAATATATATATATATATATATATATATATATATATATATAAATATATATGAATAAATATTTGGAGATACAAAATTTATAGATACATTTAAATAAAAGGGGCGGAAATCTCTCAAAAGCTCTTTCGACTATCATCTCGTCAGGAGAGAATCGATAGTATAAAAAAATATTAGGCATTATGTTATTTAATTTTATACTATCGATTCTCTCCTGACGAGATGATAGTCGAAAGAGCTTTTGAGAGATTTCCGCCCCTTTTATTTAAATATATATATATATATATATATATATATATATATATATATATATATATATATATACTAGCAAAGTACCCGTCGCTGACTGGGTTCAAAAACAGCCTACAGAAAATGGACTCTGATTTATGAAAGTATGATAGGTTATGAAAAGGAAGGGTTGTAATGAGATAGATTCGAATTCGGGGGTATCAAAACAAAAGCAAAATATGATTAAAGTAAAAATAAAATAGATAAACCACATGATTTATTATACCATACCTGTTCACACTGAAACACTTATCACAATATTCTGTGGATCTATATTAAAAACCTTGTTAAACTTTGTGACATATTTCCCTTCTATGGAAGTCAGGCGAGAACGAACACCCCCATTATACCATATTTCTTCAAACTGAAACACAATTATAAATGTATACTTTAGCAGATAGATATGAAAAGTCTTTATTAAAGGTTGTGCATATTTCCATTCTATGGAGGCCAAGCGCGAACGCCGACCCCACATTTTTATTATACTATCCCTATTTAAGTTAAAACATAATTATCAAAGTATTATTATGTACATCTATGAAAAGTACTTCTTTTAAACTCCTCCGCCTAACGTTCACAGGAAACATGAGTTGGAACAATTACATTGAAAGCATTGCCAGGACATCTGCGAAGAAGGTAGACTCTCTCTACCAGGCTAGAAAGTAATGCCCGAAAGTATCCTGCATCTCTCTGAGGCTACCATTCGCTCATGTATGGGGCATTGTTGTCATATTTGGGATGGTGCACCTGCTACTAGTCTCTCAGTCATAGACAAGGTTAAAAAAATCGCAACCTGATAGGTCCTGAACTGTCATCTAAACTGCATCCCTCTGCTTGTTCTATAAGTATTTTGATGGTGAATGCTCTGACGAACTGCAAGCACGTGTGCCCCCACGATGTAAATACACTCGACAAACCCGACAAGCAGCTAAATCCCACACCTACACAGTGGAGATCCATAGATGTAGGAGACCTTTCTACTCCAGTAGTTTCCTCCCTAGAAGCGCTAGACTTTGGAATTCCATTCCGGCTTCCTGCTTCCCCAAATGTACTGACGTGCAGAAGTTCAAGTGTAATCTGAACTGATATATTACTGCCCAACTCCCTACATAGTACCCCAGTAGCTTATGCCCCTGATAGTAGCCCCTACATCACAGTTGCAATGAGTATTGTTTGGGGAGAAAATGTAATATATATATATATATAATAATAATAATAATAATAATAATAATAATAATAATAATAATAATAATAATAATAAGACAAGCTACCACGTGTAGGCATCTAGACGACCCATGTAGATTATGCCTTCATGAAAGATTTGCTATCCTGTACTTTAAAGAACCCCAACATCTATTAAACTGTAGAAGAGAAATAGCAACTGTCTTCATAAAATAAAATTTACTCTAGGATAGCGATACAAAATAGTTTTAAAACTAACAAAAACAATAGAAAATAAACAAATAAATAAATTAAATAAACATGAATATACATAAACGATCACACATATATGTATGTATGTATATGTGTATATAAATGTGCATATATGTTTGTACACATATGTATATTTATATATAAACTAACAAAAAAAAAACACTAACCTAGTTTTAAAACAGATCCTTTGTCCGATAAAATGCATGCCCATTGCCTGATATGAAGGGGCGCGGTGGATACTAGAAAGCTGATTGGCTAAATAAATCCTCAATAGAAAAGGACCATATAAAAACGATACACAACCACAGAATTCGCGCATAAGCCTGAGGAATCCTAGAGATGATTAAACGCCGAATATTCAGTGTAGCTTAATCGCCATATATGTTTTATAAATTACTATATATATATATATATATATATATATATATATATATATATATATCATCTTTGATTCCACTCGTGTCCGAGTATTGGGCCCCGTCCTTTGTCATCAGTCTCCTATCTTTGAGATGGGTGCTTATATATTATGTGGCTTTTAATTCCGAATCTACGTCCTCATTATACTCCCTTTCAAACTCCACGATTCTATTGTGTTCTGCCCCTTTTCACGTCTTCTTGTCCCTTGCAGTTTCCTCCAACGAGTAGGGATCAATTTGTAAGAGCCTAATTGCGCTTTTGTTGTTCATTGTAGCGCATTATTTGAACTCCTCGTGATCTCGTACCCCAGGACAGACTCTTCATATAGCATTTTTGGGGGGAGGCCTTTAATTATTCATCCTTTCATCGTGTTTTACCCAGCGGATGGCGTGATCGTCTCAACGCGGGTCACTGAGATTCGTTCCTGGTCTTTAATATGTGTGTTGTGGCTCTCTCGTGATGTTGGCCGATGGCTGATTTCAAGGTAAAAGAAAAAGGGTAAGAATGACAAGGCTTGCCTGATCTTATGTTGCTGGATCATATTGGTTGATTCGAGTCTGCCAACTTAAGGAGGGTCGACACATATAATCAACAGCACACTGACAATTGAATTGCTAAACTATATCACTTTTTGTGATGTAAGGTAAACCAGCACTAATAAGTTGAGGAAATGCAGACTTTATACCAAAACCAAACGTAGAGCGACGGACGGGAAGCAATTTCTCACAGATTTAATGATTCCTCTACCCAAACGCTGACCGGTATCCTCAATTTAAGGACCTTCAATAACAGGACACCTGGATGAACAAAAGACGACAGGGAAATTGTGTTTTTTTAACTTTATTTTTAATACTATAATCAATTTAATTCTCCGAATGACTGTTTGGAATGAAAGTATCCTTGACGGTCTTGAATTCGTGTTCTAGTCTCAGAAATTAAAAGCTAAAGTTTTCATGAAAGTTATAAACGGCAATAATTAAAAAAAGATATTTCACGATGAAGTTATGCTCAATATAAAAAAAATACAGACGCAGTCGAATAATCCAAGGGCATGAATATTGGTCTAATTTAAAGCAGACTGAAAGTTTATTGATGCTTATATGTATATATATATATATATACGTTATACTCTAAAACGCCTCTTGCAAATTGTAAGTTTTCAACAAATTTTCTCTAAGAAAAAATAATTCTGAAATAAAGAGATGATATTTATAAAATTAGGATATATAAATAAATTAAAAATATTAAAGATATATAGAATATGAGTCAACAATGAGAGAAACGAAGCTAATTAATGTAGTGAACATCAAAGTCATGCACTTAGAAGCTTGTATCGTAAGAGTATGGTGCAGCAATACTGTCAGAGACATAGTTGATTAGGTTACTATCCTGGCTCGGGATACAACGGTGTAGAAAATATAAATTATTAACAATATGTTGTAGATTCAGTCTAAGCAAACTGAAGACATGTTCCTCTGAATGCATTTAAGATTCTCTAGTACAACGGTAATTGTGTTTAGAATATACATCTCAAGTCCTAGCACATATATCTCTGAGTCATTATGGCAAAGTGGGAGATAACCAGACATGTTAAAGTAGTTAGACGAAATGAAGAAATGTAGGTTACTTTATTAAGAGCTATTATTTCTGTGTAGTTTGCGAGGAGATATGATTATAAATCGTTTTAGTCCTAAGTCCGTGTATATTTTGAATGGAAATTTCCAGTAATGGAATTCGTTTTGTTTTGTTTGCGTATGTTTGGGTCATATTTTGTATTAGAGCTTTCAGTTTATTTATAAAAAAAAATCCTATACTAAACTATTTCAGAATAGACCCCCCATCATGTTAGTGGAGTGTTGTCAAAGTATTTGCTCCAAGTTTAACTTTTTGCAAGGATCACCACGGGTAAATTCTATGAAAAAAAAAGTAAAATTGTCATTTTAAAGAAAAGTGTGTTTATAATTCGTCTGTAATCAAACACCTACAAAAATATTGGGGGTTCAACTTACTTCTAAGCGGTTAATTGAAAAATACGAAAACTAAACAATGATACGCGTAAATATTAATGTTATGTTCCAGGGATTTTGGGGGGAGGGGGACATCTGCGTGACGTTTGCACGTGCATAGGTATAGAAAGAAATACAAATAAGGAAAAAATGGTAACGCCCCATTAACAAAGTAAAAAAAAATAAACAAAAATATTATAATTGTCGTTTCGTTAATGAGATTAACAATCGAAAAAAAAACAATGCTTTCCTTAAATATTATTAATTTTAGTTTCAGGGATTGTTTGTTTGTAGGGATTAGCATCGTGGTGATACGACAATTTCTGATTATAAGCGGTTAATATTTTTGTATTTTTTTTTTTTTCACACCACTTATCAAGGCCCGGAAGCCACTCAGGGATAAGGGTTATTGCAAGTACATTACGTTAGTGAGGAGATTTTATGAAGTGTTTAATTAGGGGGGCGGTTCATTAGGAATTTGTTAACATTAGACTTGAAGACATCCAAGTTGTAGTCCGGAGGGAAGCAGGCAGACGGAACAGAGTTCCACAGGCGTGCAGTTCTAAGAAAGAAGCTTTGCTCATGAAATCCGCGTTTTGATTTAGGCACAGATATAGAGTGGGGAAAATTTTTCAGTGGATTCAGCTAGACGGGTGGACGGGTGTTTTTCGTGTAAGATTGGCGAGGGGGGACCAGAGATTGGAGCTCAGACGAGCACCTGCCATGAAAATAACGATAAAACAAGGATAGGCTCGCAACGTCTCTTCTGTGGGAGAGGGGTTGCAGGGTAGAGAAAAGGGCATCCCCCACTAAACCACGAAGTCTATTTTGTACTCTGTCAAGGCATGATAGGCTGTTTTGGCAGCTCCTGCCCAGATATGGCAACAGTATTCCATCCTTGGCCGTACTTGGCTTTTATATAGATAGAGAATTGCATCAGTAGTGAGATATCTTCTGGAGCGGTAGAAGGATCCCACCATCTTTCCAGCGACCTTGGCAACAGACTTGATGTACGTGTTCCATTTCAGATCAGGAGTAAAGGTCAAACCCAGAAGCTTGTCAAAACACGGAGCCTCACCCAGACGAGAGCCATCCATCACAATTGATGCCAGCTGGGGATCAGAGCGTTGATGATGTAAGGATAGGAGTTTGGTTTTGGATGCATTAAAGGTAACTAGCCACATCTTCCCCCACTGAACCACGCGCTCGAGATCAGAGGAGAGAGAATCGGAGAGAACTTTGTCATTTACAGCCTTTGATGTGTTGCCGTAGATGGTCGTGTCATCAGCATAGATGCCAACGAATGATTTAAGTATGTGTTTAGGGAGGTCATTGATGTAGATCAGGAAGAGAGTTGGGCCCAGTATTGACCCCTGAGGGACTCCGGCATTTCTATTGCAGGCCTCCGATTTTTGTCCATCCACCACTACTCTTATGAGCCTATCGGAGAGAAATGATTTAATGATTGAGAAAACATTTCCAGTTATACCGTAGCTGGAAATCTTGTGAAGTAGACCCTTATGCCATACTTTGTCAAAGGCCTTTGATATTTCAAGAGCAATTTCCCTAGAAAGGAAGCCTTTGTCAAGAGATTCACTAATCCTGTGGGATATAACCGTCAGCACATCTGCGGTAGATCTTGCAGAGCGGAAACCATATTGTGTGTCACTAAGAAGGTTATTCCTGCTGAGGTGGTTTACTATTTCTCTATTTAATATTGATTCCAGCAACTTACTCATAACACAGAGAAAACTTATTGGTCTGTACTGAGAGGGAGATGACTTATCACCTTAATTCTTAAATACAGGGCAAACTGCTGAGGTCTTCCAGGGGGTCGGAAAGCACTTCTCCTTAAGGCAACGCTTAAATAGTTTCGTAAGTATGGGAGCAAGTTCTGGTTGAAGCTTTTTTAACACTATAATTGGGATGCCATCAGAGGCAGTTGCTTTACTGGAATCTAGGTTTTTTATTAGCTTGGCGACCTCATGCACGGATATTTGTATGTTACCTAGCTTGTTCTGTGTTATAGGAGGAAATATGGGGAGTTGATGGCCTTCGTCGCATAGTGTAGAATTAGCTGCAAAGTTCTTTGCAAATAGTTTGGCCTTGTCTGACGCTGACGAGATAACCTCTGGTCCATTGATAATGGTTGGGATAGAACGCACACTTCTGTTCAGGATCCTATTTGTTATTTGCCAAAACTGGTGGGAACCAAGCCGCTGATCAGCTACCTTGGATTTAACAGACTGGGCATATAGCTCTCTTGCATTTTTATTACTCTTTTACAATGGTTGCTGGCAGTCCTGAAAGCAGCTTTAGTCTCAGTGCATCTATTACGTTGGTAGCTATGGAAAAAGTGATTTCTGTGCGCGATAGCAGCAGCACATTCTGGGGAGAACCATGGCTGGCTGTTAGGTTTTTGTTGAAATTTTTTAGATGGTATGAATTGGTCTATGCCTACAATTAACCATTCGGTCAGATCTGATACTATAGAGGACACTTCCTTTTTAAACATGGAGTGCAGAGGTAAATCAGATATGAATGTACGGAAGCTATCCCAGTCAGCCATAGAGTATCGGTATACAGTACGGTGGAGGGGTACGTCTGATGGCTTCTTACATTTCGTTTTTATCTTAACTGATACGACGGAGTGGTCGGAGGATCCTAGAGGAGAATGAACGGTACATGAACATAGCTCAGGGGAAGTTGATAGAAAAAGATCTAAGAGGCTTGCATATTGATTGGGTGTATCGGGCACACGGGTGGGTTCGCGAACAATCTGAGTGAGGTCATAAGCAATGGCAAAATCATGACAAAACCTCCCCTTATCATCTGTCTTATTTGAATGGGTCAGCCATTCCACGTTATGGACGTTGAAGTCACCACAGATGTAGATGTTAGCCGAGGGATGTGAAGACAGTATGTGGTCTATTTTCTCAGATATGCTCTTAAAGATAGTAACTCCGCTGTTGTGGGGCCTATAGAGGGCAAATATAAATGCAGTGGTGTTAGCAAGTGCAACCCTGAAGCACATATAGGGTAAATTAGGATCTTCTCTAGAGATATCCCTGCCACATGGGAAGCCATCCTTAATGTAGGCACATATTCCATGCCCATGGCGACCTTGGGAGTCAGATTTAGCTGTTAAATTGGAGTATCCATTAATTATGAACTCATCTAGGGAAGTGGTCGGCCCTATTCCAGTTTCACATAGAAATAATATGTCCGGTTTCGTCTCCTGTAATTGGGTTTCAACCTCTGGAAGGTTGGAACGTAGACCCCTGATATTGGAGAAGGAGACCTGGTAGTAGGGGTCTACGCTGGAAGATGGGGTTCTAGGTTTAATCGAGTTTTTATTCTGGAGATATTTCATGTTGAGGTTTGGGGATTTGTGGAATAGGTCGGCATACTTGGTTAGAGCAGTATAGAGAGGGAAAGTAAGAGAGAAAAAGACAGGAATTTTTTTTTTTATTTGTAGCACACGAAAAAGTAAAGCCGTAACAATTACCCACTAGTATGGCATCGAGAGGCCCCACCAGAGACTACTGCATGGTCCAGATCCACTCACCAAATCGCAATACATCAGTCCCAGTACTTTGCGCCTGCTGATAGGACAGCCTCCTTAGTGGTTAATCCAAGGTTCGGGTCCCTGACTATCAGGCGGATAACGTCAGCCCAGACAAAACGTTTACCTCCAGCACCCTTACTAGTGACATGGCAACAAGGACAGACAAAGACAGAAAAATATCTTACATCTCAGACTACTGGTCACCAAGTAGTACCGACCTTTAAGCAGCTTTTTCTTCACCCTTTGTCAGAAACATCACTCATTGAATGAGGACTGAATGACAAAATAGGAGAAGCGAGAGTTACTGGAGCTGCCGATAACACATCCACTGCATTATCTACTCTCCATTAAAAAAGGGGGGGGAGGAAAAAGGGGAATGGGTACAAGTGACTTATATCTAAGTAGTAAGTCCGGTGCGAACTTAATAATTAATGACACTTTTGGTGATAATCTCCCCTCCCATATTAATGGGTGGAAGTTTGCCGTTATCTATCTAATTTGAATCATTAAAGTTTCATCTTATAATTAATTAAAATCCAATAATTAACTATTATCAATTTTTAAAGACTGCTTAATATTAATTTACATTAGAGTTTAAATAATTATTCAAGGTTTTAATTTAGGAGGTCCGTTTTCATGAGTGACTTTCTTTGCACTGTATTATATTTATAATGTACTTGAACATAAGGCTAACTATATAAGGTAGGATTCGCAAGCAAGAAGAAAGTATTTTCAATACAGCCAAACTTGCAGTAATAGTATATATTAAGTATACTATTTAAATAAAGTCCTAAGTTTATCTACTCTAGAGAATAATTTCCAGCATTTTTTTTTATCGTTAGTTGCCGGCATTTTGTTTGTTTTAAAACGTTCAGCTTTGTAGCAGGAGGGGGGACGGATAATACGGAATACAGACAAAAAGACAGGAGAATTACAGACAAAATACATAAAACACGAAAAGCAAATTTAAAACAATGTAACAAAACATTTAGGATTAGTTTAGAGAAAAAAATAAAAAATAAAAAATAAAAATACTTAACGTTTTTGCACTAGAGATTCCGCCTGCTGTTTTTATCAACTGTTGGCTAGCATATGCCTTTCTAGAGTATTTAGTTTAATATTTATAACATGTTTTATTCGTGTAGAGAGAGAGGGCCGCCATATTTGTTAAGGTCAGACATGTTTTTATTTGTAATAAGGTGTGTTCTCCGTAATAATTCAGATACGAAGTGTTCCAAGACAATATAGTTATAATGTTACATAAGGCAATATATTTCTAAAGTTACATAAGATAGTGGCTAATATTCAAGACATTATAAATTTGATATGACATATGTTGTTGCAAAGCTAAGGTATTTTGGACCAGAGGGGAATTTCTTCAGTTAAAATTAGATATTATGCTAGTTATCACATTACACAGGTTTCTGTTTTTACAGGTTTTATTGTAAAAAGACAGTAAAACACTCATAACATATTAATCTGAATGCTATAGGGAGAAACAATGATGAATACGACAACAGAAACAGAAGCGGATTAAAATGATAGTAAAATCAATGAAATGCATGGGTATCTATAGAAAAATAATTCGTACTCATCATACACCTAATGGCATCTACTTATCAAAAGTAAATAGAATTTGAATTCGATAACTAGGTCCAACTTATTTCCTCTCGCGAACTTTTTTATAGCGACATCATCAAGGTTTTCCTTTTGTTTAGAGAATAACCATATGTCACAGGGAACAAAGTTTGATCCATACGGAGGGTGAGACACTGTCCTGATGTTTATCTTTGTAAAAGTTGTTGACGGGTTCGTTAGCGCAAATCTTTCGCATCTTCAGTTCTCTTGTGAATAATTGTGTGTACATTTCTTGCATTGGCATTTAACTATCCACTTATAGTTTCTATATACACACAACGGTTCTCATCCATGAAATTCTTTATTTGGCCAATTAACTGGTGTTCTGACTTCCTTACTCCCTCACCTCATCTTTTCACCACTCAAAGACTCTCAGCATTCTTAATCCAACCCAACATCTTATACTCTATTCATGCACGATTGTCCGAAATCAGTTTTAAGTATTTTACACTTTTTTAAATAATTTATCCAAGTTTAAAACATAATTTTATTGCATATCGTTGTTGTAAGCACAATGTTTTAGCGAAAGGCGATGGATGGCCATGGAGGTGAATAAATCTCTTGCAGATCAACGGTTCTCTAGTAATGAGAGTTACGTTATTCAGTTGCAGCTATGCAGGTGCTCTAAGGTCAAGGTATATTTGGAAACAGGCGAGTCAGTTGCCACTGCGCTGGGGAAAGAAATGACAGCACACGCCATGTATTCTGTCAGGTTCCAATCATGAATCGGACTAATAATTGACTGACGCCAAAAGATAACACTAACCCTAATTTAATCTACGGCATAAAAATGCCATGATACGAGAAAAGATTTTATAAATAACTATATATATATATATATATATATATATATATATATATATATATATATATATATATAGTGGTCATGTTAACGTTAAAGTAACTCTTCGCAAGATATATGCAAATAGCAAAATATTGAACTGGGAATATGCTTTCTTGTCCGATAGTTTAAATGCAGTCGGTTCTTAGTAACGTGGTTTGACCAATGGACCTGGAATGAAGATCTTCAATTTCGCAATAGAAAAAAAACAACACAGAACTCGTCGATGAAATAATATTTGCTCTTCTGTATTCCGTTAGACACTTCCTTCACGAAGTTTCAATCACTGTTCTTATTTACATTACTAGTCTTGTGGATTCGACCTGCCTCCTAGTCGTTCAGAGATCCAACTTTCATTGTCAACTCTAAATAAAGTCAACTGAAAAAATTAACACCTTTCAACTCCTTCGAAGATCAACATCATCTTAAGTTTCTTCTACGTCAGACTACTAGAAGGCAAATCTACTTTTAAATTATTGTGCTGGAAGTGTAAGCCATGCTTGGTTTCTGAACAGTTTTTGATTGTTAGTTATTCTACACAAGTTATGGAGATGACCGGTTCTCAGTAGACAGTTCTCGAGTGGGAATCCACAGAGCAAAAGATTCCTACAGTGTTGACACGAAGAAAACATATGCGAAGTTTCCACAGAAAGGGTAAATATTTATAAAGCGATTCTGGTTTCTGTTTTGTTAGTAGCAGAACGTGAATTAATTCGATTCCTCAGTTTCTAGCAGCATAGTTTATAAATAGAATCTCCCGACTTGTGGGATAGTACTACATAAACTTATTTTTTAATGGGAAAATCCCTTTGGTTTATTCTGCTTAAAAATAAATGTATATTTTTATATTCAATTATGCATATTAAAATTAGAAATCATTTAGACCTTAAACTTTTAGCATGTAAAAAGTAGCCTTTTTTAATTTTGTTCAAATGACAAATATATATATATATATATATATATATATATATATATATATATATATATATACAGAGAAAGGAGAAATAAAGTAAGGGATTTTTATTTTCACCTTAAAAAGGATGGGCATGTGAAAAATGGAGCCATATCGTAAATTTGATTATGCAGCTTTGTTCACGCATACACACACACACACACACATATATATATATATATATATATATATATATATATATATATATATATATATATAAATATATATGCAACATGTACACGTTTTGAAAAGAGAGTTTTTTTGTTTTTTTGTCTTTTTCATGAATGCAAAAAAAGTAGGACATTTTTAATAAATAAGAGAGGAAACTTATTTGCATAAAACGTAAAGTAAAAGACAATTGTAATTTATGCGCGCCGTAAAGTAAGCACGCAAAAAAATTTGTCAAGAAGAAAATCTACAAAGAAAGTGTTTTCAAAAGATAATGAAGAAATTATTTGTCAAAAAGAAAATTCAGGAAGAAAATGTTTTCAAAAAGTGATTTTTTACGTTTTGATTTCAGAAAAAGTATTAATTACGCATTAGTAGGTTAATGTATTATTACAAACAAAATTGATGTAGTTTAATGTCTTGCCAAGGACATTTTTTTCCGAAATATAACATTTATATACATACAGGCCCGTGAAAAATAAATCAAAGTCGAATCCTCCAACAAGTTTTGAATCCAAACGCTTTTACTGTATTCTTGTTGCGGGTTTCGTGAATACATCAGTGATATTTTGTTCTGATGATATGTAATTCAAAATAATGGATTCCCTTTTCACCTCGTGTTTTATGAAATGGTATTTTTTTATCATTATGCTTAGAGCTTTGGTGGCTTATTGTGTTCTGTGCTAAGATTATACTAGCGTGTTTATCACAATGAATTACTACGGGACTTTTAGTAAATCTAGCTCTAAAATTGTGTTTAGGATATTTGTAAGGTAAAGTGCTTTCTGGATTGTGTGTGTGATCGCGATAAATTCTGCTTCACACTCTACGAGAGAGAGAGAGAGAGAGAGAGAGAGAGAGAGAGAGAGAGAGAGAGAGAGAGAGAGAGAGAGAGACAATATATTGCTTTTTAGGTTTCCATGAAATAATAGGCACAATTTTTGATAGTCTGAAACAATATCCACATATATTTTTTCAATCTTCGTCGGTTCCCCTAATCTGATTCTGAAAATCCTAATTTGGGGAGAGTCTTTGATTTTCTAAATACTAACTTCTGTTGGTTAGTTCCTTTTAAATAACGACGGATTTGTTTAGCTCTGTTTAAATCCTTCATTGTCGGTCTTGATCATTTTTGTGATAGTGTTGTTACTGTATAGCATATATCAGGTATTGTCGCAGTCATTAAACATATAAGACTTCCTATGATTTCTCGTTATAAATTATCCTCTATTATCTCCGATTCTGTGTATATATTCTTATTAATATCATTTTCGACCGGTGTGGAGCATTTCTTATACTCTTCCATTCATAATTTTTATAGTATTTTTTTCAATATAGCTCGATTGCTTCATCGTAACAAGCACTTTCTTTTGAGTAAATTCTATCCCTAAAAACCAATATATTTTGCCAAGATCGGTCAATTTGAACCTTTTACTTAATTTTTTCTTAACATCGATCAACATTATATCACAATTGAATGCGATTAAAATATCATCGACCCATAAAACCAAAATCAGTAGTTTATTGTCTTTGTGTTGGGTATATAATCAGGGTTCTGCTGGGCATTATTTAAATTGTTGTTTAATCATATCACCATGCAACACTGATCACTCTGCTTTAGACCGTACAATGACTTGTTAATTCGCCACACACTATTTTTATTTTTCATTATAAATCCCTTTTGATGGATGTTTAGGTCATATTGCGATGAAATTTTCAATAAAATTCCTATTGTCTTGTGGTTTGTGGTCGGTGAAAACGTAGAAAAATATTCTGTACCGTAAATCCGAGAGTATCCTTTAACAACAAATCAAGCTTTATACTGTTCAACGTCTGATGCTGTAGTCTTTTTTGTAAAGACCGATCTTGTAGAAATGGCATGTTTATCTATTGGGAGAGGTACTAGCGTATAGGTATTATTTTCCGTCAAAGCACCTATTTCCCTTTTTTCGTAATGTCTATTGATTGATCACAATGTTCTGAATTAATTGCTTAGTTAAACCATTTTTGGGTATTTTCCACGGAATAGCAATAGTCGATTTGATAATCTTTCATATTGGTGACCACGAAAAAATTGGGCCGTTTCTTATTCATATGAGGTATCTTTCTACTACTTCATCATCATCATCATCATCATCATCATCATCATCATCATCATCATCATCGATCCTGTTGTCCCCGTCATCTTCATTGCCTTTATTTGTTTTAATAATTTGAGGAAAAATAATTTCATCCTCTTCATATGACGGGGTTTCTTTAAAATTAAATGTGTCTGTTAATATTACACATCGAATTCTTTTTACCTCATTTGTATCTGGAAAAAAATACTAAATTAGCTGGACTGTTTTTATCGTATCCAAGAAATATACGTCTATCAGTTTTAATATTTAATTTACTCATTTTATCTATATATGCGAAGCAAGTTGAACCAAATACATGCATTCTGCTTAAATTTGGTTTTCTATCGCAGAAAGCTTTACATAGGGTTTTGAATAGTGTTTTGTTAAAGCACCTGTTGCGTATATAGGCAACCGCCATAAACGCTTACGTTCAAAGGTTTTGGGGGAGTTTTAATTCAATGAGTAGACAACTAGTCATTTCAAAGTGTTCGCCATGCTTTTTTCACAGTACCCTTTTCGGTGTGACGATCTAGAAGCTGATTTGTCATGCTTGATACGATGGTTAATAAGTACGATTTGAAAATTTTTATTAGTGAATTCCATACCGTTGTCAGAGCGATTACAATTTTCTTCACCTTAGAGAGAGATGTCGGCTAAATATGTTTTAGTTGCTCGCAGGGTACGCGATGTGTTCTTTAAAAAATTAACCATTATTAAACCTTAATAGTAATCTAGGAAATTTAACACATATCTAAAATGTTCTCTGGCCATCGGTTCCACGGAACCGTTCAAGTCATAAGGCACCAGTGATAGATGCTTTTTGGCCTCCTTGTCTGGTATCTTGTTTTGATAGTTTGTCATTCTTCCCTGCATACAAACATCGCAGTGTTTTATGTTTGTATTTTCATTCCATCAACTACAGTCGGCAACTTTTTGATATCAAGAATATTGCAGTGCCCAAGAATTTTATGCCATGTCTGTAGATCATGGCAGGCGGTTTTCGATGGGACTACGCTATTTAAATAATATAATCTTTCATTTTCTTTAATGTCGAATACAGTTCCATTCAGGTACACCAGTTTTGATTTATTGGGTCTAAAGTTTATGTTTGCACCTTGTTTTGTGGCAGCTTGTACAGAAAATATATGTTGTTTAAATTTCGGGATTAGAAGAGCGTTTTCTAGAATACAGAAATATAGTTCACTTTTATTGTTTCTTAGCGAGATTTTAGCATTGCCTCTTTTCAAAACGATATCGTTTACACGACCTCCGTCAGCAAGTTCTACAAAATGGTCTTGAGGCTTAAATTGGGACAACATTGATAAAATCAAATTCCTTTATAATCACATGTGCCGTTGCATTACAATCGACAAGAAAATTATTATTTTTTGTTGAAGCGTTAAATGTACATAAAAATAATGGAATCTGCGTTTAGATTTAGGCACATATGGAGATTGTAGGGGGATTGTTTGTAGTGGTTGTAGCTATTCAAGTAGCTTTGTGAAAGTCTTGCAAAGGTGGCCATAGATTAGAGTTAGGATTAGCATTTGCCATGAAAATAAAAAAGAAAACAATATACTCAAAAGGAGCAATAAATAACGTCTTTAATATTATATGGTGTGTTACCAATCAGCACAGTGATCAGAATATCTCTGCTAGTAAAAATATATATGCAATGAAAATCTGAATAATATTGTGCAGATATGAACCGAGAAAACAACATAGAAATATTTCGATTAACGTAAAATGTTAAACCGTGTTGCAAACATCTGCCAAAAATACAAGTTAGTCCAAAAGCATTAGAAACGGAATAAAAAAATAAATACAAAGATTTTTTTTTAAATCTGATAAAAGTCTTTCCGCGGAAATAAATCGAACTAAAGACATCGCACAAATAATTCCCGTATCGGTTTCAATTCATGTGCAGTAGACGGAATTGCTCTGGTTATTGCTTTTCTTATTGACGGTGCTTTTAATCGAATAAAATTATCGAGCGTTCTTTGAGTTGCAGTCGGCTGTAGAAAGGTTTACGCATTTATAAACATGGAACCGGTACCCTTTTCGACTGTTTCCATTCATCTTAACAAATGAAAGCAACTGCTTCTCTCTCTCTCTATGCAGAAGTTGTCACCTTAAAAGACTGCGTGTCTCCTCATCTAAGGCGCGGAAATATACCGGACACATCAAGTAGGATATTCGAACGCCGTTCTCCATGCAGTCGTTGAACATAAAACCATTTTGAATAGATCACATTTCTTCATTGAATTTTGTCTTTTTTATTCTAGCGTGTGTTAACTAGACCTCCGCTTTTATGGGAGATTTTCGTCAGTTTTTATTTCTTTAATAGCAGATAATGTCTCTGTGTGTTTTTTTAAGGAGAGCAATTTATGCATTATAAGTTTCCGCAAACCTTTATTCTGTTTGGTATTAGACTACTGAATCAGTCATTCAGCACATTGTGTTGTAAAGTTGTATATGAAAAGACTTGTCATTTACAACGACAGATCAGTTCAAGTAATGCAACTACATCAAACTGTCAAGAAAGAACATGAAATTCGCTACAAAATAACTTCACTGCTTGTATATCGTTTGCATATCCTTGAATGGCTAAATAGTGTAAGTAACTTTATCTAGATAGAAATGAAATTAGACATCAAAGTTGATAGAATAAAAGTGTCACAGATAATGATCATACTATTTATATATCTATAAAACTGAAATGTTTATAATATTAGTGTTTTTCCCACGGTATGTATCTCTGTTAATGTAAAGCTCAACATCTTTATTTCTCGAGACATATAATGATATTGATTAAATTTTATTATGTTCAATAAATACTCTAGTATTTATATAACTCAACCCAGGAAATCTATACACATTTAAGCATAATTTTTAAATACTATTATATATATATATATATATATATATATATATATATATATATATATATATATATAAATATATAAAGCTGAATGCCTGTGTGTGGGTCTGGTCACGAATATGCTCCTGTATAGTTGACTATTTAAAAAAAACTGATTACATATAATGATAGAAGATGTATCGAGACACAGGAATGGGTATGTTTGATCTGGAAGAACGGTGTTTCATTAAAATGCTGAAATCTGCGTTCGCGACAGGTCCACAAAGTATGGAAATTAAAAAAAATGAAAAAAAAAAACGTTTACAAGTGTTTTGATATAGATGTACATAAGAATACTTTGATAATATGTTTTAACTTAAATAGGGATCGTATAATAAAATTGTGGAGTCTGCGTTCGCGCCTGGCCTCCATAGAATGGAAATAGGCACAACCTTTAACAAAAACTTTGCATATCTATCTGCGTAAGTATACTTTGATAATTATGTTTCAGTTTGAAGAAATATGGTATAATAAAATTATGGTGTGTTCGTTCGCGCCTGACCTCTATAGAATTCAAATAGTTCACAAAGTTTAACAAGGCTTTTTTTTATATAGATCCACAGAATATTGTGATAAGTGTTTCAGTGTGGACAGGTATGGTATAATAAATTATGGGGGTTATCTATTTTATTTTTAATTTCATCATATTTTGCTTTGGCTTTGATACCCCAAAGTTCGACGCTATCACTTTACAATCCTTCCATTTCATAACCTATCATACTTTCATAAATCAGAGTCCATTTTCTGCAGGCTGTTTTGAACCCAATCAACGACGGGTACTTTTGCTAGTATATATATACATAGATATATATACATTTATATATATATATATATATATATATATATATATATATATATATATATATACTAGCATGGGTGCCCGGCGTTGGCCGGGTTTTGGAGGTGTGTGCTGAGCCAAAAAAAAAAGGGAGGTGATTTTTAAAAAAGATTGACTCCTATTATAACCCCTTCAAATTAATTGTTTGGAGCTAACATCAAGTTATTAAGTTAGATCCATGTCTAAGGAATCTATATCTAAAAT